>NC_056726.1:1319165664-1319342157 GCF_019279795.1 Protopterus annectens | reverse complement strand
GGGTTAAAGATGATCATTCTGTGTTTGTACTGTGGCATCATTCTTGGTGAGGGTTGGATGCTGCACACGGCCAGTGTCATACCGGCCTGGGGTACATACTCAAAGAGCTCATCCATGTCTCTTTTCATGTAGTCCAGGGAGGTACATCTCAGGCCATTCACACCAGCATGGACATTGAGTGCATCATATTTCTGCTTGCTTTGGGGTGACCTGCGTACTTGTGTTATGTGGCATATTGTGGCAGCCTACAGGCAGCTTACTGTACCCTTTCCCTTGTTCTGGTGAGTGGGACAGCTGTGTGTCTGCCTATACAGACACCTATTACAACTGTATCAGGCATGTTGTTTCTCCTTCTGGCCTGTGACTGTTTGGCACACCAGCTTTGTGTACTATGTGTTGCATGTGCTATGTTTGGAGGTTGTGGTTGCTTGTGATCTGCTTTGGAGGCTTCTGTTGGTGTGGTGTGTTTGTAATTAGGGCCTCCGGGAATGTTTTTCTGTGTTTATGTGTTTGGTTTACAGTTGTGGTAGGTCTATGTGGGACTGGGTTTGTGGTGTATGTGGTTACCTTCTCCTCCTGACTAGTTTTGACAGTACTGAGTTGGGGGAGCTCAGCCTGCGGTTTGGATACATGGTTGCATCTATCACATATATTTGTATTTATTGGGGGAGTTGTGGTTGTCTGTGTACTTGGGACAGGTGTCACATTGCCTCTGGATTCACAGATTCTACTTGTTGTGGCTGGCCTTAGTGGATTGTATGTGTGGACATATGTTATTGCCATACTACTGATCAGTGATTACTTCCCTTTTTATGTTTGCTCTATCATGTGATAGCTTCCTCATTCTCTTGCATGGTTTGATAATGGTTGGAGTCCAGCATGCCAGATGCCTGTGTGTATGGCATTGTGTCTTGTTGTTATTTGTGATTGCATACTCCAAGCATTTCTGGCTGTGTTCATGGAATGCCTGTATAACATGTTCTGCGGTGTGTCCCATATTCTGCACTTGCACAGGGCCTTTCGTGGATTCCACATCGGTTTGGAGGGGTGCAACCTATGCTTTACACATGTTTTTCACTGTGGTATTCTGGCCAGGGACTGGGGTCGGGATGTGTATATCCAGTGTGATTACTCTATGGTCTGGTCTTACCAGTGAAGGATACACTTCTCATCTTGCCATCCAGTACACATGTTGCTGATTATCACATCCAGTATGCTTATCCCTCTTGTGGGAGTGGTACGTTGTTCCTGGGCATTTTGGTTTATGGATTCTGGGAACTTTTCTCCGACTGTGTTGGTGCTAGTATAATGCTCCCGGTGTATGTCTGGGTATTTTCAGTCAGGCAATATAATGTGGTTTGGGGGCTTGATATATTCATGTATTCCAACATAGGCCAGGTGCAGTTCCTGGTATTAGGACAGTAGTCTGCAGCAGGCTATATACTGGGAGGCGGTTTTAGCCATTGGTATTTGACCATGGCTAATCCATGCTGCTTCTTGTTGTGGTACCAACATGGGGTGTGGTTATCCTTGACATTTATTGCTAGTCACCCTCCTTTTGTAGCTTGTTCCATGTTTTGCGGCTGTACAGCACAGTATGAGGTGTGACCTGGTAGTGTTAGGGTGCTGATGTGAGCCTTGACCCAGTTTTCTATTACAGGACTGATATCTACATTCTCCATACTGTGTGCGTTTACACTGCACACATCTTGCTGTTTAGACTTCTGGCATTGGGTAGCATTACATCTAGGTTTCTATCCCTTGTGGTACCTATGAAGGTGGGTTTGTGTTTTGAGACTTACCTATTCAGGGCATGCTGTGGGTACTGACAGCCTTTGCCAGTATCCATGGGGCATGGACTGATAGGTGCACGCCATCCCTAGCAGGTGGTGCATCATGTCATGCTCCGCATGTCTTCCCAGCCTGAAACACATTGGCTCCCCTTTGACTAACTGCATTACTTCAGCCAGTTATTGCACTTGATCATCCCATCGTCATTTTGTGGCTTCATGCTTGGTGAGGGTGGATGTTAGTCAGGGTCCTCAGATGTGCATATAGTACATGGTGTTACATTACTTAACACATGGCATTCATGCCTCAGGTGGTGCTGCAGGGCTGCCTCTGTCGGATGCGCATATTGCACTCCCTGTACATGTTTGTGAGCAGGTCATGTCATTTTAGGCATCCATGTTATTATTTGAGTGAGTCAGAGGGGGTATCATTCCCAGGGTTCCTACTGAGCCAGTGTATGTGCTATGCGTTGCCTCTTTGCCAAGGCCAGGGCATACTGGGCACGCCTCCTTCTGCCTACTGGGGCAGGCTCAGGTTGTTCCTCCTCCGAGTCACGCTCTGCCTGTGATGGCCTTGGCAATGGTGGGGGACTGTTTGGCCCAGCCCCATGCTGGTCCTGCTGCAGCTATTTTCGCAAGATCATATTATGTAGCATAGCACATACCATGACAATTTGGGTACATATAGTTGGTGTGTACTGCAAGGCTCCACCAGATGTATCCAGACACCGGAACCGTGACTTCAGCAGCCCAAACACACGCTCTATTACATTACGTGTTTGTGCATGTGCCTCATTATGGCATTCCTGTTCAGGTGTGTGTGTGTTTCTGATGGGTGTCATCAGCCACGGCTCCAGTGCATAACTTGCATCCCCCACTAGGTGTCCGTGTGGGATGTCCCCATTGGCAAATGTCTGGTACAGCTGCGTCAAATGCCAGATGTGGGAATCATGGTAACTCACAGGGCAGCCAGCACACACATTCATTATTATGCCCTGGGCATCACACACGACCTGGCAGTTGATGGAGGGGAAGCCCTTGTGGTTAATGTAGGCCGTACCCCGCTCACCGGCTGGTGCTTTGATGCGTATGTGTGTGCAGTCTATGGCACCCACTACCTCAGGGTATTCTGCTATTTGCTGGAAGAGACACATATTGCTGGCCAATACCTCACGGGCATTAGGGAAATATACATGATCACCGACATGTGCTGACATGGCATCCAGGAACTGGTGCAGTACCCTGGAGGCTGATGCCTGTGATATCCCCATCATATCACCAGTTGGTCTCTGGAAGGTACCTGTTGCTAGTATTCTTAGGCCAACACATACCTTGGTTTCCACCGGGATGGGTTCCCCTCTGTTGGTTCTGTGTGTGAGGCATGGCCTGCACAGCTCAAATATTTGCTGCAGGAGCTCTCTGTCCACTCTATAGCGCTCTACTATCTCCAGCTCATGTAACCCGTGGTAGGTGACCCTGGGCATGTACACTCTTCTCCGTTTCCTCACTGTGGGTTGTCTGGCACCATCTGCATTGTCACCACCCTCAGCAAGTCGCCTATGTCTCATTATGACAGCTATGGCAGCCCCTAACATTTCTGCTCTGAGTGAAGCTTTTTCAGTTTTCACTTCTATTAGCTTACTCCTGTCTTGCAGTGTCTCTTGAGAGAAACATCCTGCACTGCTGTTTGCAGAGTTTTAAGTGCTGGGCTGGGCTACTATTCTGCCTGTGTAATTGCCTGCTTCTAATTGTTTTCACCTGCTAGCTCCAGCAGTATTCCCTGCTAGCTTCCTACTAATTCTGTTGCTTCCTTTTCCTTTCTGTTTCCTCAGGGGGGAGCAACGTGCATACCAGCAGAAACACGCTCACAGTGGCTTACACACACGCACACATGCTTACACGGTTCAGAATCTGCTTATTTGGGTTAAAACGCGTGCACACCAGCGCAAACAGTCTTACAAGTCTGCCAACAGGCTCCCACATGCTCAGTCTGCCCTACACGTGTGCACACCAGCGCAAACATTGTTAAACATCTACCAACATGCTCCCACATGCTCAGTCTGCCTTACACGCGCACACACTGCCCTACCCGCGCTTCATGGTGCGCACACGTGCGCATGCAAGCCCAGCAAGAAACTTTGGTGTAAGTAACAGTGTACACCTTCCATTTCTGGACTTTCCCAGACTTATCTTGTGGCACTCCTCTTTCCATGATCTGTGTCTGTCATCTGTCATGTTACACTGAACTCCAATGAACTGCATTTCTTTCTACCATTCCCCCCTGTGATGTCACCTATCTCCTACTCTATTCCTCCCCCTTATTTATCTCTTACACTACTCAGACTGTGCTCATTTGCTATGTGACTATGAGATTCAGTATCCTAACCCTCATTTACATGAGATTGCCTACTAATGCTTAGTTACATGTCTTACACTCAGCTTCCCCTCTTAGCAACCACTACACGGTGGCCATGTTGCTTTTGGTCTGCTGGTCCCTGCATTATCATTCCATGTATTGCATAAAACCCACATTTGTGGGTTTATAACCTTCATTTTTATGTTTTATACAGTGCAGCCCATTTGCACAGGGCTGCGCTGGGTTTAAACATCGGCGATTGCCGAAAAAAAAATTATATTTTTATTATTTTTGCATCGGGTTACCTTGCCAATGGCCACATATTTGGCCATTGGCATGCTGCCTGACATATATGCACCCTTTATTTGGAGCTGACATGGCTCAGTTGTGAATTTTGCAGAAACGTACTCAGTTGTCAACTGAGTACATTTCTGCAGCTAAAACGTCTCTTACACGGGCTGGTTTCTGCTTCGTGGATCACTAATATACCTCATTTGCATACCTGTCGGCTGCAAGCGAGGTATTTAGCATGTCCACGCCCAGTCTGTGTAAGAGACATTTTAGCTGGTCTCTTACACTGAGTTTAGGGCTGTTCCTGGATCGCGAGGCTTGCATGGAGTGTTACACGTCTCTTACACTCTGTGCAAGCCTTCGTGAATCCTGCCCAATGTCTTTGTGGTTGAATGAAAGATACAATGCTAAATGAAAAGAGATATTAGAAAGCATTTGTACGGAAACAAATCAGATAGCACACTCACAGCAAGATACAGATACAAATAATGTTCTTTGGCTACTGAAAGATTATTTATTAGAAAATAGAAACATTATAATGACTTCTTCTTATGTTTCTTTAATGATAACTATTTTGAGAAATTTCATTTATAAAAACCCAACGTATAAGGAGTGGATTTTTTTTTATTATTCTCTATAGCATATGCTTAAAACAATATATATATTTTTAATATATATGAAATTAATACGTTTAAGAAGAATAACTTGTTATATTAGTACCAGTTAATGGACGGAAAAAAATTACAAACGTATTAGGCAGAGCCCCTCACTAACTCTCTTCAAGAGAAATCTTGATGAGTGGATGGGAGATCGAAAATTTACCCCAGGGGTCACATCTGGGTCACTGCTAGACAGGGGCACAGTAAACTAATTCTATTATATAAGGGGACCTTCATTGTGTCACTACTAGACAGAGGCACGGTATTCTAGATTTATTCTGTACATTTTTGTACCATTTCATGGGGGCAAAAAAACATCACTATGACTAGGCTTACAAATGCCCTAGGGCAGATAGCCTAGTACTATACTATGAAACTATGAAACTATGAATATATAACCGCTAAATTTAATCTAAGTAATGAGATGTGGCTAGATATTCAAATGTGTAGGCAATCAATAGAAAAAAGAATTAGTTTAATGCAAACATCAATAAAAAATGACATACCAAAATTCATTGATCTTTTTAATTATTTTGACACAACAAGAAGTTATGGGATGTTATCCAAAATATATAAAATAATTAAAAAAATATATAAAATAATTAAAAATACAGCAGAATACAAAAGTTATTGGGATTCTTTTAAAGCTATAAATAACTTTTATCCAAGTGATGAAGATAAAAAAAAATATGTTGTCATCTTCAAAACACACTACATATTCTATAAAGTGGAGATTGTTGGAGAATTGTAGAAAAACAGTATATAAATCAAGAAACATTGATCTGTTTGGGAAAAGAAGCATCTGAGTAAGTGTGAAAATATAAACAACAAAACCTAGAGATTTTTGAAAAAGTATAAAAAAGAAATATGGACATGGGAAAGAAAGAGAGATTTGATATGGTGCAATATTTATGCAAAGGAGAAAGCTAGATTAATCAATATAAAGAGGGCAGCCCCAAAGATATTCAAAGAGAAATATAGGCAAAGACATTCAGATATGGAAAATTTCACAATAAAAAAATAACATCACAAAGAGGGAATGTAGAAAAGAAGATTAGTAAATTAGAAGTTAAAAAAATAGATGTTGAAGTTACAGAGTACTTGCGAAGTGAAGGATTTGGTGTAGAAGGTCTAACACAGGTTACATCACAGCATGATGGAGTGAGTACCCCAAAGCAAGTAGAAGCAGGAGGATCAGGAGATATCTGAAGAAGAAATATGAACATGGGAAAGAAAAAGAGATTTAATATGGTCTAATATTTATACAAAGGAGAAAGCAAAACTAACCAATACAAAAAGAGCAGCATCAAAAATATTTGAAGAGAAATACAGGCAAAGGAATCTAGACATAGAAAATGTTACAATACAAAAAATAAGAAGGCAAAGAGGAAAAGTAGAAAAGGAGATTACTAATGGAGAAGTTAAAGAAATAGAAACCGAGGTTATTGAGTACCTGCAAAGTGAAGGATTCAGTGTGGAAAACTTAATTCAGAAAGCACCACAACAGGATAGAACAATGGATATCCAAATTAAGGGGAAACCAGTGGAAAAGGAAGCAACTGGTCAAGTGCCATATGAAGATATTTTGGAGCCTTCCACAGGAAATCAGTATAAATGTTCACTTGAAGCTGGACAGTGAGGGAAGGAACAGGAAACTGTGGAAACTCTGATGTAGTCAATGTTGAGGAGTGATAGGCCAGTGAGTTCCCATATGACAGAGCAACGGATGGCACAGGATGAAACTGAAGAGAATGTGCCACAGAAAGATGCTATAGAACTTTCTATAAAATGCCCACAGGAAATGGAAAACAAAAAATGTGCCCTCAGTTTAGAAGAAAATGAGCTAAGAGAAGAGTTGCCTGATTTAATAGCCATAGATAGACGTATTAAGAGCAATGAAAGAAATAGACTGCAGAAGGTCAATAAAACCCAAAAAGTCAGAAGTTTGATAAAACAAATGAAAACAGTAATTAGGACTGTCCATAGAGATCCATGCGATATAATAGAAGTAAACAGGATATATTACTGTGCAGCTAAATTACTAACTGATAAAGTTCTACCCCAAGAACACAGGGTAGTGAGGGAAAGGAAGGGGAGAAATCAAATACCATCAAGGAAGTATCGAACAGAGAAAACTAATAAAAAAACAGTTAAAACAAGAACTGTCACTGTTAGAAGAATATAGAAGAGGAAACAGATCAACAAAAATATTTAGAAAGATAGACGTGATAAAAGCAATGCACAGTATTAGAAAAGACCAGGATCTATCATGCACTATTACAAATAGCAAACTAAAAATCTCAGCACGGGTGGAAAAACTTAGAAGATATCTAGATAAATATAAAGGAAAAGTAGTAAATAAGCAATTTGATGACCCAGAAAAGTTTTATACAGAACTGGGAAGTAAGGTAAAAGGAACTGAAAGTCCGCCAAAAAAAAAAAAAAGAAATAGATACATTTTAGAGAAGTATCTATGAAGATCCTGTGGGACATAACAAATATGCTAAATGGATAAAAGAAGTGAAAGAAAGAATAAGAAGATTAAAGGTACAGGATATGAAATGGGATGAAGTAACAGCCAGAGAGATTGAAACAAAGTTAAGAAAAGCCTCTAATTGGAAACCCCAGGCCCAGATACAGTACCTAACTTTTGGTTAAAAGTATTAACATCTTTACACAAAGATTTAGCCATGAGTAAGAACTATTCATATGCACAACCCTAACAGGCACCAACCTGGCTAACAACAGGAAAAACAATACTTAAGAGTGAACCTGCAAGCTACCCTAAAAATTATAGACCAATAACTTGCCTTCTGACAATGTATAAACTATACACGGGAATTGATGCCGACAGAGTTTATAGTCATTTAGAAGAAAACTCAATTATGGCAGTAGAACAAAACTGCAATAAAAGAAAGTCATATGGAACAAAGGATCATTTGTTGTTAAATAAAGTCATAGTGAAGAACTGTAAAAAGGGGAAGAATATAAGTATGGCATGGATTGACTACAAAAAAGCATTTGATAGTATCCCACATTCATGGATAAAAGAGTGCTTAAAAACGAATAAGATATACCCTACACTGATCAACTACATCACAGTGACCATGAAACAGTGGTAGACCACTTTGCAATTAAGCCATGACAAAGGATAAATTATTATCCCATGAATAAAAATTCAAATAGGGATATTCCTCACCTCCTGCTATTCTGCTTTGCCCTTAACCCATTAAGCTATCTACTTAACAGCTTAGGCCATGACTATAATTTGGCTCCTAGAAAACAACTAAGTGTAAAGGCTTTTCATATTCTCTTTGTCGATTATTTAAAATTGTATAGCTCATCTGATGAGGAACTGAAAGTACAACTGCAAGTTGTCAAAACATTTTCAGATGATATAAGAATGTCATTTGGTCTTGATAAATGTGCAAAAGCAACCTTTAAAGCAGGAAAACTGCAGCACCAGGAAAACATCAGTTTTGGACAAGAATGTGATATAAAAGAACTTGAGCAAGAGGGAGTGTATAAATATTTTGGAATTGATGAAGTATCAACAATAAAACATTAACACATGTGAATAAATCTTAGTAAGGAATACTTTAGAAGACTTAAATTAATCTTGAAAACAGCATTGACATCTAGGAACAAAATCCAAGCTATAAACCAGTTTGTTCTTCCTGTCCTAGCTTATAGTTTTGGAGAAACTGACTGGCCCCAAAACATGCTGCACAGATTAGATAGGGGAAAAAAAAGGATGCTTCATGCTCACCAAATGATTTATAAAAATCATTGCATACCAAGATTATATATTCCCTGTTCCGAAGGAGGGCTGGGCCTCTTACATGTATAGATCTGCAATCATGGGATTCCACACATGTCTGCTGACCTCACAAGACCCAAACATAATGAAAGTTTTGAAACATAAGGAGAATAAATCTAAGATGACTTATCTGCTTAATCTACCAGAAGCATACTGTCATCAAGCAGGAATGGAAATCAAATCAGAAGTAGATAAAAAATCAGGCAGCAGCTGAATGTGCCAAAAAACAAAAGAAAGAATATAAGGTGAAGGACCAGATGAGAAGGCAAGAAATGTGGAAAATGTATAAATATAGCTGCAAGTATAGAAAACCTCTGGAAGAACCTCATGTTGATCAGGAACAAATGTAGGAATAGCTAAGGAGAGGTGAATTCAAGCCAAGAGATGAAAGGTTAATACTGGCGGCCCAAGTTAGTGGGCTCTGTACACGCTGGTTTACAAAGTCTGTTGAACATGTGGGAGAAACAGACAAATGTAGGTTTTGTAAAACTGAATTGGAAACTGTCACACACCTGCCAGTTGTGACATATTAATTGCAGATGGACTGTATACTGAACATAATAATGTGGCAAAACTGTTGTACTGGGGATTGTGCAAACATTATGCCATTGAAGTGGCTGAAAAACACTGGAAACATGAGCCACAAAGCATCTCAGAAAATGATGAAGTTTATGTCACATGGGATCACCCATTGCCAGCAGTTCAAAAGACAGATCCTAGAAAACCAGATATAGTAGTCCCCTGAAAAGAAGACAAAAGTAGCATTGATCATTGAAACTGCCACACCCAGTGACTACAGTGTCTTGCGTATAGAGAGACACAGTCATAAAATATCAGGATCTGCAGGCCAGAACAAGAGCAATGTGGAAGAAAGATACCCAGACAGTTCCAACAGTAGTAGGAGCAATGGGTCTTATAAAAAAGAATCTACAGTTATATTTAGATACGTTACCAATCCATGTAACCCCATATGAATTGCAGCAGGAGTCATTACTGGTCACACTGCAGGTGCTGCGAAGAGCACTTTTGGCTGACATCAAAGACTGAAACAATACTAATTTCATGAACTTTAATCGTACTTTGATTAGGAATGGGTTACACTCCCATCAAGTTATTAGAAACCCAAAAGATGTGGAAAAATTAAAAATGGAGATTGTTTGCATGGAAATGTATACATAGAACATTTATAACTCCACACAGAATAATATTAATGTATAAGAAAAAAGTAGATTGCTGGAGAGATCAGACAAATATTAAAGCAGATTGGCAAAATACGTTTTTTGATTGTAAAGTTATTAAACTATTTTGGGATAAAATTAATGTGTTCTACAGGATTTATTTAATGATAAATTCATCCTAACTAAATCATTAATTTTATTTAACACAACAATACCTGATTTTGTAAAGAATGTTAATTATCAACTCTTATGGAGTATCTTATTGATTGCAAGGAAGATAATCACCAAGAATTGCAAAATGAATAGACACCAGAAATGAAAGAATTCACAAATATTGCAATCGAAGTTTGTCATTTAGAACTTCTAACAACCAAGATGAGAGCAACGAGAGTCACCACTCATTACAACATCTGGATGAAATTTAAAGAACTGCTAAACAAACAATCACAAAAGTAATGAAACAAAGACTCTTTCGGGAACATTTAACATTTTGGACATTAGAAGACACCTTTGTGAATAGTTGATTTATTTGAGTTTTTTTTTCTTTTATTTAATTTGTTTATTCAATAAGTTTACTTCATTTATATTTAAATGTTACAATAAGTTGTTTATTTGTTAACATTAATAAAATGTTCTAAAAAAAAGATGAACACTGAGCTAATGTAGCCACTATTTATTCCAAAATCATAAATTAACAAGTAAGCACGTTTGTCTCCAAAAATCCCAAAATAGGGCTGACACTTCATCAGACTTGTATTTTTACATCTTTTGCCTCATTTAAATACCACCCCATCACACAATAACATCACATTGTTTCTTTTAAAAAATCTACAAACTCTATGCATTGCAAAATTCATGCTTATACACATATAAATACTGATAAATAACTATATCAATTTATAAATTGTGTAAACGTTTTTGTTTTTTTTTAACATACATTTGTAATTTACACAGCTGTTCAAACCTCCATCCATCTGGCATCCAGTATAACTTTCCAGTGGTAATCAATGTAATTCAACTTATCATCTCCCTGCCCTGTCTTGTGCTAACACATACTTTTTCTAACACAGCATAACAGTGTTTGTATAAGGCATTCAACGCCTTTTAACTTTTGATCTAGTGGGTGTGTGCATATATTAATCTCCTGTCAGTATTAACAACATTAAAACTGTCACATGTCAAACATTTAGAAATGTAAACCACATACTCAGAATTGCAAGTAAACAAACCTTCTGGCTGATATGTTCTAGTAGTATTATTGTATTTTCTTGGTAAGTATGTTTTCAATGAGATTTTAAATTGTAGATAAAAAGAAGTTATGTACCTACCATAATGTTCCATGTCTGTTGTCCTTCATCTCGCCTTCCTTCTTGCTGGTTGGGTTCGGAGCCGATCCTTGGCTCCATCTCCGCCGATATACAACAGCTCAAGAGCTTTTACTGGCTCGAGGCTACCCCTTATCCTAACACGCCTAGCAGCAGCTACCCAGATCTCATTTGAAACAGCCCACACTAGACATATGTAGTAAGAAAAACAATTTTCTTACTAAGCTCTTACACCAAGGTAGGAAGGAAAGAAAAAAGGACAAAGTATGGTTAACTAACCTGGTATGTCATCAGGAAACTCAGCCAGTGTAACCAATAAAGAACTCCTCTCGAACCTCCAAGAAGGGGGAAGGGGGGGACGCAAGAAGGAAGGCTAGTTGAAGGACAACAAACATGGAATGTTATGGTAGGTACATAACTTCTTTATGTTATGTTGTCCCATCTTGCCTTCATTCTTGCTGGTTGGGACCGTGTCCCCAGTGTCTGGTTCTCGGGTGGCTCACTGGAGCAAACTCTTCAGAACTGTGGAACCAAAGGATGCCCTATTTCGGAAGACCACATCCACTTTGTAATGAGAGATAAAGGTATGAGGATTTGCCCATGTTGCTGCTGCACAGATTGAATCTAAAGGCAATTTAGCTTGGAAGGCAACAGAAGTGGCTAAGGCCCTGGTTGAATGTCCTCTGGGTAGTCTTGGAAGCGTCCTTTTATGCAAACTATATGAATAAGTGATTGTGTCTGACAGCCATTTTGATAATGTCACTTTAGAAACTGGATAACCCTGCTTATTGTCAGCAAAGAATATGTACAATTGGTCTAATTTTCTGAGGTCTTTGGTCCTGTGTAAATAAAAACATAATTGTCTATGAACATCCAATTGCTGTAATCTATACTCTGCCTTGTTGCCAAAATTGGAGAAGAACACAGGAAGCTCAATGGACTGATTTAAGTTATACTCAGAACAAACCTTTGGCAAAAAAGAAGGACTGGTCCTTAGAGAGATTCTATCTTTTTGAAAAATGAGATATGGTGGGCGAATAATCAAAGCATGTAATTTAGAAACCCTTCTAGCTGAGGTTATATCAACCAAGAAGAGGGTTTTCCATGATAGAAACGTCAAGAGGCAAGATGCTGCTGTTTGAAAGGGGGGCAAAACCATTGAAGCTAAAAATAAGTTTAGGTCCCGGGGGAGGTTCTCTTACCGGGGGATGTAAAAGTGTTGTACCTCTTAAGAATGCTCTGCACAACTTATGGGACATAATGTTTGAACCCAAGTCTCCTACATGAAAATTGGAGATGGCAGCCAATTGTATCCTAATAGTAGCTGCAGCTGCCCCTTTTTTGAAGGTCTCAGCCAGAAAGTCAAGGATCTTGTGAACATGAGCTGTAAAAGGATCAATGTTATTACTTTTGGCCCAGTAAGAGAACCTCTTCCATTTGCTAGTGTAAATCTTCCTAGTAGTGGGCTTGTAGGAGGACATTATTATGTGTTGTACAGCAGGAGAAATGTTTGGGTGCCTGGCTAAGACTGGAAGTGGAGTAACCAAGCAGTCAGCTTGAGAGTTTGAAGGGATGGGTGAAGCCCACCTGACTGATGCGTCAGGAGGTCCGGAACTGGGTCCAGTATCCAGGGCTCCAGTTGAAGGTGATGGTGTAGAAACGGAAACCATATCTGATGAGGCCAGTAAGGAGCAATAAGGATGAGTTTGCAACCCAGTAATTTTGCTTTCTGAAGTACCTTTGGAATAAGAGGGAAGGGTGGAAAAGCATACAGCAGTCCCGCAGGCCAATCGTGAGCAAGTGCATCCCTGGGTGACAGCCCTGGAATGGGAACTGGGGTGAAGTAACTGTTGCATTTGTTATTTAGGGGAGTGGCAAAAAGATCACAGCATGGCTGGCCCCATTTGCAGAAAATCAAGTCCACAATTTCTTGCTTCAGGGACCACTCGTGAAGCATGAGGATAACCCTGCTGAGCCTGTCTGCTATCATGTTGGATTTTCCAGGAATGTGCACTGCAATCAGAAAACATTGGGAAGACATCACCCATTGCCATACTCAAAGTGCCTCCTGGCACAAGGGGTAAGATCTGGTTCCGGCCTGCTTGTTGATGTACCATACCACTGACATATTGTCTGTCTGGATTGCAACAGTCCCTGTAGGTAGAGAGTCTTGAAGTGCTTACAACACCAGAAGCACCGCTCTCATCTCTAGAACATTGATGTGCAAATGGTACTCATGAGGTTGCCACGTTCCTTGGACAGTCCGCCCCAGATAATCCCCCCCCCCCCTGTCTGGGAAGCGTCCGTGGTCACTGTGGTTACCGGATATGGGTCTAGAAAGGGTCTGCCCAGAGTCACCTGGGAGGAGACCAGCCACCATAGTAGGTCCTTTTTGCAAGATTCTCTTATCAAGATCATGTGTGACATTGGCAATTCCTGGAAAGTCCACTGAGCAAAAAGAAGCCACTGTAGAATCCGCATGTGGAAGCATGCTAAAGGAACTAGTGCAATAGCTGCAGCCATTGAGCCCAGTACTTGTAAGACTTGTCTTGCCTGAACTCTCATCTTGTTTATGAGAAAGGAAACTTGTTGACGAATGGTTGACATCCTGTCTAGAGGCAGTTTTTCTATCATGCGTTTTGTATCTAAGTCTGACCCCTATAAAGGTAATAGACTGACAATGCAACAAGGCAGACTTTTTGTAGTTTATTGTGATGCCTAACTGGAAACAAATTTGGATTGTGCAGTCCCGTGCCTTGATTAGTCGATGCTTGGTGGTAGCAGTGAGGAGCCAGTTGTCTAGATATGGAAACACCTGGAATCCTAGATGCCTCAGGTGAGCTGTGACCACTACCATACACTTGGTGAACACCCTGGGGGCTGTGGTGAGACCAAAGGGCAGGGCCCTGAACTGATAATGACTGGCTCCCAGCCAGAAGTGTAGGAATCTCCTGGATTTCCTGTCCATTTTCATATGGTAGTACGCGTCCTGGAGATCTATGGAGCACATCCAATTGTCCTGAACCAAGAAGGGAAGAATGGACTGCAGTGTCACCATCTAGAACTTTGTCTTTTTTACTGATTGGTTTAGCTTGCTGAGATCCAAGATTGGTCTCCAGTCCCCTGTCTTCTTTGGAACTAAAAAGAACCTTGAGTAAGTTCTGGATCCGACTTGGTCTGCGGGGACTTCCTGGATGGCTCTTTTTTCTAGCAATCTTTGAATCTCTAGGATTGCATGATCCCAAAGACTGGGTGGAACATCTGGGATAGAACATTTGTCTATTGAGGGAGAATGAGAAAAGGGAATTTTGTAGCCCCTGGATATTATCGACGGTACCCAAGTTTCTCTCATGATAGATTTCCAGGCTGCTGAGTACACTGGTAGTCTGCCCCTGACTGCCTCCAGAGGTGGACAGCTGGGCCTCACTTCAGGAGTGCTGGAATGGCCTAGCAGAGAAAGTATCTCTGTTGGCTTGCTGTTGTAGACCCCCTCTGCCATAAGGGTGGCATCTTCCATTGTTATTTCCCCCTCTGCCCCTGGGGGAAAAATCACCATGTGTGTCAGGCGAAGATCTCTGGGATTTCCATAACCACATTTTCCCTCTCGTCTGACCCTTAGGATAGGGTCCAGATGGAGTGGAAAAATGGACCCCTATGGCAGAGAGAGTCTTGCCATCCTGTTCACACCTGGTGAGAGTCACTTTTACCTGAGGTCCAAACAAGAATGAGCCATCAAAGGGGGTGTTGGTAAATGAAGACTTAAAGCGTTCCACAAATTGATGAAGGCACATCCAAGCGTGTCTGCGTAAAGCTACTCCAGTACCTGCTGCCCTACTCACTCCATCTGCCATGTAAGAGATGAGTCTAATGGAGAATTTTATCACTGAGGTCAAGGTCATAAGCTGGGAAGCTGCCCTGTTCACAACTCCTTCAGCTGTAGGATCTTGCAGGGTATCTCCTAGCTTCTTCAGGAGATCCCACTGAAGTCGGGTGAAACGTGACAAGTAATTCAGCGATCTGAGAGTAAAAGTCGCTGAAGAAAACATATGCTTCCCATACCTGTCCATCGTATGAGATTCTTTGTTCGGCGGATGGACAGATGAAGAAGTTTCCGCAAGTTCCTTCTTTGTGGCTGCTGCCACCACCATAGCATCAACAGGGCCTCCCTTGGAGAGAAAGGACTTATCTTCTGGGGCTGTAATAAATTTATAAGGTCTTCTCGGCACAGGTTCCATGGTCTCTGGAGCGCTCCATGCCTTTCGACTCACTACAGGCAAAAGTGGGTCGAAAGGAGGAGACACCAAGAGCTGGAGGGTCAGGAACCAAATATGTCCAGGTATACAGACTCATTCTCAGAAGGGGCTAGGGACTTCCAGACACCCCTCTGTCTGAGGATTTCCAAGATGCCTGAAAAGGAGACATCCTGAGAGGGGGACCGTGGGGACCCCTCTGACTCATCCAAGTGCATATCAAAAGTGATTGACTCAGGAGAGTCTAGATGCTTCCTCTTACATCTCTTCTTCTGAGGGACCTCCTCTGAATGTTCGGGGAAGATTTCAGAAGAAGTGGGGTCAACCAGTGGGGTATCCTGGGGCACAGGTCCCCTATGCTTGCCAAGAGGAGGGACAAGGGCCGGCATAGGCACCGAGGGAGAAGGAGCCAATGGAGCTAAGGGTGGAGCAGTCTCAGGAGACAGCACACTCCTCATTACTTTGAAGGTGCCACGGTCCCAAGCCAAAGGAGCCTCCAGCTCCATAGAGCCTGGAGATCTCCTTCAAACTGGGAGCGAAGGCTCCAAGGCTGATGTAGGAGCCAAGATCACCTGTGCCGAAGCTACGAGAGGGAGAGTGGTTTTGGACAAGGGTATGATACCACTTCCCCCCTCAGAGCTGATGAGAGATCTTCAGTGGGCAGACCCCTCAATGGACTGAGACATTGAGATCGGAGCGGTAGTTGGAACCGATAAGGGAGAAGAAACCGGAGCCAATGGTTCCACCACCATGACCTCCATGCACTCTGGCTCTGAGCCCAAGAGGGTCAGAGGAGGAATCGATGGAGAAGCTGGGAGGGCCAAAGGAGCCAAATCCTTATGGGCTGGACTCAAGAGTAATTTAGCAAGTTCCTGTGACTTGAGGAGCCTGTTGACCACTCTCTCCACGTCATGATCCAAAAGTCTGGAGGACCGAGAGGAGTGTGAGGAGGAACCAGTGACTACCTGCTCCAGGTTACAGCAGAGGAGATTGTGGACAGAGCATACCATCAACAAAGAGGGAGACCTTGATCTCTTATGGATCTGGATCAGCTTCAAGGACACAGATGCAGCCGCTGGAGACTTAGCTTTGTCAGAGCCAATCCTTGGGGCAGACAGAGCCAAAGGCTTCTCAGTAATTTTTGTCTGTCCCGAGTTCGGAACCGAGGGCTTGGAGTGTTTCTCAGACACTTTGTCTGGCTGAGGAACCTGAGACGAGGCATCTTGAGGGTTCTTCAGGAGGCCACGTAAAATTAGCTTATTTTTTGTTTCCTGCAGGACTTGAACTGAAAGCATGACAGATCGAGCAAGAGTCCTGCAGGTGAACAGCCCCTAAACAATAAACTCAACTATTGTGCCCATTCATAAGGGATATTTTCTGACAACATGAGTTGCATTTTTTAAACCCAGAGGGTTTAGATTCTTTAGACGTAACTAGCACTAGCCAGGGAAAAAGTTCCCACAGAGAAAACAGAAAAACTATCACTTACAGCCTACAACAAGCAGAAGTAAACAGGCTGATACCACAAAAGGAAACAACCTTAAAATTATCTTTTTTTTTTTTTAAAGGAAAAAGAAGGAAGGAACTCTAACTTAAACAGCAATCCCAGAGAAGGGTGAAGAAAAGGAAGAACCCTCTAACTTTAATGGGCTCTAAGGGGAAAGCAGGCCTGGAAGAAAGAACGACAGCCAAAAAAACACCACAAAGAGCAGAGAAAGGGGTCATTAAACTAACGAAGAAAAATACACACTCTAACAAGTAAATATAACTAGTAAGAATACCAAAAAATTAGCAAGTAACTATAAAAACATAAAATACGTAGCCTGAGCCAGTATGGAGCAATCTCGATGCTGCAAGCAGCAAACGAGATCTGGGTAGCTGCCGCTAGGCATGTTGGGATAAGGGGTAGTCTTGAGCCAGTAAAAGCTCTCAAGCTATTGTATATTGGTCGAGCTGGAGCCGAGGATCGGCTCCAAACCAAACCAGCAAGAATGAAGGCGAGATGGGACAACATAACATTATGAGATTTTTCTGTTATGTATTGGGACACAATTACACTGTTTTAGCAACATATATGCAGTCGCCATTATGATTTTTAGATTTTTGCGCAAACACTAAGTGTTGGAGCAGTGAACACAGTTATCTGCGAGGGGTGAATCAGTTTAATAAGCTGGCAGCAGGGTATCTGGGCTATACAGGATGTTGTGAGCAGACTTAAGATTAGTGTAGGCTAATAGATTGCATAGGTCCAGCCAGTTAAGGGACTAAAGTAAATGACAGTGATATGTTTGGTTAAAGTGGTTATCTGCAAACATTATAATTTTATTATAATATTGCTCTAATTTGGTTAGTTGAGAGGACTGTAGATTAGTCAGAATTCATGAGGGATGTATTAGACAAGGGAGTATATAGGGCTGAGCTGTAGTTTTACATATATATGCTCTGACTGAAATGGTTTGACTTTATAAATAAGTCATAGTTTATGGTTGTTTGTTAGATGTGCATATTTAAGGTTAATCTATTGTTAATTACTATTCCCAATAGTTTTGTACTGTACACTAGTTCGGTTCCAGTCCCCATTAACAGATAATATGATGGATTTGCATTCTTGCTCCACCTCTAGTATCATAGGGGTAAATGGGGTTTCAAAATGGGGGAGGGCAATCATCTCATGATGAATGACAGAATGAAAAGGAGTGAAATAATTTTTGCCAAAAGAGTTTTTTCTTTTCTTCAATGTTGTGCCGCCTCAGAGTAGGTATATTTAGGTTTGGGGGAATACAAACAAAACTTATCTCTGAGATTCGGAGAAACTTGTTTCAGTCTTTTTATTTTGATGATTCAGCAGTGGATGAAAGTGCTGTCAATCAATCAGCATGTATCATGTTGTGTAACTACATACATTTTCTTCTCTCTCTCTCTCTCTTTTTTTTTTTTCTGTCAAAATTCTACAAACTGTAAAGTGCAGATCCAGTAGGATTCATGAAGCCAATAAGCAAGCTGATAAATAAATTATGATAAAATATTCACTAACTCACACAGAAGTCATTACCACAAATTAAATATATTCTTGAAACTTTTCTAATATCAATCCATTTTTTGAAGTGGCATTCCAGACACAGTCGTACTTATGCAACTCCTTAAATCCTGCTTCCAATTTAACAAATCCCAGAAATATTTTTAAGCACTTCATTCATTTCTGTTCTTAAAGGAAAATAAATTGTGGATAACAGAAAATTATGAAAAAAAAAATCATCATTCATATAATACCCATTCTGAAAAGAATAAATTCTGAAATAACATCAATTGTTCTATATACATTAAATGACAAAAAGCCTAAATTGCAACCTGCAGAATGCAAAACTCATTGCTCGCAAAGCACTCAAGAGGTATATCAAGGAGATGAAAACGTATACTCTGTCCATTTCCGATTAAAGCATTATGTAGTTTCTGGAATATGGGTAGCAAAAATAAAGGTAAAACTTGTACGCAAGTACTCTTATGCCCATTTAATTCGTAATATTACACAATCATTGGTTGATCTAAGCTTTAAAACTGTTAAACACATCTTTTTTCCAATTAACTACTTAAGATGCAGTCTATTTCTGCTTTGAACTTCAGATACAGTCTTAAGCCATTTCAAATCAGATGGCTAAAGAAACTAGGACATTCATTACACAAACCTGGAAGTATTTTTTATTCTGCACCATATGTAGTATGATAAAATGAATCTAAAATATTTCAAGTCAAGAGACCAGCTCAAGGAGATTAGGGATGCAAGCCTACATGTCTATGTTATATATATGTGCTCATAAAAACAATCAGTGAGAATTTAGCATTCTAAAGCTATTAGGGATTTTCAGTTATTCATCATTCTTAATCACAAGATGTTACATTGCTACAAGGTATCGGCTTCAGATATAAAACATAGTCCAAAGGATATACATTTTCTGACCCCCCGCTGCATGCCCTTCTGATAATCATCAGCTACACTAGGTCTGGACCTATTAGTCAATTTTTTTACTTAGTATTCATGGTACTACCACAAGGCTAGTACTGCTTCACTTGTGGGTTGTGAAGGGAAGTGAATCAGACTCAAGCAGCCAGGAGAATCACAAACTTTGTATTACATACCAGAGGATTTTTTCGTAGGCCAGAACTGGGTGGAACAGCAGATATCACTCACATCACTGCATGTAGTGTCAGTTAGCTCTAGACAGTCTGTAATAAATTTTGATGTTGATCTCCCACTCAGTTATGGCACTGCCCTCCTCACTAGGGTTGTGTCAAACTGCCAGCAGAAACCCCTCACTCCCTCCTAGAATGGATGAGCTGGCAAAAAGCCACACTTTCCCAACTACCCGGTTCTGCATTTCTCAAGCTGCTAAGTGAACTCAGATCACCTGGGACCAGTCAGGGCTCTATATCTTTATGCCACTGAGCAGGAGAAAAGATTTTACTCATCAATACAACCTTTCTGCTGTGGATGTAAATGAAACTGCTATTCATTAGATGTAGCCAAAATTAATTACAGAGCTGAAATGGAAACAAGAGCACAAGATACTACCTAAAAATATGTACACACTAATAAAAACACAGGCACAACAAAATCAGGACTTCCTCATCTTTCTACAATTAACCCACACCACTGGGCTATAGATCTGTTAATGTGCAGATTATGATAAACATACTTTTGGGATAAGAAGGAGACTTCCTTCTTTACCTCAGTCTGTAGATGATAATTAATTAATACTAGAACCAGGACATCATGTAGGGCTAGTCTGAAGAATGGTCTTTGTGATGATATATATTGTTACTGTTTTATTTAAGAATTATAATAAACCAACTTATTAACATGCCACCTCTACTAAAAACATAAGGAATAATTATTTCACTTTGGGTAAGAGACTAATCATAGCTCATTCTGCATGTATAAATATACTTGTATGTAATAAATGCAACATATCCTTGAAACAGAGACAGATATTCTAGTAAAGAAAACAAAGCCATATGTGGATGTATCAGATGTTTGCATGTTTACATTTATCTTCTTACCTGACTAAAAAAGTGCTGTCTCTGCAGCTACACAGAGAATAGATTAGGGGAACTTTTGAGTCCTGTTACAAAGCACATTATAATGAAAACAGAAAGAACACGTATAATTTACAGCTTAAATACATAAAAATCTTGATCAGGTTATTATCTATTTTCATACAATTTACAGTAACATTCTTAGAGTGACTGACTCTGGGAAACATAATTCATATCAAGAAATGTAAGTTGCCACCAAAAACAGAAGTTACGTCTTACCATAACGTTCCATCTGTGTTGTCGATCTTCACCAATCCTTGACAGTGAGTTTGATCCGAACCACAGAACCAAGACGGCCGTTTACTTCAGCTCGCGCTCTCCAAACTCTTGAGCCACGTTCTACCCATAATACTCCTCACAGAGATTACCTCAGATCGAGTTTGCCAAGGAGTGGCAGTCAGACATGAAAGGTCAAAAAATACATGATAGTTAGATTAACTGAGGCCAAATAAGAATCCTTAAGGGAAAGCTAGGCAATGGCTAAATTCGGTCTACTAAGAGGCTCAGGATGGGGGGCAGAGGGTGGGGATGTCAAGGATTGGTGAAGGTCGACAACCATACCTCCCAAGCATACCAAATTCCCTCGTTTTTTACCGGTTTTGAGAACAAAATATTGGGGTGCCACGAATTCCTGAGTGGCCCCCATAATTTCTAAATTTCCCGGCCTTTTTTTTAAAAAAGTTTACCACTTTAAATTTTTTAAGAAGTTTACCACATTAAATGTATGGCTGATGTCACCACCCATCACCAGTCTACAGGGGTGTGCATAATGACATCAGCTACTGCCTGTTTGAAATGCGGAATATGAACAACAATGCCAGGTAACTTTTGCAGAGGGAAGTTTGTAGAGTCCACTCACATCATGTCCCAGGCAGCCTCCAGGTAAGAACATTCATTGTTCTTCAGACCGTTATGTGTACATGTTTTATCTGCTGCTGGGCCAATTCTCTTTGAGGGCCATTTCAGTTTATTTTACCTGTCATGTGTACTGGGCCATTTTTAGCTGCTGCTTGTTTATCTCTTGTTTCAGATTATTTTACCATGTGTACTGGCCTGGGCCATTTTTAGTTGCTGCTTGTTTATCTCTGTGGGCTGTTTCAGTGGCTCAGTTGTTTATTTTATCTGCTCGTTTATCACTTCTGAGCTGGCCATCCTCCGTTCTTGTGTGTGTGCTGCTGCAGTTTATTTTATCTGCTTGTTTATTGCTGCTGAGCTGGCCATCCGTTTTGCAGTTTATCTGCTCGTTTATCTTATTTTATGTGCTTCTGCTCTCATTTTGCTGAGTTGCAGACAGTTTATTTTATCTTCTAGTTTCTTATTTATCACTGAGTTGTAAGATAATCTGCTTCTGCTATCATTTATCGCTGAGCTGCTGGGCATCCGTTTTGCAGTTTATGCTATCTGTTCATTTATCTCTGCTGAGCTGGCCAGCAGTGGCCATGTGTATTTGCTCATTTATCGCTGCTGAGACCGTGTTAAACACAAAATAAAAAAACTGTAACATTAAATATTGACAACTTTCAAATAAACTTTTTAGAATATGTTTTCAATACAGACTTTCTATAGCACTAAGTTCTGGCCAGGATAGAGTGGAAACAAGGCCATGTAAAAGATGTGTTCACAGAGTTCACACAAAAGCTGCTTCTGTACAATATTTAAAAGATTATGGGTAGCTATTCAAAGAGAAGCATAATGTGACCAATGACATGCTGAGGTAAATTGTATCATGAAGATAATGTGATATGGCCTGACATGGATTACATATATATATAAGTGCTGCTGACATAATGCAGTCATGCAGGGCATAACGCTGAATAATAAAGTCTTGTTATAGCAAAAAAATAGCAGTTGTACAATTTAGTGGACTGTGCTATAGGTGATCACATGACCAAGGGACATCGGCAGTCAGATTACATGCCCAGTGCTCTGCTCATTCATATGCTCACTGAAGCACTGTATAGCTGCAAGACATGCACAACAGAGAAGAGAACCCATACAAAGGCTCCACTGCAAAGTGCTAACTGACTTCATTATATAAAGGGGAAGGAATTGGGGTGATGGAACAGTCATAAAGTTGAGGAAACAGAGAAAAACAAAAAAGGGCAATGGGAGAAGAAGAGTGGTACAGAGGAAGAAAGGTATTTTTTTTACGGGTGCTCTTTTTTTTTTAGAAGTTTAGAGGTGGAAGATGATATGGGGAAGGAGTGGGTAGGAAGCAGAGTATAGGTATGGTAGCAGAGGCAAGCAAACATATAACACAGACAAAGACTGGTGGGGCGGTAATGACACAAAAGAAGGGGTAACAACGGAGGTATACTGAAACGTTAATATTTTACTGTTTACTTTTACACTTAATGGCAAGATTTGTGTTATTTACTTTACAGCGGCTTTCAGGGTGTGTGTGTGTGTGTGTGTGTGTGTGTGTGTGTGTGTGTGTGTGTGTGTGTGTGTGTGTGTGTGTGTGTGTGTGTGTGTGTGTGTGTGTGTGTGTGTGTGTGCGTGAGAGATTAATGGCAGCCTGTGTTACTTGATTAACGTCAGCTTTCGGTGGGTGTGTGAGTGATTAATGGCACAGCAGCATTCAGGGGGTGTGTGTAATTAACAACAGCTTTGTGTTTTACTTAGCAGCTTCACTGTGTTACTTGTATTTTACTTTATGGCAATCTTTGCATTATTTAATGACAGTTTGTGCATTTAACAGAACAGCAGCTTTCATGGGGTGTGTGTGATAGCAGCTTTGTGTTTTACTTAGCAGCTTGTGCAGGCATCACAGAACTTCCCTGTGTTACTTGTTTTTTACTTTATGGCAGTCTTTGCATTATTTACTGTACTTGTTATTTTATTAACAGCAGCTTTCAGGGCGTGTGTGTGATAGCAGTTTTGTGTTTTACTTAGCAGCTTGTGCAGGCATCGCAGAACTTCACTGTGTTACTTGTATTTTACTTTATGGCAATCTTTGCATTATTTAATGACTGTGTGTGAAATATAAAGTTGTTTGCTAGCAGCAACCTCTTCATTAGTTACAGATCTCTTTAATGTGGAATTATTTATATGACTTTTACTTCTGCAAAGATTCTGTTTGGAGGAAGTCATATTTTGGTTATCTGTTCAGTTTGCGTTTGAAAGTTGGCATCCCACAATTGCATTGGAGTGGATGGGGTTACAAAATCATGTATGCAAATTTTATGTTAATCAGTGTACAGATCTGTACCTATTTTTTATGGGCCTTTGTCCAGATTTTTGATGTTTCCAGGTTGAGAGGTATGTCGACAACACATGGATGGAACATTATGGTAAGACATATCTTCTTTATCTGATGTTGTGAATTTTCACTCAGTCCTTGACAGTGAGGCAGAGTCCCCATCTACTTTAGCCTTAGGAGGTCTCACGGAAGAATATTCCTAAGCACCATAGAGCCAAAGGATGCTCGTCCCCTTGAGACCTGATCTAATTTGTAATGAGTGATAAAGGTATGATGAGAAGACCAAGTAGCTGCTGCACAAATGTCATCTAAAGAAGCTCTGGCATGAAAGACTGCAGAAGTAACTACTGCTCTTGTAGAATGGGCTTGAAATGTTTTTGGGAGCTGGAGTCCTTTAGAATGATAAATGAATGTGATGCAGTCTTTAAGCCACTTGGCCAAGGTAACCTAAGAAACTGGGTTACCTAGATGGAGGTAAGTGCTTCCTCTTGCACTTTCTTTTTGCAGGGACTTCCTCAGGGGAATGATCCAGGGATATATCCAAAGAAGAGACTACCAAGGTAGGTGTTACCTGAGACTTTTGTGCTCTCCGTCCTGGGGATGAGACTGATGGTAGCTCAGGTCGAGGGCATACCAAACTCTATCCCAATGGGGATGGCATAGACTGTGAGTCTCCAATAGACAACATCTCCTCCATAATCTGAAAGGCTGGCACCCCATAGAAGGTTGGGAGCCTGGAACTGAAATAGACACATTCGGAACCGGGATCACACCCTGCACCAAGGAGAGCACCTTTGGAACAGAAGCCTGGGTCGATGTTGCAAAGTACAAGGCACCGAGAGACATAGACAGTTTCAAAGGAAATGAAAAGGTACCATGCATCTCGGACCCGACCAGAGAGTCTCAACTCTGGGAGGTCTCCGGTGCTGAAAGCTTGGAGCTACTCAAGACGGTTCTTGGAACCGGATATGAAGATGCTACCGGAACCAAGACAGTTGGAGCCGGGACAGTCAGGATCAGGGGCTCCAAAGGTTCAGCAAGAGTTGGAGGAGGAGGGTATGAGGGTGTCATAGGATGAACGGTTTCTACGCCGGTGTAGCTCAGAACTGAGGGCAGTCCCTTCGCCACCAGTAGCTGATCCACCAGTCTCATGATGTCTGTCTCCTAGAAACTCTTAGTAGATTGAACAGATGCTGTGGAAGGAGATTTAAGCGGTCTCACTTTCACAAAAGTATGTCTTTAAACGGGTCCACAGATGGGGAGCGGCGGCAGCCCCAATTGCTTTGGTACCGATATGTCAGTAGGTACCGAAGAAGAAGCTGTCAGCTTCAAAGCCAGTTTAGTGGTAGTATTAACAGTCCATGCAGTCAAATTCTCTGGTGCCAATGAACTCTTCAGTACAGAGGAAGGTTTAGATATTTCCTGGACAGTTCCAAGGACATTGGAACTGAGGAAGACCTTTTCTTTGAGGCCAGTGAAGAAGAAGGAGGTGAAGTACCAGCTTTCTCTCTGGACTCAGAAATAGCCTCATCAAATCCAAATTTAAGTAGTTCTTTCAAGATTAATTTATTTTTCCTTTCTGTTAAAGTATGGGTTGAAAACCTGTGATAAATCGCACAGTTCTCCTGTAAATGTATCTTACCAAGGCAATACACACACAAGGTATGCACGTCTGAATTGGGCATTTTGCCCTCACATTTCTTACAACTTTTGAATCCAGAGGTGCCCTTGGAAGGTTTAGAAGGAGCAAGTTTCTCTTGTTGTTCCACCATAACAGACTGAAGGCAGTCACACTAAAGAAAAGAGTACAGATAATGAAAGATTTTTTTTTGGAAAATAGAAAGTAGAAAATAGAAAAATACCAATGATGGTATGAAAGACTACCTTTAAAGGTATTTAAAGGAAGGAAAAGGGAGGACCAACAATAGTACTGGATATTCTACCAATGGTAAAAGGAAAACAGATGGAAACCAGCTAAGATAAGATGGAGGAGCAGGTAGAAATAGAAGGAATTATGAAGAGATATAAAGAGGAACATTTAGAAAGAAGTGCCAAAAAATTAGAAAATATTCACAAAATCTAAGTCAAGGCTTGAGAGAATGAACGAACATGTCTGGTCTGTGAAGCAGCAAATGAGATCTGAGGTAATCTCTGTGAGGGGCATTATGGGTAGACCTGGCTCGAGAGTTTGGAGAGCGCAAGCTGAAGTAAATGGCCATCTCGGTTCTGAGGTTTGGAACCAAACCCACTGTCAAGGATTGAGTAAAGACTGGCAACATCAGATCATGTTTGATAAACAAAAAGTAATAAATGTAAATGCTGCTTGGCATCCCATAACAATGAAGAGCGAATTTTCATAAAATATTGACAAATAACCATTCTTAACACAAGAAGGAAATGCAAAATGAAGAATGTAGCAATGCATGCCAAAATGCATTTTCTTACCTAAGTCCGTGTCTTTTTCTTCCGAATTGTTTTTTGATTTGTGAAATTTCAGATTCTTGAGGCACTGTATGATGATCCTGAAGACAAGAGAATAATAAAAAATCATGAACTATAAAACAAAAATAAAATCTTATTTCTGTCCGTTCATTCTGCAAACATTCTGTTTAGATTTATTGTCTCCACTACATCTAAATACAAGACACATCTCGGGTTTAATCTGTACATTTTTAATGCATTTTCTCTGTTGTTTTCAAAAGAGATTACAGTTGTTTAAGGAAATTTACATAACAGTAGATGTTCAAATGAGCATTGCTGCAGTAGCCTTAGCTATATGGGTTATACCTTGACAAGGATCTAATAGCTGTGTTGTGTGTTAGCATCTCTAACACAATATTATGATCCTAAGGAAAAGCCACCAGTTTACTTGGAGGTCCTTTGTGCAAAAACCCCTTCAAAAACAATTTGACATCAACTGCATTGAAAGAGGAGGATCCATGAGCAGACATGATGAAATAGCTGATAGCTGAACCTTGACAGAGGAGTAGATAATAGCTCACACAAAACTTGTAACACCACAGAACAACTAGCATTGAACGGGTGCTAGTTATGCTGTTGGCACCAACTAGAAAACCTTTTCCATCTGATATTTCATTTTCTAGTAGCAGGCTTTCTTGCCTCCATTAGTACCTGCTGCACATCCTCAGTAAACAGCTGACTAAAAGAAATTAAGATCCTATTATCCAGGCAGCCCATTGAAGTTGGTTGATGTTAGGAGGTATCAAACACCCCTGTTCTTGTGTGAGTAGATCAAGTCTGCGAGTAGGCTTGCGGTAATTACCCCTGGCCATTTCCAAAAGAAGGGAGAACCACAGTTGCTTGGGCCAGAAGTGAGTAACCACAATGATTTTGGGGGATTACTTCTGAATCTTTAGAGGTACCCTGGATATTACTGGAATGGAAGAAAGCATACAGGAACATTCTTGTACAAGGAAGAGAAAATGCATCTGTCTTCCAGGCCTTCTTGCATGGAGTCCTGGAGCAGAATCTTGCCAGATGCTTGATCAGAGAGGAGGCAAAAGGGGTCTACTTGTGGAACTCCCACAGATGGATCAAATCTTGGAAGATTCCCTGATCTATTTTCTATTTGTAAGGGTTAGCTCTGGTCCTACTCAGCTTGTTTGCCATCTCAGTTCTGCTCTGATAAAATGTAGAATGTCTGTAAAGTGAGACTGTGCTGTGAAGCTATATCCCAAACTAACATGCCTAGTCTGCAAAGGGGGTACAACCTGGTTCTCCACTGCTTGCCGATACACCGCATGACTGTGGTATTGTCTGTAACAACTTGAGTAGGTGTCGTGGACCAAAGATGATCAGAGAGTTGAGTGCCTTGATCAGAGCAAGCATACCTTTGTATTTGTGTGCTTGTGTCCGTCCTTGGTGTCACACACACCCTGCACCTTTATACCTCCTGAAACAGCTCTCCAAGCAAAGTCTGGGGCATCTATGGTGACTGACTGCTTTTGTTCAGGGAGGAAAAAGGAGACAGCTGATTTTAAGTATATCTGTTGTCTCCACAAAATAATTTCTCTTCTGACAAACCCACTGCACTTTGATTTGAAAAGACAAAGGATGTTGATGCTGAGACCAAAGGGATTTCAGATACCAATGTATCTTTCTCATGTGGAATAATTACCAGGAGTATCAAAATCATAGAGACCCAAAATCTTAAACTCTTCCTTTACAAAGACCGAAGTTTGAGTGGAAAACCTTACAAAAAGATCTAGATATAGATGCAGATCTATCTTTTTCTTATGGAAGAAATGTTATTTGAACTGAGGTGTCTAGTTTACATCCCAGGAACAAATCCTGTGTGAAGGACTCAAGAAAGACTTTTGAATGTTCTCTTGGAATCCCAGCTTGTGTAAGAGCTCTCTCACTCAAAAGAGAGAGATTCCTGACACTTTGAGAATGAGTCTGCAAAGATAAGCAAATCTTCTAAATACAGAAAAATTAGGGTACCCTGCAACTTTCAATGAGCTATAACTGGAGCTGTATACTTTGTGAACATTCTTTGTGCAGTGGATAGTCTAAAAGGAAAGGCAGAAAAATGACAATGTGATCCAGACACACAAATCCTTAAGAGATATCTGAAATCTGGATGAAAAGGGATGTAGTGATAAGCATCTTTTAAGCCTAATGTTACCAGGGAACTTGAAAGAGGAAGAAGAATTAATAGTTTGTGAACTGACATAATTTTGAATTTGGGTACTATCACAAACAGATTTAGGAAAATAAGATCCAGAACTGGTCTCCACTTTCTTTGGCACTAAAAGCATCCTTGAATAAAAACCCTTCCCCACCTGGGTAGGAGGAACTGGTTCTGTCACTCATTGGTGCAACATGTGATGAAGAACCAGTGGAAACTAATGACTCTGATCTGGAGGGTAAGGAATGACTCCCTGGAAAGGAGGAATTTCCTCCCATTGACGTATGTAACCTTGATGAATTATCTTCCAAACCCATTTGTCTGAAACTATCTTTGGCCAAAGAGAAAAATGGAAATTCAGACTTTCTGGGAGAAAAAATGGTCCAGAGTGGGAGAGGGGGTCACAAAGTATCTTGAATAGTCACTCAGATTAGTTGGACTGTCCTTGATTTTTGGAGGTTTGAGGCTTCTTTTTGAAACACCCTTGCCATTTCTTCTTAAACATCTGTTTACCTGCATTTTGTTGAGACTGTTTATTCTGCTTGTTGCCAAAATGGGATGAGGAGTTAGAGAATGCCTTTTGAAATTTTGGAAAAGGAGGGTGAAAAATATTAGAGATTTCTTGAATCAGCCTACCCCTTTCATCACACTTCTTGATCACTTCTGTAGCAGAGGGACAAAAATCTAAATATGTATCCAAAGAGGAATTTAAAATGTCATTTCTAACATCATCTGGGAGGTTCTGTGAATGCAGCCATGCAAACCTCCTCTGGCAGAAGTATCAACAGAGTCCTACCCATATGCGTACTGCAAAAATTGAGTAGTGACCTGTGCAACAGAAGAAACTAAATTATTTAAAGCAAATGATTTTCCTCACAAGAATAAACTGCAGAAAAAAACATTCCTCATACTTTCACAATGAACCAGAACAAACTTTAACACATCAGCCTGACAATTCAAAATTCTAAAAATCAAAGTTGCAGAAGTATACATTTTTCCCACACTTAATAATTTTCCTATCCTTATCAGAAAGAGTACGACTGAAATTAACTTAATGTTGAGCAGTAGTGGGATCAACATAGCTGCTGGGTCAGGTTTGGGAATATTGTTTAAAAAACTTAGAAAGATTGAGTAATTTTATAATCTTATCTGCCTTTTTAGGAGCAACTGGCTGACTATGAGGAAAAATGCAGGCAGTAATACACACATCCTCTAAAGAAGAAAGAACTGGATTGCAAGTTATGGAAATTCCTTCTCTAACAACTCATAGCATTTTCTGAGGGACTCAGAAACCTCATTGTTCTCTCACTGAAAACACTGACACATTCTAGCAACATTCTCAAAATAAGAGAAACACCCACAGGGAAAATCAAAAACTAAGAGCTCCTTAAAGTCTGAATTAAAAACAAGAGGAGAAAACTCTGTATCTATACATTCACACTCCTGTCCAGATTCAGAATATTTAGTCTCTTCAGGAAAGGAAGTATTCCTCTTTCTTTTTCCAGAAACTACCTTACAAGAAAGATCACTGGGTTTTATCGTGAGCCAGACGCTATAAACTACTCCTGTATTAGGAAATTTGAAGAGGAGTAGACACATGCATAGTTGGCCACTTCTCTTTGACAGGAAGATGGGGCCAGCTGTGCTACTAATGGCAGCACCAGCAGCAGCTTCTGCATGGATGGGCACATCATTCTGCACAACAGGTAAGCCTACCCTGTTGCCTCTCAGAGAACCAACAAGAGTGGCTCTTCCATGTTGATTGATAGGACCCCAGCAACCACAAGAGGATGTGGCTAACCCCCTATCCATAGTGGCTGTAGGTAATACACCACAGGGATCCTGGGTAAAAGATGGGTGGTCTTAGGTACAACAATTCACCACAGCAGAGTCACCCACCTGTGGCTGAGGCAAATTGCCAGCCTGCTGTGGTGGCAAAGGTTGCTTGCTTAACTTTTTCTTTTTGTAACTGGAAGAAGGACCGACTTTGTGATGGGTAGTTTGTTTCATTGTCAAGCCAAAAATGGTGCATTTTACTTCGTCTTTAAAATTCACTTTTTCACAGAAAAACTACTTTAAAACACTTTGCCAGCCCCAAAAATAGTAAATTAAATACAATTTCTCCCCAGGAAAAATGTTTTTAGTTACTTTACACAACTTTTAAGCTGACAGGAAAAAAGAACGCTCCTGTTTAAAAGTACAATACAGTATGAATCTCTTAACTTCCATAAACGAAAACTCTTAGCTTTAAAATAACTTTCCTGAAGGGCAAAGTGAAAAATGCAGACAATATTTATAAAGTTTGTAATAATTTTTTTTTCCCCAAAGGTAACTTCTTTGCCCAGCAAAGGAAAACCGCCAAGCCGACCACTGATCCTTCAAAGCCTTAGAAGAGTGTACTTTTTGGTGATAGTAAAGCTCTGAAGGGCTTGACGCCCAAACAAGTCTTTTAGCCAGCTCAGCTCAAGCTACCTGACAGTTTGGGCATGTGGAAGGTGCCTTGAAGCTTTGGAACTTGGCTAGCTGTTATATCATTGGCAGGATATAACTCATATAGCAAGCAGTGATCAATATGATGAACATATTCTAAGGATCAAAAAAAGTAAATCTTAAAACTTCTCAGTCAGTATAATACAATAGGAAAGGAAATCACAGATCTCAGTGCATGTATGGTAACTGAAATATGAAATCTCTTTTAACTTCCATAAACTAGTTATATGAACTTTACCACTATAGCTTCCACAGAGCTTGCACATACACCATCAAACATTTGAAACAACCACAATTCTGATTGCTTGCGTAACAATCTATCAGGCCATCTGTCTAGCTGTTACACTTTGTAACACTTCCAAGATGTTCCTGCAGTTTGGGTACAGCAATGCAAAATCCATGATTTTTTTTCACAAAACCATGATTTACCTTTCTTTTAATCTGTTGTAAATTATGAAATAGAAACAGTTATAGGTTGAGATGAAGGTTCTAGAAAGGAGACCTACGAGTTATTGAATGTATATTTCCTGTAACAACTCTGGATGAGTCAGACTCATTGAAGTTTTACCTTCCAAACTGCTTTTAAATGCATGTTGGCTCTGCTGTGAGATTTCAGTTGGATAAGATATGTTTCATTTTCACCAGGTGTATCTCCCTGATACTGTAAAACTGTGGAGTTAGTTATATAAGTAAGGGGTGTGATGGGCAAAGTCCTCACCTGTAAAGTGCAGGGAATCCTGTTCCCTGCAAAAACACTTTCAGGGTCTTTGCCACAGTTGTGTTTTGTTCAATGTATTTGACTTTTCTAGTATTCCTGTGAAGAGTTGTGTTTCATTTTCTCGTTGTGGCTACATTCTACAGTATGTAAGTAATACCAGACTGCTGTGTGAATATTTTGTTTGCATTTCAGAGTTGAAATGCTCCATAGCTGCTGGCAGTGTTAACTATACCACAACATTTTACAATTATCACAGTTTTGCACTGTACTATGTTGATACAAACAGCCTGCACTAAATATTCAAGCTGTGGAGGGCAGCACATCACCTAAAAGAATTATTCATTGGCTGAAGCTCCTTTTGAGCTCTAAAACATGGCATACCATTAACGATTCTGTATCGCTGCATTTTTAATGTTTAAAAAGTATCTGGTTGAAGGGACAGTTCTGAACAATGAGCACATTATCCCAGAAACAGAGGAATAGGACTGAAAATGTTAAAGACTTCCATAAGTGTTACTATTCCCTCATTCTGTTTGGAACAAGCTATTTGCATTTTATAGGAGTCATCACAGCTGCAATGTTCCCTAACAGAAGCTGTGGTAGTTTGCAAATGATGCAACAGTACCCAAAGAAACAATATACTAACACAGGATATATTGCTGTGGTACTGAACATAATGAAACATGCATTTCACGATTTACAAAGATGAACACCCATATTTGCAATATAAAGAAAGATCTAAAGGTGGAAAGGTGCATTATAAAAAAGGTACAAAGGTATATTGCTGTAAACCACTTGCTGTGGCAGTAATCAGAGCTGGACCTTCACACTCAGCATATTAGCATTACAGGGGTGTAAAAAGTTGTTTGCTATTCTAGGCCTGCAAAACCTATGCTTTCCCCTAACTAACTATCAACAACCATTAAGCTTCTAATTTTCTGCGATGCTCAGTGGAATTTTCTTAACTTCATGTAGCATATTATCAGTAAACAATGAACTGACCACCTGGTTATGACTTCTGGAAACTTTTGACTGATTATATTGTTTAATTTCTGATTTTCAGCATGTTGGTGCCATTAATTAATATCTAATTACCACCCCTACTGACTGTGTGAGAAAAGGTTGTAGAAGTTATCACTTATACCACTTTCTCAAAGGAAACATAACATTTAACATAACCTAGGAAAATTGGTAAGACCAGCATTTGAATTTTCAGTCTTTTTATAATAATGAAAATATATGTACATTAACTATATATATATATATATATATATATATATATATATAAATAATCTTACAATATCCCTGGCTGTGTTCTACATGAGCTACAAAGTGAACTGGCACCACACCTGTGTGCCCTGTTCAATCACAGCCTCACCTCAGGCTTTGTCCCTAGCGAATGGCACACTGCTACATCAATCCCTGTCCACAAAGGGGAAGCGACTACAGACCGTGGGAACTATCACCCCATTAGCCTGACGACTCTGATATGTAAAGCTATGGAACCCATCATCATAGACCTAATAAACAAGGATATAGGGAATCTCCAAACTCTGGATCCCACACAGTTTGGTTTTGTGAAAGGTAGATCATGCCTGCTCAACCTGGTCGACTTCTTTGAGTCAGTCACCAGAGCTGTGGATGAAGGCAAGGTGGTTCATACAGCCTACTTTGATCTGGCCAAGGCCTTTGGTATCATTCCCCACTCAGGAATCATAGGAAAAACTCACTAAGCTAAGCATCAACCCCTATATCACTAGGTGGGTTTCAAACTGGTTCACAGATAGAACCCACAGTGTGAAAGTAGCTGATTCCATGTCAGATTGCCGACCAGCCATGAGTGGAGTCCCACAGGGTTCGGTCCTGGGTTCTCTCCTGTTTGGTATCTACTTCTCTGCAGTCTAGGCCAACATGAAGGTACTCTGGCTGACAAAGGTCGCAGACATTTTTAAGTTGGGAGCTATTATTAACATTCCAAATGATGTTAACATCCTGCAGAAAGGTCTCACTGAGACCAACAACTGGTGTCAAAACCATGGCTTTAAGCTCAATGCCAAAAAATGTGTAGTCAGCCCCTTTGGGAAAAACTCGCTTCCCGTGACTTATCACATCGATGGTAGTCCAATGAACACAGAAGGCGTTATAACACATCTGGGAACACAAGTTGACAGCAACCTCTCTTTTGGCCACCGTGGTCAGAAAGTCCTTCTATGTGGCACATCTCATTACTAAAGGTTTTGCATCCAGGAAGAAAGAGGTCATTGTCTCCCTCTACTCTTCCCTCATTCGGCCAATCATCAAGTACAATGCCCCATTTGGTGTGTACCTCACTAGACACCTGCAACAACTGGAGAGGCTGCAAAAGTACCTCACAAAAAGGATCCTAGGTCTTAAACACTTGTCCTATATGGACAGACTCAAAAAAACTCCAACTATTCTCTGTCTCATATCGCATACTTAGTTGCAATCTCTGCTTGACATGCAAAGCCATGTCTGACCCAGCTCTGTTAGAAATGCTACATCTAAAGAAATCCTAATCCCTCGCACCACATGCTCCAGAGACCTCAACCTCATTACCACAATCAACAGAACATGCTGGAGGGACAGGTTCATAATCCAGAGACTGCCCATGCTTTGGAATAGACTTCCCATACATATTAAACAGAGCACTTCACTGGCCCTCTTTAAGAGAAACCTTGAGTGGATGGGAAATAGAAAATTCACCCGAGGATCACTCCAGTGGCTCTATTCGACAGAGGCACTGGGAACTAATGTCGGGTGGCACAATGCCAGGGTAATCCTATGTGCTAGGCTTGTAAAGGCTCCAGGGCCATTAGCCTAGTACACACCTATGAACTTATATATATATATATATATATATATATATATATATATATATATATATATATATATATATATATATAAACATATTAACACACTGTGTATTGGACATGTTATATTTACAGTGACAGTGCCTCAAATCAATTATTAAACAGATAACTGAAGAAAAGTAAACAATTAAACTTTACAGTTTTCCAATAAAATGCATGCAGAATTGTCATCCATCTGAAACTGATATGAGGGAAATTTTCAGCTGTTCAGCCAGACAATTCCATAGAGAGTGACCTGGCATTTGATTTTGATTGGCATTTGTACTGTCAGTTCGTACACTCAGTACTAGTACATTTTTTCAACTAAAGGCTTCACTGCTACCCTTTTGTAGAATATTAAAAGGTAATATGTCCCAAATGAAGACACATCCCCTTCTCAAAAGCAGAATTAACGAATATTAGTTATGATCGGTTCAGTTGTGTACTGGTACAACTATAAGACTCTTACAAGAACTGATCTTTAGCTATAGACTACACATACCCTTCTCAAGGGAGACTTGAAATACATTATGGGAGGGACCAAATGTCAAAAGGCCAACAGTTTTCAGTATCTGCAACACTTTCAAGAGCTACCTAAACAATGCAGCTCCACAAAGACACAGAAACAGGAGAGGTGTACTGCTTCTGTTAAGGGAGGGTACAGCATGAACACTTAAAAAATCAGATGAACATAGTTGATATCTGTGCATTATACATACAATGGAAATTATGTGGTTATTAGACAGTTCTGTCACATGAAAAATTTTAATTTCTGGAAAAACCACCCATTCACAGGACACAATGTTCCTGAAGAAAAGATCTGTATAAACTTCACACCAAGCAAAGAAATATGTCAAGAGTACTACAGAGATAATAGATAATAGGTAAGTATTAAGCTAGCTACCCTTGAGAGTCATTTTAAGCCTAGCTACTTTCCCTTTTGTTGCCTGAATTAACTTATCCTGTTTGGCATTAGACTGGCCTTAACCATCCCACTGGTGATAATTATATATACTACACAAACCAGTACTCTCACAGGAAAATACACCAGCGACAAACTTGGAAATCCTCTGTACCAATGAATGACACCAACAGTTTATTTTATTTATTTATTTATTTTACATTTGTTTACCAGGTTGGTCTAACTGGGCAGTTGCCCATTTACAGCAGAGGCCCGGGGAGAAAAGCTCCTCATACAATGACATTGTAACATACACGTAAGTATAACAGTTAATACTGTGAAAATGTGCATACAGAGAATATCATCATTTATCTGGTTAGCTACAGTATACAAAGGTGGCAGTAGTACAGTAGAGGGATAAGGGAACGTATTTCCTTCTGATGTATCTAACCTATCTAGAAACCATTATAACCATATGCAAAGATGAAAGAAAGGTAGCAGAGAGAAGGTAGTAGGGAGAGGTGATGAGGTAGTAGAGAGAAATTAGTGGGGGGAGGGGATCATCAGTAATTCAGCTGTTATTTATAATTGATATAGCATTTATTATACTGGGAAGGTAGACAGGTCACTGCTACTATCATTTAAAAAAAAAGTTGTTCTAGAACATAACATTAAATAAAAGTTGAGCTCTTTCATTCCGGTCTTTACATAGAACTTCATCAGAACTGACACGTTTTACCAAATAAATTTACTATCACGTGATTTACAATTCCACAAAAAAATTGTTTAATCAAACCTAATTAAAATTGTACTTTAACAATTTCTAATAGTGTTAAGAATCATAAAATCTTAATTTTATAACACAATTCGTTGAAACAGAATAATTGAGCCCAGGGGAAATTTGTAGCATTCAACAATATTAGCCATTTAAGCTCACATTTAGATGTTCGTCAATAATAAATCCCCTGGCATCACTAATGATCTCCTCTAAAACCACAAAAGTAAATTTCTTTCTCAAAATCTTGTATGTGTCAAAATAATGCATATGTTGTCCTACATTTCTGTATATCCAACATATGTTCATATATCCTGTTTTTTTTTAACTTTCTAGATGTTTTTTCTGCATAGAATGCAGAACACAAATTGTACAAAGCTGCATACACGGCCCCCTTATTATTACAGGAAAAATGTCCATTAACAATATACTACTTAGCCCTTATTTCAAACAACTAGATCTTAATATACAGAGGCACTGTGAGCATCTACCACACTTAAACATACTGTAACTCAAGAAAAAGAAAAACACTGAAAACAAACACAAGGCGTAGCTTTGGTGCAATAAAGGCTGTCTTCCCTTAGTCAAAACCTTTGTTCCACATAAAAATAATTCCAGGAATAAGTCCAGTATTGTGTATATACTTTTTAATGTAAAACTAACAAACAATAAAAACACGGATTAGGCACTTTCATCTCCCTCAGGAGACTTATTCAGAATCATGAATTAGCCATTTTACACACCTTTTATATCATCACCTTACATGTCATTGGCTGGCCATTCAAACACTTCAATTAATCAATCAGTCTTTGTGACCTGGTGAGAATTTCATTCCAAACAAAGACCCTACTATACATATATGCTGAAATACATAATACCAATATTCTAAAATATATAAATAACCTCCAAACATAAATATATATATGTTCTTTTGACACATATATATTGTGATTCACACCGCCATTTATTCAAACATTATAATAAAATCCTCCAGGCAACAAACATTTTCATATACATAATGTAATGAAGTACATACTATTATAAAATATATATAGAAAATATAAATATTAATATTATACTACAAAAATATATACTATAAAAATTAATTGTTATATATAAAAAATTCATTGTTGTATATAAGAAAATGTTTGTTGCCTGGAGGATTTTATTATAATGTTTGAATAAATGGCGGTGTGAACCACAATATATATGTGTCAAAAGAACATATATATTTATGTTTGGAGGTTATTTATATATTTTAGAATATTGGTATTATGTATTTCAGCATATAAGTATAGTAGGGTCTTTGTTTGGAATGAAATTCTCACAAGGTCACAAAGACTGATTGATTAATTGAAGTGGTTGAATGGCCAGCCAATGACATGTAAGGTGATGATATAAAATGTGTGTAAAATGGCTAATTCATGATTCTGATGAAGTCTCTGGAGGGAGATGAAAGCGCTTAATCCGTGTTTTTATTGTTTGTTAGTTTTACATTAAAAAGTATATATACAATACTGGACTTATTCCTGGAATTATTTTTATGTGGAACAAAGGTTTTAACTAAGGGAAGACACACTTAAACATACCTAACACTCTATTGCTTCCAATTTTGTACTACTCCCTTTAAGTAACTCATTAAAAGATTTATTTTGCCAATATATCAAGTTCATTTTTTCTCCCACCTTTTTTAAAACTATACAATCTAGTCCAAAAACAGCCCAATTCTTGATTAGACACTCACCAATTGCCTTATTATCTACTAAAAAGGTAGAAATGAATGACCTCTTCCGATTCATTTCAGCATTTCCCATGTTATTAATGAATGTTGACTCCCCCTCATTGACATTGGTCAAATTCAAAATTGGAACATAAAATCCATTAGCTCTTTTAATCAGCACTTCTTTATTCTCAGGAAGAAATTTTAAAGGGTAGCCACTCTTAAGAAATATTTCTTATAGTTTCTCACAATCTTTAACAAATGTGTCCTCCTCTGAAACCATTCAGGCTAACCAGACCAGCTGGCCCTTAACCACTGCTTTCTTTTGATATGTGGGGTGCCAGCTTCCAAAGTGAAGGTAATTATTGGAAAAAAGTAGTTTTCCTATGTACATTAAAGGTTGCTCAGGATAATGGTTAAGGTCTTTGCCTCATATACACAAAGCTACAGTTTGATAATGACCTCAAGGTTATTGGCTGGGCTTAAAATGACCCTTCCAGGCAGTTAGCATAATATTCACCCACAAACTTATCTGGGAATATGTGATATGCATTTTGTATCTTTGAGCCACTTTTCATTACTGGTATACATATCCACATCCTTCAAGCATGTACGTTCTATCATTCAGCAAAGCCAACATCACCTTTGATTTATTATCTTATCATTAGAAGAAATGGTGGGAAAAAGTATAAAGGAATCCAGTGAGCTATTGCTGGACCAGACTTTCCCTAAGACATCCCCAAAGTGGAGATATAAGGGAAAAGTAGCTGCTGTACTTGGTGCTGGACTGGGGTGCAAAGAGGTCATAGCAAGGTTTTACCTACATTTGGAGCTACTTCCAAGCCACTAGGGTTGAGGGACCACTTTTGAGGCATCAGTAATTAATTAATGAATCCACCTCTCGTTGATAGAATAGACCTAATCTGGAATATGATTCTCTACCAGAAACTGGCTTATTCACACATCGTAATAGCTTATCAGTGCAAATGATAAGGCCATGCCCCTTTTAACTTTCTTGTTGATATAATACCAAAGTACAGCCATTTTGTTAGAGCAGATGGCAATCACATCTTCAGGAATGGAGTAATGAAGCCCTAGAGGAGTGGCACTACAAAAAAAACGACTGCACTCAACTCTACAATATTGATAAAGGATTTCCAAACACCCTGAACTGCCTGCTCTTTGTAATGACTTCCACCCAAAATTGGACATTTCTGGTGAGGTTTGGGAGGTGCATACAGCACTGAGTGTATGTCCTACACACTCTAGACATTAGAAGTTTGTGCTACACAGGGTCTAATATATTTGACTACTGAACCCTTAATATCCATTGTAGGTCCCTCAAATAGAGTCTGTTGTGGAACTCCCTTAGGTGGGATGTTGGCATAAGACTTTAGATTTACAAGATATAGGTGAGGCATATGGGACCTTGGTTTAATGACTCATTCAAAGCATGACTCAGGAGTGCAGCACTCCTCTAATGCTGCACTGCAGTGTCAGTAATCCAGTCATCGGGACTGGGAATACAGCCCACAATTTCCTGGGTCGTCCAGCACCAAAGGTAAGTGTGCTACCTGTATGAGCTATTGACACTATCTGCTGCATTAGAAACGAGTCTCTGTGATAGACAGCATAGTCAAAATTTGAAATACTAAATTCTTTCTAATGTCTATCATTTGTGGTGTTTGGGAAAAGTCCAAAGCCTGTCTCTTAAACTTGATAATAAGAAAAAATGTAATCAAGTGCTCCCAGAGAAAAAGTTCCTGAGATGTAGACTCTTCCCAAACTGCTCCATGGTTGTGGATTCTTCTATTAAGAGGATAAAGCATGGAACTGTCTTCTGACAATTTTCTTTTTTTTTCCTGTTGTGGCTGCAGCAACCACAGTGAAATCCACAAGAGGACCTTTGCTCCAAAGGCAATGATCCTTGACTGGAACCAGAATCTTATTAGGTGTTCTTGGTACTGGTTCCACTACTTCTGGTTCCTACCATGCCCTCTGCATGTCTATTAAGTTGCTGGTAGAGGGACCACCCAAGAAGTAGATGTGCCAGCTGTAAAACCCTTGATATTCCTCACATAGAGAAGGGGCATCAGTGGGCTAAGTCACCCTTTGCCTAAGTAATTCCATGAGCTCACCAATGGTGGTGTCCTCAGGGGCTGTACTGGGAACTTTTCCCTACATCGAGATCTGTGTCTTCAGTGGGGAATTCTGTGGAGAATCCTTGGAATCCTTGTGATTTTTCTTACACTTCTTGTACAGTTCAATGTGGACTGATGTGACATGCCAAAAGTGTTCGCAGAGCTGGACTGTCATTTTGTTGGATGGTGAGAGCCTAAGGCTGCAGATAAAACAGGAACCCTAGATGGAGATGAAACAGCTGGTTCCTTTTCTTCAGAAGCCAGTCAATGGGATAAAATCCTCTCAAAAGCTTCCTAGGCTAATAAAAAAAAAAAACACTTTGAAGGCTGACTTGAACACCAATGGCACCAAGGAGAACATCATCCAAGCCTACCCTAAACTTAAATTGGACAGATTAGGAGAAAGCCTTCCCATCCCCAAAGCATCAGTTGGATCCATTGCTGATACCAGTGCCGAGGATTCAAAAGCCTTAAATAAAGAGAAGAACAGACACAAACAAGTCAGACGATGGGTCTAAGGACTTGACATTGACACCATAGTTCCAGGATGCACCCATCTCCAAAGATTTCAGAGTCAGCCAATTCAGAAAAACTGTTGGGACAAAAACCGATAGAGCAGTTGCAGCTGACAAGGAGATGGGCAGAGGCAATCTTGGCTCTGACACCACCAGATCAAGTATCCGATCCTTCACAAAGGCTCTCATCATCTGACTTCAATCAAATATATATGACACTCCTGGAGGACCTTTAAGACCTATCTGATGCTACAGAATGGAGATTGGAGGTCACAAACCTGTTGAGCTCCTGCTTGGAGGATCTTGATCCAGAGGTCAGCACCTTTTTAGAGAGTGGTACAGAATGCCTCAGAGGCTGTCAGTGAAGTATTCAAAGATCCTGGAGCAATTGGAGCCAAACTCACTGAAACAGAAGGAGATGTCAATAGTGCAACAGGTAGCACACTCACTTTTGGTGCAGAAGGCTGTGGGTTTTAATCTCACACCAGGTAGATGGATTGCTAACACTGCAATGTAGCAAGGGGGGGGGGTCTGCACTCCTGAGTGAGTCATCCTTGGGATAAGATGTTAAATTGAGGCCCCATCTGCTGCCTGGGTCAAAAAGGAGTCACTATCACTATCTTTGAGAGGTACTTCTGAATCTTTAGAAGAACCCTGGATATCAATAGAAATAATGGAAAAGCATAAAGAAACATTACCATTCATGGAAATGAGAAATCATCTGTTTTTCAGACCTGTTTGCAAGGAATCCTGGAGTAGAATTTCTCTCTCTGTCTGTTCTGAAAGGTGGCAAACAGATCTATTTCATGTGTTATCCACAGTTGTATCAGTACCTGGAAGTTTCCACTCATAAGGTATGTCCTGGTCCTGTTTAGCTTGTTTGCTGCCATGTTTTGCTGTGACAAAATGTGTGAAACTTGAATAGTCACACTGAGCTGAGATGCTATCTCCCAGGCTATCATAGCAAATCTGCAAAATAGGGCTAAGATCTGCACCCCCCCAGCTCATTTGTTTATTTACCACATCACTGTTGTGTTAGGTATGAAAACCTGCATTGGTCCAGGAGATCAGAGTGATTTAAGGTTTTCAAATCATTTATTCCTGCCATAATTTCTTTGACACACTGGTATTTTGTTGGTCCTTTTGCTGAGCAGACCTTGCACTTTCACTCCTTTGGACATAGCTCCCCACACCAGGTCTGAAGCATCCATTGTGACAGACTTTGGAGGAAATGGAAGGAAGAATGGGAAACCTGAATACTGAGAAACTGATCTATCCACCATAGAACCTTCTTGTTTACAAATTCCAGAATTAGAATGTGAATTGTTGAAAGGGTGCAGATGATGAGTCCCAACTAACACGAGGTACCACTGAATTTTTCTCACATGAAATCTGGCCAGGGGAATCATAAGACTCATATAAGCCATGTACGCCAGAATCCTGAGGAAATTTCCTGGTGAATACTTGCTATTGATGGGAAAAAAAAAACGGGGAAGAATTTTTGAAACACCTCTCCTTTGTGTGAAGGAAGATCTGCTCTTCTCGGGACATAATCTAACAGATATCCAATAAAAATTATTCTGTGAGAAGGGATGAGGGAGGATTTGTTTAAGTTCATTTGAAAATCCAGACTGAGTAGAAGATTCTGAACACTTGCTAAGGATTCTTGACATACAATCATCCAACTATGGAAAGCTGTGAATGTCTTGAAGTTTCCAATAATCAATTACTGGAGCCAGTCACTGTGTAAATATCCTTGGATCACTAAATAGTCCAAATGGTGAGACAGAAAAATGATAATTTAAACCATATACAGAACACCTTAAGAAATATCTGGAATGTTTGCCAGTGTGAATGTAATGATAGGCATCTTTTAAGTTTAGCTTTACAGTGAAGGCTAGTAAAGGGACAAGAGGTAAGAAGATCTGAGAGATAACATTTTCATCTTTGACACATTGACATAAAGATTGAGAAAGGAAAGGTCTAGTACAAACCTCCAAGTCCCTTCTTTCTTTGGCACCAGAAAAATCGCTGAGTAAAACCCTTTACCCATCTGGGAGGCAGGCACTGGCTCTATGACTCCCTGATATCACTTTTGTTCCAGAAAGTACAGTTGTGTAAGATCTTACAATAACAGTAGATATCATATTTCTCATTGCCGCAGTATTCTTTATTCTTGGGATATCCTGCCAAGGATAGCCAAACATCTGGCCAGTACACCAAAGCCTTTACACCCTCCCGGCATCATAAACCAGATGTATGTCCTATGAGCAAGGCGTAAAGGGGTCTAGATTAGAAGAGCGATGCAACTTAAGAGTGAACGCTCTTTCATCAACACATAAAGCCGAAGTCTGAAAAGAGCGAAGTTACGGAACAGTGATTTTTTTTCCCCAGGGGAAAAAAATCGCTGGGCCATTCTCCAGACTTTGCTGTTTTCTCCACTGTGGTGCGATCTTGGAGTTGGTATATTTAAGTAGAGGGGTGTGGGGGCAAAGCCCCCTAGTTTATTTTGTCTTTATATATATTTTTTTTGGAACAGCGATTTTTTTTCCCTGGGGAAAAAAAAATCACTGTTCCGTAACTTCGCTCTTTTCAGACTTTGGGTTTTATGTGTCGATGAAAGAGCGTTCGCTCTTAAGTCACTTCACTCTTCTAATATAGACCCGGCGTAAGTTACATGTGTTACATACATATGTCTATTTCTCAGAACTAAAGTCCCCCAGGTGAACCAAAACAACCCCAGAGAAACAATAACATGCCCATCCAGGAAGGGAAAAAGAAAGAGATAAGGATGAAAGAGGAAACAACTTGGCCAGCAATACAGCAACAGAAATTAAAAGGGGGCAGGAGGGAGGGACCAAAAACTGCAACAGTGAGAAGTAGGACATCTACTGTTATGGTAAGATCTTAACACAACTGTACTATGTCCCACCTGCTGCAGTATTCCTTATTCTTGGAAGAGTACAAAAGCTACTGGAGATTATAGAAGGAAGAAGGCATAGAACAGCCCTCTGCAAACCCATGAAGGATAGTCCTGGCAAATCCTGTCCCAACCCTAGAAATGACATCAAACTTATAAAGCTCTGTAAAAGTGTGGACAGAAGACCAAGTAGCAGCTTCCAAGATGGAGCTTGTATCTAGACTCTTGAAGAAAAGCACCAGAAGAGGCTACTGCCCTCATAGGTTAAGCACATAAAGAAGAGGAAAGCTGTTTGCCATGAAAAGAATAACAAAAAGAAATGGTCATTGAGATCCAGGAGGAGTAGGTTTGCTTAGACACTGCAAAGTTCCTGGCATGAAAGGAAACAAAAAGTTGCTCAGATTTTCTGACGGATGTTGTCCTATCCAAGTAATTTCTGAGCTGTCTCTGTAAATCCAGGGCATGTAGTACATTTTCCTAAAAGACTGTAGAGAAGGAAAAACTTGTGGAAGCTGATTGACAAATCACTAACCACATTGGACATAAAAGAAGGATTAGTAGGAAGAGACACCCTATCCTTGTGGAAAAAAAAAGAAAAATGGAGGAACTACGATGAGAGCTTGGAGTTCAGAAACTCTCTTTGCAAAAGTAAGAGCCACAGACAATGCAGTCTTTGAAGTACAATATTGTTAGGGAAGAAGAAAAGGCAGGCTCAGGGGAACAGAATCAATTTTTCAAGAACAAAATTAAGGTCCCAAGAAAGAAGGACGTCTTCTAGGAATTGTTTGACTTCCAAACTAGAAGCCCAAGGTGAACTTAAAGGTGGACAGGCAGAATTGGCTGACAAATGAGCATTAACAGAAGAATATGCCAAACCAGAATTGATCAATTTGCACAAATAAGAAAGGATTATAGGGAACGCCTACAGAAAAAAGGTACTGGTCATGCTTGAGGCAATAAATAACAAATGTTTTCCATTTAGTCACCCAGAAGTTTCTAGTAGTGGGTCTTCTGGCCTTCTGCAAAACCTGAAGCGCGTGCACAAAAAAAAATGATGGCTGAAAGGAATCAAAACCCTACCATCAAAAGTGTCAGCTGAAGTGTGGACAAGTGAGGGTGAATGAGAGACCCCTTGTCATGTGTGAGAAAATCCATCCTGTGATGTAACGTGTGATGACTGCCCCTGGCCATGTGAGTGAGAAGGGGGAACCAGTGGTGTCTAGGCCAAAAGGGACTCACCAGCATGATTTTGGATGTGACCTTGTGCAAGATCTTGGGAAGTAGAGGAAGATGAAGACAGGCATACAGAAACATCCCCTTCTAAGAAAAAGACATGGCACTCACTTTCCAAGCCAGTGGACTTGGAACTCTAGAACAGAACCAGGGAAGTTGTCTGTTCAGAGGGGAGGCAAAAAGATATACTCGATGAGTATACCACTGATGAACAATGTCCAGATGTGTGGTTGTGTCCTGGACCTGATCAAAGAGTCTGCCACTAGATTGTGTTCTGAATGGATGTAAACTGCCTGAAAAACTACTTGATGGTGGATTGCAAAATGTCAAGATTGAAGAGCCAGCCTGTAAAGAAGGTAAGACGTTGTGCCCTCTTGCTTCTTGATGTACCACATGAATGTGGTATTGTCTGTAAAGACCTTTAGAGGACCTGGAACCCAAAGGGAGTGAAAGGCCTGAAGAGCTAACTTTAGAGCCTTCATCTTTTTAACACTAATGTGGTCTGTCATCTGTTGATAGGACCAACGATCCTGTACTTTCAGGTTGTTGGAAGAAGTTCTCCAGCCTCAGCCAGAAGCATCTGTGTCCACATCTTGATTAGGACTAGGGACCTGAAAAGGCAGACCTGGATTCTGGGCAATCTGCTGAATTCACCAGCAGAGTTTGAGTTTAAAGGAGGGTAAGAGAAGGACTGGAAACTCCAGTGAGTGGCAGTGCTGAAGCCAAACTGTCTTGAGATACAAATGACATTTCCTCATTTGGAGTTTGGCAAAAGGAATGGTGGATGCAATGCACCCCAGGGCTGGTAGAAATTTCCTTGCTGGAAGAACTGGAAGAGGAAGAAGAGACTTGAAATAAGCAATCAAAGACAGAATCTTGGGAGGAGAAAGAGGATCCAGCATTAGGATGGTCTGAATCCTGCAAGCCAAAAACACTTTTCCTGACAGGGAGTCAATACAGACTTTTTGAGATTGAGTATGAATCCCACACTGCATAGGAGAAGCATAGTGAAGTGTAGATATTGAAGCAGGAACTTCTGAGGGGTGGCCTAAATCAGAAGATCATCCACATAAAGGAATATTTGAATTTCCTGAAGTCTACAGAAAGCAGCCACAGTGGCCAGACATTTGGCAAATACCTTTAGAGCTGTAGAAAGACCAAAAGGCAAAGCAGAGAACTGATAATAAGAGGAAGATAAAGAGAAATGTAAAAGTTTCCTGAAGAGAGGGTGAAAATGAATATGGTGATGTGTCCTTCAAATCCATGAAGGTCAGAAAAGCCTTTGGAAGGAAAAGGGTGAAAAGGGTCTAAAGAGATAACAACTTTAAAGAAGGAACATTGAGAAAGGTGTTGAGATAGGACAGGTCTAGAATGGGCTTCCATTACCACTCCTTCCTGGGAACCAGAAATATTCTGGAATAAATCCTGTTCCCTGTTAAGACAAAGGGACAGATTATATGGTTTCTTGTTCCACCAGATCCTGCATGACCAGAGGAAGATGAGGAATCTGGCAAGGAGCAGGAGGCTCATTAAAGCCATAAAATAGAGGAAAGGACTTCCAAGCCATAAAACGACCATGTTGGATGATAAACAGAATGCAAGTGTCGGTGGTTTTTGACCTCTAAAGCTCTGAGTGAGTTTATCTAGGAAAATCCTCTCAGAAATCCTCTTACTTCTAGCAAGCTATCTCAGCTGTCTGGGGGCAGAAGAAGATTTCAAAGGTTAGCTCCTCTACAACATAAGCACAGGAGAAAAAAAATTGTTTGAGGTTCTGCATAACCCTGCCATTATCATGCAGGTTTTAAACAATTCTGCAGTAACAGTACCAAAAATATTTTAGTTGTCTAAGGGAGAAACTAAAAGTTTGGCCTTAATGTCCTCAGGTAAAGCCTGCAGATGCAACCAGGAATATCATTGTATGACAGACCCATATGCAGCTGCCCTAGAAGAGACATCAGCTGCACAATAGCTGCATTTAATAGAATGACGAGGATCTTGAGAGGCAGAACTCAGAAGAGAGAGCGCAGGAGTCTTTACTGTCAAAATCAGTAATATCAGTGAAAGCCAAAGTAGCAGAATTATACACTTTTCCCCCATATCTCTCCATAGCATGGCTGTCCTTGTCAGAAGACAGAAGCTTGAAACAGGAAAGCAGGTTGGATGGCTTATCTGTGGATATAGAAACAACAGAAGGATCAGATGAATTACTTTTACACAAGTATTTATGATCCTCAAGCCCTTTATAAAATCTGTCCCACTTCTACAGAGACAGGGGTTGACAGTCAGAAGCCTGAGATGTTGCTGTAAAAGTGTCTAACAGGGCAGCTAAGACAAAGGGGACTGCAGAAGGTCTGGGTCAGTCCATTTCCATAAGTTTGTAATACCTCTTTTGAACCTCTGAGACTTGGGAACAATCCCATTTAAAGTGTTCTGCCATACAGACCACTTTTGCCCCAAAGGTTAATTCCTCAAAAGGAAAGTCAGAGGATAAAAAATATTCTTCATCAGACTCCAAAGTCAAAGTAGAGTGTATTTGTGAGGAATATGCTAAGGATTCTTCATCAGAGTCTAACACCTCATTAGAAGAATCAGAATCCCTAAGTCTCTTAGATGGGAAGGAAGACCAGGGACAGCAGCTGTTGGGACACACAATCCCTGTGGAGGTTTCAGAACCATGAGGGCATTGAACAGCTCTTGACTAAAGTCCACCACTCTTTTTGAGGATCCTTAACCACAGTAGCCACATGTTTGGTATTCTTTTTCTTTTTAAAGGAATATCTGCCTTGACAAATCTAGGAGGTTTAGACCTAGGCCCTTCGGATATAATCAGACATGGTTCCACCTCTACTTCTGCACCAGACGTATGCATAGCTTCAATGGACGTGAGAGTAGGCAGCTCCATATTGACATCTAACTGTGTGGCAGCACAGGGAACTGGCATCTGAACCAGACAGTCCTTGTATTTCTTAACCAACCCAAAGGAGACATATGGTGGAGTCTGGACAACAGCAGATCCAGTACATGCTTTTTTTTGTTTGTTTCTTATGAGGCAGCTGAACTTTGGGATGGGTTGACTTGAAAATGGTATCTCGGGTCAATAACATCAGACACTTGTTTAACATATAAACAGAAAGGGAGTACAAATAGCTGCAGAGTGTCTTTGGGATAAATGCCTGACAGATATCACCCTGAATATGGTCATATGTAACACCCAAACAAAAAGGCATTTCTCATGTCTGTCTTTATGAGGGATCTGCCTCCCACACATTTCCCCTTCCTGGATGACAGGAAAACAAACTACAAGGAGGAAAGAAGAAAGAAAGGAATCCCAATGGGACACTTATCTTTTAGAAGGCTCAGTAGATGAATCAGCATGGTGAATGGTGTACAGACTGAATTCAAAGGTAGCATTCGAACCGGCATCAAAGAAGTTCTGAGGATTAGGTTCCATATACCACATATGTACCTTATGCCTTGCATGTAGGCTATACGTCTGACGTACAATGCTGGGAAGGTGCAAAGGCTTCGGTATACTGTCTGGATCTTAGGCTGTACTCAGCAGGATATCCCAAGAATAAAGAATACTACAACACTGATAAGGAAGTGCATCTGGAAGAAATAGGGATATTTTCTTTACTGGACAAAGTGGAATCCCATTGAAAGGCGAGAATGACTCCTATTGCTAGTGTACTCCTGCTGAATGACTTTCACAGCCCATTTGCCTGAAATAATCAGGTGCCACAAAGGAAGATGTGGACTCATTGAGAGTGAGAGGGAGTGACTGCTGGGGTGGGGGTATGGGGGAGTCTGAAGAAGCAAACAATCGTTCAGATTTTTGTGGAATGTACTTGATTTTAAGAGCCTTTTCCTTTCATTTTTGAGACTCTTTGTCCTTGCTGTTCACCTTGTTTGAACTGCTTTTTGAAAAAAAGAGCAGAGATAGAAGAAAAATGTTTATTTGCCTTAAAGACGGAAGGCCAGAAGATTTAGGCAACCCCATGAATCACTTTCTTCTCTCATCAATCATCTCAAGTTCCTCAGCTGCAGAAGGGCCAAACAAAACTTTCTTGTCCAGGGTAGAATTTAAATTTCAGTTTTAAAATTTTCAGGAGAATTTTGAGAACATAACCAAGCAAATCTCACGACCAACCCAAAAACAACAGTCTGGAGTTAGTATCAGCAGCATCATAACAGCCATTTAAGGCATGGCATGTTTAATTACATGAGGAGTAAATTAAAAAAAGGCATTCAAGGAATCTTTCACCTCAGAAAAGGGAAGACTTAGTAGTTAACTTTTTTCATGTTCTCAAAATACAAGAAGTAAAAGCTTTATCGTGTGAGACTGGCTGTTTAGAATTATGAATGTTAAAGTGGCAGAAAAATAAACTTTTGTCCCAAATTTGTCAAAAGCTTTCCTATCCTTATCAGAAGGAAAGTGGATTAGCATTAGCAGTTTTGGATAGGGAAATAACTGCAGGGTCTGCTTCATAGTTAGAAAACAAGTATTTATGAGTCTGAGGAACATTTTATAACCTATCAGATTTTCCAGGAGCAGGCTGACTATCAGGTAGACTACAAACTGTTAGGAATACATTCCCTAGGACAGATAATGCAGGAGATATGGCGGCAGGCTGTCGGAACTCGATTGTAACAAATCATAATACCTTTTTTTTGGGAAGTAGGAATTTGATTGTAATCCCACAGAAAAAAACTCATTCATTTTAAATAAAATTTCAGAAAAAGTCCTTCCAGAGGGAAATCTGAAGCCACACATTCCTTTGCTTATGGGTCTTGAGATTGTCTCTAGATGTATTTATCTTTTAATAATCAGCATAAACTGTCAAAACAGATAAGGTATATATCCTTGTTATAAACTTCAGCAAGGGCTATATATAATACATATAAGAAATAGTTTTATGCATCCATTAGTGAACTGTGAATTTTATTTAAAATGTTATGCTAATTGTGACACAAGACATATTGTCTATACAGCACTGTGTAAAGCATGTAGATCATTTTATATAAGAAAAACAAACAGGACACCAAAGGATAGAATATCAGATCATATGTCTAAAATACATCAAACCATAGAAACAAATGTCCTGTTTAAACATATAGGAGGAAATGGAGTGGAGCATAGTTCTGAATTTGCAGTATTACAGAATCTAAGTGATAATTTTAGAGGCAGAGATATAAAGCTATATAATATATTCATGGGCGACTTTATTTATCCCACTATTAACTGGGAATCTTATATGACACTAAACATACAGGCACAGAAATTCCTGTATTTTGTAAACAAAAACTCCCTGGACTAGATTGTCAGTACACCGTCCAGGGGTACAATCATACTGGATCTGGTCCTCCCTAAAATGGGAGAGTACTTCACACCCCCTAATGTAAACATTCTCTCTAGTAAGGTCAAACCACAAAATGGTCTCCTTTTGAAGTCAAAATAAAACCTGGATCCCCAGCTAAACCTGGAATACTCAGGAGCTACTCTAAGGCTAAGTGATAACCTGGCAACATTTCAAGTCTGCATAAACTGAGAACACTGCTGCCTATGCAGAACTGCTCACAGAAATCCTATACAAATATGTTAATAGCTGCATAGAGGCAGCTGTACCAACAAGGAAGGAGTACAGAACTAACTCAAAAAATACGCCATCCTGGTAGAATCACAAATATCAAAAGGGTATATAACAGAGGGAAGAAAACTATGGAAAAAAATAGGAGGTGTAGCACCCAGCAGGATAAATGCACTCTTCATCAAACTAAACACACAATTTGGAGGACAAATAAAGCCTACTAAAGCCACAAGGCATTTTTTACCTATATCTGGAACGTCAAAGGCAATACACAGTTGTGTACAGAGCTCATTGTAAATGAAGCCACCTATACTGAGTCAGAAAATATAGCAAACCTACTGACTGACAAATTCAGCTCCAACTTTACCCCTCTTTCCTCATGGAACACCATCAAACATAACTCCCCCTGCTATCACTACGGAACAGGTCCTTAATGTTCTGTCTAAGGCCAAAAGCACTGCATCAATGGGTCCAGACAATATCCCAGGATGCCTTCTTAATACCATGAAACATGACCTATCCTGGCCTGTGAAATTGCTATTTAACTGTAGCCTCCAAACAGGCTTCATGCCTCATGAATGGAGAAAGGCAACAGTCATCCTTCTGCACAAAGGTGGGCCATCTACAGACACTGAAAACTACAGATCCATACGTCTCACTAGTCTTATATGTAAATCCATGGAAAAAATTATCATGGAAACTTCCAGACACTGGACCCGATCCAGTTTGGTTTTGTAAAGGGCAGAGCATGCCTACTCAACCTGGTTGACTTCTTTGAGAATGTCACCAAAGCAATGGATGAGAGCAAAATGGTTCACACTGCCTACCTTGACCTGGCCAAGGCATTTGGCACAATACCCCACTTGGGCATTGTTGACAAACTCAATAGGTTAGGTACAAACCATATGTAACCCAGTGGATAGCCAATTGGCTCACAGACAGGACCCAGGAAGTCAGAATTAGGGAGTCGACCTCTAAAAAGTGGCCAATCACAAGTGTAGTCCCTCAGGGATTGGTCCGTGGACCAGTATTTTTTGGCATTTACTTTGTGAAGTCAAGACCAATGTCAACGGCCTCTGGCTGACTAAATTTGTAGATAATTGCAAATTAGGAGCTGTCATTGAACCCCACACTGGCACAAATATTCTCCAGGAAGGGCTGACACAGACAAACAACCGGTGTCAGAGCCATGTGAAAGAATAATAGTATTCTGTTTTATTTAGTATATTCACTGTCTTTTCAAAACTGTTGCTAGCATGATTATTAGCTTGAATAAAAAGCTGCAAGAATAACATAGAGTAAAATAAAATATAAAATATAAAGGGTTAATTTAGAAATAGTATAAAATGCTGAACAAGTGTGCTGGCAAAAAGAGCTTAATTAGATTTTGGCATCCATGCAGAAAAAGGAGCATGCTACTGATAAACAAACTTTGCAAAAATAGCTATGGCCAGAAGACATCAACAAGATAAGGAGAAACATCAGTAAGATAACACTGGAACATCAAGTTTTCAGAAATCTTTTCATAGATCGTCAAACTACAAAAAACCAAGGACAAGAGAACAAAGGAAAACTGTTATACAAAGAAGGAACTGTTATACATCAGACTTTGGGAAAAAACATCAGACTCTCTATAAATATGAGTGTGCATAAGCAAGCTTTGGGAATTTGCCAGAGAGAGCTGACAGCATCTGTATTGCATGCTTGTAGATCCAAAAGAAAAATGTAACATTAAAATCGCACAAACTGAAGCAGTTTCTCTCAGTGTATTTATTGTACTTAGTACAATACAGTATTAAAGTAGTTGGTCATACTAAGAGTTAATATACTGTGGCATGCTTGCATGCAAATGCAAGTAAGCAAGAAACCAACAGAAGACGTGGTATATAATTTTTCACCATGGACTAAAAATAGCTGTCAAGAAATCCATAACAGTAAACTTCAGGAAGTCAGTCACCCCGGGAAGTCAGTCACCCCGGGTAGATATCATATTGAAAGCACACCCTTAGAGTTGACCCAGTAGTCAGGGACGTAGGGACACACACAGACAGTAATCTTGCCTTTGACCATCACATGTCTACGGTAGTGAGGAAATCATTCTATGTTGCTCAACTTCTAGACAAAGGTATGGCATCTAGGTCGAAGGAAATCATTGTCCCACTGTATTTGGCATTCATCGCACCAATCATTGAGTACAGTGCCCCCTTTGATATGTACCTAACCAGGCATAGCCAACAATTGGAACTTCTACAGAGGTTCTTCACTAAAAGAATACAGGGCATAAGTAAAATGTCCTATGCAGACCGCCTCAAGGCCCTATTCCTGTATTCTGTCTTCTACAGTCTGTTATGGGGAGATCTATGCCTGTCATACAAGGCATTGTCAGACCCCACTGTGATGGACCTCCTGCATACTCACAAAACAAACAGCATCAAAATTATGTGTTCTAAAGAGTTAAACCTTGCCTTTGATATAAATAGGGCCTGCTGGTGAGACAGGTATGTATCCCAGAGAGTACCCGTCTCTGGAACAGGCTCCCCATCCATGTGAAGCAGAGCTCCTCCCTAACCCAATTCAAGTGTAACTTGGACAATTATATGAGGAACAGGAAATTCATCCCTGGTTTGGCACCTATGTCTCTAATGGACACAGGCAACCTGTAAATGGTTCATCTCCCAGGCCCCTGCTTGTAAAGGTTTCATCTTCCAAGCCCCTGCTTAGACTTTTCAAGGGAACCAGAACTTTTCAGAGATTAGGGATGCATGACTAAGCTTAAAAAGACCCTCATGGTGGTTAGCCTTGTAAACACCTATGAAGAGGTTGAATATGATTAGATAAATAAGTTTAGTGCTGAAAACCCCCAAGATTTAAATGGAATGGTTAGTATTAATCCAATATTGACGTTACTGGGTATCAGGAAGTAGTGTTATGCACTCTTTATATAAATTGCATATGTTTTTAAATGAAACATTTAACACTTGTAAAAGCTGTATAGTGAAAGCCATTGTGAAGTTGTTGTATGTGTTTTATTAATAAAAGTATTTTTTATTTATTTTTATTTATTTATCATTTGTTGACCGGGAATGTCCGACTAGGTTCCACAGAGCCTGTTTTCAGCGGAGGCCCGGGGAGAAATGCTCCAGATGCATGTCTTTGGAATGTGGGAGGAAACCGGAGTACCCGGAGGAAACCCACACCCAATATTTAGTTATTTCATGTCTCCATTAGCTGTCTTTAAGTTTGAACATGGATTTTGTTGTGGAGAGACAGGCTCTGGACTTATCTGCTTGAGCTACCTAAACATAATTTGGTTGTTTGTGGTTTGGTGTACTCACAGAATGTGGAAGAGATAAAAAATGGCTAATGAACAGGGCTCTCCCGCATTATTTACTAACAATTCTAGGCAACCTGGAATTAACGAAATACTGCAGATTATGCAGAATCAGCTATTACAACAGTGACTGGAATCTAGAAATACTGCAGAGGGAGGAAATGGAGAGTTTAATAGTAAATTAAAAGACTTGGAATTTAAACTTCAGTTCTTTAAATGGCTGCAATGGTAGTGTTTCAGCTTTAAAGTATACTTATCAATGAATTTAGTACTGAGAAGGCTCAGAATACTATTACACAGGGTACTAAATATCCAGAATTAGTGAGGTAATGGCAGAAGTTGAATTTGAAACTGAGTAAAGGTTATATGCAGTCATTGAATGACTTTTTTAAAGAGATGGAACAACATTTTCTCAAGAAATGCATGATTTAGACCAAAATTTTAACACAAGTCAGGTCTCCACTTTGCAGTCATAGGTTCTTAGGTTCATAGGAGATTACTAGGCTAATGGCTTAACAGCCCTTACAAGCCTAGCCAATATAACCTGATATACCCAATATATGGCCCCTAGGGGCAAGTGGATGTCATGGATTTGTGCCTATGCCATGAATATCTTACAGACTGCTCCATAAGGGACATAGGATTCACAGGTATGGATTTGTGATTCACCATCCATTAATCCAAACTGTGTTTGAAGAGGGCCAGGGAAGGGCTCTGCTTAATGTGAATAGGAAGTTTTTCCAAAGAAGGGGCAATCTCTGACATACATATCTGTCTCTCCAGTATGTTTTGTTTGAGTTTCTGACTAAGTTTAGATCCCTAGATCAGGTGGCCATCATGCTGTTTGACTTGCAGATGTGCTGCAGCTTCATCAGGGTTGGATTTGTGAGTGCCTTGTTGGTCAGTCATAGGTCACCCCCTTAATAGTCAGTAGGACACACAGTAAAGGGATAGGGCTTTTATTCTATTCATATAAGACATGTTTATACTCTTTATTTTTACTGTGAGGAACCTCTGAGGTCACTCCAGCTGCTGTACTTGCCTAGTCAAGTATATGCCAAATGCTGCACTGTACTCAACTATTGGTCTAATGAGGTCTGAGTACAGCAGGATTATAACTTCTTTGTATCTAGATGCCATACTTTTACTTATAAGTTGTGCCACATAGAAGGACTTCCTCACAACTGTGGACACATGGCAATAAGTTCAGGCTGCTATCTGTCTACTTAGATCCCTTACCTCTGAGTTTACTCTTAGGACTGTGCTATTGATATTGTAATTTGTGGAGGTATTTTACTTTCCAAAGGGTATGATAATGCATTTCTTCACATTTAGTTTTAGGCCATGGTTCTGGTACCCATCATCTGTCCGATCTAAACCCTCCTGAAGGATATCTACATCATTGGGGGAGCCAGTGATTGCCTCAGCTTGTAGTCATTGGCAGACTTTGTCATCCAGAGGCCTTCCACATTGGCCTTGATTTCAGAGAAGTATATGCTAACCAGGAATGGTCCTAGCACTGAGCTCTGTGGCACACCACTAGTAACTGGCATCTTGTTGGATCTGGATTCACCCACTTTAACCATATGTGTCCTGTCCATGAGCGAATTGGCTATTCATCTGGTGGCATAGGGATTTATGCCCAGTTTTGTGAGCTTATTTATAATACCTGAGTGGAGAATTGTGCCAAATACCTTGGCCAGGTTGAAGCAGGTGGTATGTACCATTTTACCCTCATCCACGGCCTTAGTGATTTTCTCAAAGAAATCTGTTTCCTATCACTTTGTTGAACTTTTAAAAGTTCGAATGTCATATGGTCGACATCATATGATCGAACTTTTAAAAGTTCGAACGTTTCAACGGAGATCCCCGTACAGTGCAGCAATGGAAGTTTTCCATTGTCTGCACTGTACTGCGATCTTGGAGTTGGTATATTTAAAGATCGGGGGTGTGGGGGGTGCAGGAGGCTTGCCCCCCTGCTTAATCTTTCAGGTAGATTTTTTTCTGTTTTTTTTTTTAATTTGATTTTTGAACTTTTAAGAGTTCGAGTATCTGATATAGACCCAAGAAATCTACTAGAATCAATAGGTATGACCTGCCCTTGACAATGCCGAACTGGGTCAGGGCCAGTGTTTGCAGGTTTCCAATGTCATTATTTATCAGGACCATGATTATTCTTTCCATGGCCTTACATATAAGACTAGTCAAACTTATGGTCTGCAATTTCCTGGGTCAGTAGTTGGTCCCCCTTTAATGCAGAATAATGACTGTTACTGTCCTCTACTCTACTGGGGCAAATGGATGACACTGTGGTGCAGCAGTAGCGTTGTTGCCTCACAGCAAGAGGCTCTCTGCTTCAATTCTTGGCCATATTGCCTTCTGTGTGTAGTTTGCATGTCCTCCCTGCATTCATGTGTGTTTCCTCCATGTGCTCCGGTTTCCTCCCACGTAACAAAGACATGCATCTGGAGTGTTTCTCCCCAGACCTCCACTGAAAATTGGCTTTGTCCCAAGTCAGACTTTCCCGATAAAAAAATGGTTAAATAAATATAAATAAAATAAAATAAAGTCATTCTGAAGACTGTGGTTAAACAGAGATCCTAATAGCCTAACAAGTCCTGATTTAAGCTGTTTAACCTGGTATATTGACAGGCCCCCACTGAAGCCATGTTTTTAGCTTTAGTGAGCACAGTAGCAACCTGTTCTTTGTTGTTAAGTGGTGGTAGAGTGGTGATGGTTATTTCTTGGGGGTGATGGGGAGCTGAAATTTGAGCTGAATTTGTCAACCAACAGATTTGCTTTATCTTCCAGCCGAGTATAGGTGATGTCATCTGCAACTAATTCTGCACATTGTTGGGCATTGCTCTTAAGACTGTAGACATAACTGAAAAATGTCTTATGGTTATCCTTAGTTTTGGAAGTTATTTTTACCTCAAAGTCTGCTTTCAGAGACTTGACTAGTTCCTGATTCATTTGTTTAGACTAACGAGGGACTTTTTGTTCTGTTGTGCACATTTCCTCTTACTTCTTGACAGGATTTTCTTTCTTTAGTTGTACAACCTATTAATACCAGGGTTGCTTTTTTTTTGCGGTTTGACCTGGGTTTATTTCAGTCTGGTATTGCCATTTCTATACAGTTGTTTGTGTAGTCATATAGAGCTTTTGTGTACACCACTGCATAGGTTTCTGTATTTTCAGGATCGGGGGAGCATGGAAATTAGATATGCAATCCCTTAATAGGGGTAATTTACCTTAGAGAAGTTCTTAAAGTTTTGGGGATTAGGTGGGGGACTAGTTTTACCTTATTTCAAGGGAGACCACTTTGTGATCTGACCTTACCAGTGAGGACATCACACTGGGGGGGTGCAACACTCTCCCATATTTGTGAGTACCAGATCTTATACGTTCATAGATTAGTACTAGGCTAACTGCCTTTTGGGGGGCCATTTTAAGCCTAGCCAATTACCCCATGTGAGAATCAAACTCTGCACCTTCTGTCTGTAAGGTAAACACCTTAACCATTATGCCAACCTATTACCCCCATCCCCCATATCTAGGATACATGTTCCCAAGTGGGGGTGCAGACTAGCTGCTCCAAGGCATTTGAATTTACAAAGTCAAGAAATCTTTGGGCCTGCATGTTAGTGATTGTGTATGCTTCCCAGGTAATGGAGGAGTAGTTAAAATCACCCATTAGTATGGTATTGGGTTGAATGGTGAGTGATTCTAGTAACTTCAGATATGATATATGGGTTTCATGGTTCATGGTGGGGGACCTATAGCTAGCAAGAATATGGTAATGGATTATTCTCATGGTTAGTTAGGCATGTAGTAGCTCAAGCATGTTGTATCCTTTGACCAGCCTTGAGGTGTGCATAGCCCTTATGAAGATAGAAACACCTTCACCTTTTGCTCTTTCATGTTCAGCGTGTGGTTGGCACTTATGAAAGGCATTATAACCATGCAATGCCAGAGTGGTTTCTGTGGTTTTAAACCATGTTTCAGTAACTGCACAGACGTCAGCATTCTCCAGAGTAAGGAGAGCTTCCTGGAAGTGCAGTTTTTTTGTTGAGACTCCTAGTATTGAGCAGTAACAATTTTAGCATGTCCTGAATAGTTTTTGTTATACTGGAAGGTTTGCCTGTCTGGCAAAGCCTAAAAAGGCACTATGGGGTGGATGATGTTTTGGCCAATATCCAAAAGCCTAGAGGTAACAGGTGAAGAAGACCATCCCTTGCAAACCAGCATGGCTTATCAACCATTTCCTCCAGGGTGAAAAGTGTCAAATTAACATCCAGTTTTATAAAGTATACTAAAGATTTTTATATGTTATTTTTTATGGGAAAGACAAAATGAATGTCAAAATTATTTGTTTATTATTAAAAATAAAAAACATTTTTGAAAAAAATATATTTCTTTATAACAATGGATGTAGATTCATTGCTCACTTCAATACGAAATTATATTTGAATATAATTTCTATTCAGCTATTTAAGTTTCCATCCAGAAATAACAAAAGAGGCAACACCACGGCGCCTTGTAGAATATTTAATGTAGATAAACACCAAAATGAAAGTAGTAAGCGCTTTCACGTTTCAAAAATGTTTCTTCAGACTTTAATACAGCAGTCATCTTCCACCTGGATTAAATAGTATCATTGCTATTGCATTTTCCAATCACATACTAGATATAATTATGATATCACAAAAACAATTAAAACCCCTAAAATTCATCTTATGTATACCAATATACACACACACACATATATATATATATATATATATATATATATATATATATATATACACACACACATATAATATATAAAAACATTTAATGAATGCAGCTAGCTATATCTATAAAACAATACTGCTAACTAAAATAGTATATTATAAATATGGTGTAAAAATGCATTATAAATATAAAAAAATGTTATAATGCAAAGTTTTTGAAACGTGAATGCGCTTACTACTTTCGTTTTGGTGTTTATCTACATTAAATATTCTACAAAGAGCCGTGGTGTTGCCTCTTTTGTTATTTCTGGATTTGTACTATTGGTTCTAAAGAGGCACTTTATCCAGGACTGCTTTTGTTTTGGTCTCTATTTTAAGTTTTCATACTGAAGTCAATAATACTGAAATAACTGGAAAATAATATTTTTGTCTTTGATAATAATTTTTACTTGCTGAGACAGGGAGTAGCCATGGGTGTAGATCAAAGTGTGTATTGCAACTTTAAGAACAAGCATTTCAAAGTGAGGGCACATGCGTATAAATAGAGAAGGGGTGGGAGGTTGGCATAATGGTTAAGGTGTTTGCCTTACAGACATAAGGTACATGGTTTGATTCTCACAGGGGGTAATTGGCTAGGCTTAAAATGGCCCATAAGGGCAATTAGCCTAGTACTAATCTATGAACCTATGTCTCCGCGGTGGTGGTGCTGCAGTAGCGTTGTCGCCTCACAGTTAGACGTTGCCCATTTGATTCTCAGTTAGAGCATCTTCTGTGTGGCGACATGCATGAATGGGCGTTCCTTCGTTGAAGGTTGTGCGTTAGGCCCGGCAAGCCAGCACATAAAAATCTACTGCCAATCATTAGCGGACCGGAGTTCCGCTGTGGTGACCCCTAACCGGGAAAAGCCAAAAGACACAACAACTAATCTATGAACCTATGAACCTAAGCACGTGCAGGTAGCAGTGCCATTTTGAGAGAACAGCCAAACTGTTAACATGTATAAGTGCAGTAGTCAGTCTGCTTAAGTTTAAGTTACTAAGCCTCAATCGTGATGTGTTTGTATGTAATAAAGCTGCTTAAACCGATCCCACAACTGTTCATCTGTTTTATACTGAGCAGATGAGCGACAATGAGGACATCAGTAACTAATAGCACTGCTAATTTAGTTATGGTTTGTTGGGAAACTGATTATATATTTATGGATAATGCATTTCAAAGGGACATGCTTTTTACTGATGCTTTGAAAATGGCGTATTTTTATACAGGGAAATGCTTATTTGAAGTTTCATATGTTTTTAGATTATTTATTATCCAAAAACTATTTTTTATTTAAAGTTAATTCCTCTATAAATAATATTTTTTTTAGATGTTTCTATATTTAAAGAGGGAACTAAAACAATGAGTATAAAGGTCACACAGGAAAACCAACTGGGTAAAAAACACAAAAAGAAAAATCTAGCAAAGCTAGACTTTCCACTGTGTGATACCTTAAACCTCTTGTATCAGAGGCAACATGGGATATATGCAAATTACCCCTCAAGGATATCATGTTATTCAGCTAAATGGCAATTCTGAATGTCCATGACATTTTCTTTTACTTTTTCCTTTAAGTCTATTTATGGACAATGTCAGGCCAATAAAGTCAAGCCTCTCTAGCTGTGGACATGCATGTTTCTGCCATCTTATAGCATCATCAGCACAGCATAAGAGGATACTGAAGGACAGAATATCAGTTCATATGTCTGAAAAACATCAAACCATAGAAACAAATGTCCTGTTTAAGCATATAGGAGGAAAAGGAGTGGAGCATAGTTTTGAATTTGCAGTATTGCAGAATCTATGTGGGTGATCTGAGGAATAGGAGAACCAAGAGTGTGTTAGCACTTCATTTAATAGAGAAAGGTAATGAACACAGTTTTAAATTTCTAGTGTTGGAGTTGATAGGTAAGAATATGAGAGGGGGTGACATTAAGACTTTCACTGAATAGAGGGAACAGGAATGGATTACACGCCTGGAAGCTGACAAATTTCCAAGCATTAATGAATGAGTCTCCCTGAAACCCCACCTAAAGCTATGTCCTTTGAAGCACTGAGTATGTTATTTTATGCTGTATTCGTTGCATAATTTTTAATGAATTTTGTGATTTGTAGAATTATTAAGGTGATGATTTAATATACAAATAGGTTTTTATAATGTTTGTAACTACTATTACTAATAGCCTTTTATATTAGGTTCACTGTGTTTTTAAATGATGATTGATGTTTTAATTAGTTCTCTTTTCTGATTGGCTTCATTGCATTTAAATACAGATGGTTTGATTGTTATGTTTTAGGTCTGAAGAAGCTACTTGGCAGGTAGCAAAAATGTTTACCTTTTGAGCCTGTTTTATTGTTTTGTTGTTTATTGTTTTGTAGCTATTTATGTCTATTCATTAAAGTTTTACTGTGGTGCGCACTCAGCTTTTTCTCAGTTTTGATCCTTGGTGCTTGTCAGTGCACTTCACCGATCACAAGAAACTCTGTTTTAAAGAATTCTATCAACTTTCTAAATTTTTAAGAGCAATATTTAAAAATTGTCCCTATTTTTGGGCCTTTGTCCACTTTTATTTATGGCTTTGTCCAGATTTTTTGCTCTACGAGGTTAAAGTACATATCCTCCTTATAAATGTCAGCAATGCCAATATATATATATATATATATATATATATATATATATATATATATATATATATATATATATGAGATCTGTACAGATCCCCGACGGCACTTTCTGCCGAAGCAGAAATCACTGAACATACATAACTGAAAGTGCTATTCACCGAAGCAGCACTTTCGGTTATGTATGCTGGCTGTGACTGTGGCACTACAGTGTGGTTAAGGGAGAATTCCCTTTTCCCCACTGTAGTGCAACCTCGGAGTGAGACTATAAAAGTAGGGTGAGTGTGGGGGGGGGCACAGCCCGCCACACGGGGGGTGCAGGGGGCTTGCCCTCCTGCTTAAAAGAAGATTTATTGTTTTTTTTTAGAACGCACTTTTTCGGTGAAAGCGCTTTCGTTAAAGTGCGTTTGGTTATTGTGGATTCGGGCTATTGAACTTTCGTTCAATAGTCCTAGATTCATATATATATATATATATATATATATATATATATATATATATATATATATATATATATACACACACACACACACACACACACACACACACACACACACACACACACGAAATAGGTTTATGCATCCATTAATGAACTGTGAATTTTACTTAAAATGTTATGCTACTTGTAACACAAGAAATATATAGCATTGTGTAAGGCATGTAAATGATTTTACGTAGGAAAAGCAAGCAGGACACTGAAGGATACAATATCAGATCATATGTCTGAACTATATTAAACTGTAGAAACAAATGTCCTGTTTAAGCATATAGGAGGAAAAGGAGTGGAGCATAGTTCTGAATTTGCAGTACTAAAAAATCTAAGTGATAATGTTAGTTAGAGGGGGAGACATAAAGCAAAAAACAGAAGAGGTTGAATATGATTGGATAAATAAGTTTAGAAGCTAAAAAACACCCAGGTTTAAATTGAATGGTAAGTACTAAACCAGTATTGAAGTTATGGGGTATCGAGAAGTGATGTCAGGCATCCATTTTATATACATTGTATGTAGACATGCATGAATGGGCATGCCTTCACTGAAGGTTGGGCGTCGGGCTGGTAACTCGACACCATAAAAATCTACTGCCAATCATTAGCGGACCGGAGTTCCGCTGTGGCTTCCCCTAACCGGGAAAAGCCGAAAAGGCAAACAACGACAGCATGTGTTTTTAAATGAAATTTTAACACTTGAGAAAGCCGTATAGCAAAAGCCATTGTGAGGCTCATGCATTTGTTTTATTAATAAAAGTACTGAGTTTTTTTTGTCTCTGTGAGCTGCCGTTGAGTTTAAATGTGAAAGTAAACCTACCATAAAGTAGATGCTCGAAGGATCACTGTTGCAGTAGCCTTAGCTATATAGGTTATATCCCGCCATGGATAAAACAGCTATCAAGTTTCCAAAGCTTCATGGCACCTTCCACATGCCTGAACTGTCAGGCAGCTTGAGCTGAGCTAACTAAAAGACAAGTTCAGGCTTTGGGAAGCTGAGCTCCGAAAGGACAATGCTAGGAAGAACAAAAAACAAATGTCCATACCCTGGCATAAACAACACATGAAAAAAAAAACAAGGGGGATGGAAGGAGGGAGTGGCTACTGCAGCAGTGATCAATTAAGCATCTACTGTTATAGTACGTTTATTTACATAACTGTACTATGTCATCATATTGATCACTGCTGCAGTAGTCTTAGCTATATGGGGAGATTGCCCTATCTTTCTACATTTGCTAGGTAGAAGGAGAAGAGTCCAGAATCCCCTAAGATTGGTCCTTGCAAAGCCTGATCTAGACGTAGAATGGTATCAAGCATAGAAGTGCTTTGTACAAGTATCTACAGGGTACCAAGTAGCAGCTTCTAGAATATTTCTAGCATCCAGTGCTTTTCAAAAAGCCACAGATGAAGCCAAGGCCCTGGTAGAGAGGGATTTGACCCTGGCTGGAATAGTTTTGTTGTGGTGAGTATAACAAAAGGTAATAGCCTGAGGCAATCATTGGAAATAGCCTGCTTTGACACAGGTTGTCCCTTCTTCTTACCTTCACAAGCAATTGATCCAAATATCTGAAAGATTTAGTTTTGTCATGACAGTATATGAGTTGTCTGTGGAATTCAAGGAATGGAGTATCCTTTCTCCCTCATATTTACATTCAGGAAAGAAAATAGGAGATGGGTAGTTTGGCTTAAAGTAAACTCAGATACCACTTTAGGCATAAAAGAAGGACTGGTTCTCAAAGAAACCTTGTCCTTGTGGAAAATGAGAAAGGGCTGACTCACCATAAGAGCCTGCAACTCAGATACCCTTCTTGAACAGGTTAGATCAATGAGTAAAACTATTTTATATGTGAAGAACCTCAAGTCAGCCAGGTTAGCTGGTTCCAATAGAGCAAGTGCTAGCTTTTATAACACAAAATTAAGATCCCAAGGAGGTGCCACTGGTTTTCCTGGAGGCCTCATATGCAAAACCCATTTCAAAAACATTTTGCCATGAAAATGCACTGGAAGAGGAGATCCATGGGCAGACATGCAGAAATGGCTGATAAATGAAACTTGATAGAGGAGTGAGAAAGGCCATATGATAGTAACTCATACAAATATTGTAAAACCAGGGAATAACTACCCTGAAATGGTGCTGGTTATGTTGTTGGTACCAACTTGAAAACCTTTTCCATTTACTAATATATGCTTTTTTAGTAACAGGCTTTTTTGTTTCCATTAGTACCTGCTGCACACCCTCAGTAAACAGGAGACTAGAAGAAATTAACACCATATCATCCTGGCAGTTAATTGAAGTTGATTGGTTTCAGAATACTCAAACATGCCTGTACTTATCTAAGTAGATCCAGTCTGTGAGAAAACTTGTTGCAATTCCCCTTGGCCATTTCCAAAAGAAGTGAGTCACCACAATGATCTCAGGGGATTCCTTCTGAATCTTCAGACGCACCCTGGATATTAGTGGAAAGGATAGAAAAGCATACAGGAATATTCCTGTCCAAGGAAAAGAAAATGCATGTGTCTTCCTGGCTTCCTTGCATAGAGTCTTGGAGCAAAATCCTGCCCACTGATTGTTCACAGAGAAGGCAAAGAGGTGTACTTGAGGAACTCCCCAAAGATGGATCAAATCTTGGAAGACCCCCTGATCTAGTTTCTATTCGTGAGGATCTACCCTTGGGCTTGTCTGCAACACAGCTTTGATTTATGGAATGTAGGATGCCTGCAGTGTGAGATTCTGCTGGGAAGCTATAGCCCAAGCTAAAATGACTAGTCTACAGAGGGGGTATAACCTGGTTCTCCCTTGCTGTACCACATGACAACTTCAAAAGGTCACGAGGACCAAAGATGATTCAGAGAGTTGAGTGTCTTGATCAGGACAACCATCGCTTTTATATTTATGTACTTGTATCTGTCCTTGGTGTCCCACACACCTAGCTCTTTTAATCCTTCTGACACTGCTCCCCAAACTATGTCCATGGTATCTCTGATGACTGATTGCTTTGGAACAGGGAGGGAAAAGGAGAGATCTGGGTTTAGGGATATCTGGTGCCTCCACCAAGTGAATTCCTTTCTGGCAAACCTCAGCACTGGGATCTGAAAAGACAAGAGGCATTGGTGCTGCAACCAGTGAGGCTACGGATACCACTTCATATTTCTCATATGAAGTCTCACCAGGGATATCATAAGAATCAGAGAAGCCATGAAACCTAAACTCCTGAGGTATTCCTTCTCAGTGACCAAAGTCCGAGGGGAAAACCCTTGAATAAATCCAGATATAGATCTCTTTTTTTTCCTGTGGAAGAAAAGCTCTTTGAACTGTAGTCCCTAGCTGACATCTCAGAAACACAATCCTGTGAGAAGTCATCAAGAAAGACTTTTGAATGCTGTCTTGGAATCCCAACCTGTGTAAGAGATCTCTCACCCAAGAGAGAACTTCCTGACACTTTAAAAAATAATCTGCAAAGGTAAGCCAGTCATCTAAATATAACAAAATGTGGATACCGTGTAGCCTGCAGTGAGCTATAACTGGAGCTAGACATTTTGCAAACACTCGGTGCAGATGATAGTCCAAAGGTTTAGGCAGAGAAATGATAATGTGATCCAGATGCACAAAAGCCTAAGAACTGTATGAAATCTAGACAAATCTGGACAGCGAGTTGGTGCAGCGGTAGAGTTGTTGCCTCACAGCAAGAGGTTCTCTGGTTCGATTCTCGGCTGGGGTGCCTTCTGTGCGGAGTCTGCATCTCCTCCCTGTGTTTGTGTGGGTTTCCTCCAGGTGCTCCGGTTTCCTCCCACGTTACAAAGACATGTATCTGGAGCATTTCTCCCCAGGCCTCCCCTGGAAATTGGTTTAATTCCAAGTTGGACTTTCCAGGTTAACAAATAATAAATAAATAAATAGGAATGTGATGATAGGCATCTTTTAAATCCAGTGTTACAAGGAAGCTTTTATGAGGAAGAATAGGTAACAGGCTGTGAAGTGACATCATTCTGAATTTGGGCTGTATTGGCAAACAGGTTTAGGAAAGAAAGAGCCCGAACTGGTCTCCAATCATTTCTATCTTTGACACTAAAAACATCCTTGAATAAAACCCCTTTCCTACCTGGGAAGAGGGAACTGGTTCTGCCACTCCCTGGGACAGCATGTGATGGACAGGTGGAAACAAAAGAGTTTGATCTGGAAGATGAGGAATTACTGCCTGGATAGGGGAAATTTCCCCCCACTTCCATCTGTAACCTTGATGAATGATTTTCAGAACCCATTTGCATAAAGCTATCTGTTGCCAAAGAGAAAGGTGGAAATTCAGACTTTCTGGAAGAAGAAAGGGGCTGCCATGGTGGGACAGTGGAGCAAGTTCTGTTAAATAGTCATTCTGACTTATTTGACTGTCTTTTGTTTTGGGAGCTTCCAGATTTCTTCTTGGAATCCCCTTGCTATTTCTCCTTAAATGTCTGTTTACCTGTATTTTGTTGAGACTGTTTATTTTATTTCTCACCAATACTGGATGAAAAGTTAGAGAATCCCTTGGAAAACTTAGAAAAGGAAGTCTGAATAAAACTTAGAGTTTCCCTATATCAGCTTTCCCCTTTCATCACACTTTTTGATCACCTCTGGAGCAGAGGGGCCAAACACTAAATCTCTATCCAAATGAGAATTTACAATCTCATTTTTAACATCATCTGGGAGGTTCTGAGAATGCATGCATGCAAAACTCCTCAAAATAGTACTAGTGGCCATAGCCATTGCAGAAGTATCAACAGAGTCATACACACACTGCAAAGAATGAGTGGTGTCTTGATCGATAGAAGAAAATAACTTATTTAGAGTAGATTTCTCCTCACAAGAAGAAATTGCAGATAAGATATTCCTCTTACTTTCACAATTAGTCAGAACAAACCTTAACATGTGAGCCTGATAATTACACTTTTCCCACACTTATCAATAATCTTTCCATCCTTTTCAGAAAGAGTAGGATTGGAATTAACTAAATGTTTAGCAGCAGATGGATTAACTAAAGCTATAGTTGTTGCATCAGGTTTGAGAAGAGTGTGTAAAAACTTAAAAGACTACAGAACTTTATAAGTCATATTTGTCTTTTTAGGGTCAGATGGCAGACCATCAGGTAAAATTCCAGGTAGTAATACAAACATCCTCTACAGCTGATAGAAATGGGGGAATGGGTAAAGGCTCTGGACATTCCTACTGTAACAGCCCATAGCTAAGGGAATGAGAAACCACAGTGTTATCCCACTGAGAAAACTAGCACATTCTAAAAATAGTCTCAGAGAAAGAGAACTCCACGCAAGGAGAGTCAGAAAGTAAGTTCCCATCTGAGTCTGAATCAGAAATCTGAGGAGGAAACCCTGTATCTATCCTTTCATCCTCCAGCCTAGATTCAGAATCTTGCATCTCTTCAAGAAAAGAGGTATCCCTTTTTCTTTTACCAGAAACTACCGTATAAGAAGGGTTAATAGCCTGAATTAATCCCTGAGCCAGACTCAAATTTGAAGGGGAGTGGATACCTGGACACAACATTCTGACAAAACAGGGAATCCTTCCCTGTTCTCTCTCCCAGGTCTAACAAGAGTGTCTCTCTCTGTTCCTCTAAGTGGACCTCAGTAGCCTCAGAGGATGTGAATAACCCCCCAGTCCATAGTGGCTGTAGGTGCTACACCTGACAGATTTCTGGTAAAAATGAGTGGTCTGAGGTTCAAATAATGAACTAATGGCCACCCACGTGTGGCTGAGACAAATTGCTTGCCTGCTGTGATGGCAAAGGCTGTTTGCTTAACTTTTTCTTTTGTGGCTGGAAGAAGGATCGACAGTAGAAATGACAGATTAGTCCACGGTCAAGCCAAAAATGAAACAGCAAATGCTAGTAAAAACTAAAAGTATTTGAAAATCACATTTTTCACAGACAAAATACAGTAAAAAAACATTTAAAACACTTTACCAACCCCATTGAGTAAAATAAATATAATATCTTCACTGAAAAAAATGTTTTTCAGTTACTTTAAATAACTTTTAAACTGAGAGGAAAGAAAAATAGTGCTTCCATTTAAAAGTGCAGTACAGTGACAGTGCATTAAAAAACAAGCTCCTAGCTTTAAAATAACTTTCCTGAAGAGGAAACCATTAATACTTCTTCTTTGTTCAGCTTTTCCCGGTTAGGGGTCGCCACAGCGGATCACCTGTCCGCTCAAGACTGGCAGTGGAATTTTACAGTGTCAAGTTGCCAGCCCGGTGCCCAACCTTTCTCAGAAGGCGCACTCATGCCTAGGGCCAATTTTAGTGTGTCCAATCCACCTAACTATTAATACTAAAAATTATTGAATGGAAGTTTTTTCCCCAAATGGAATGTATCTGCCCAACAAAGGAACAGCACAAGCTGATTGTCTATCCCCAAAAAGCCAAAAATAGGCTTTCTGTTTGGTGGCAGTAAAGCTCTGAAGGGCTTGTATCCCTTAATTGTCTTTTAGTTAGCACATCTTGAGCTGCCTGACAGTCTGGGCATGTGGAAGGTGCCCTGAAGCTTTAGAAGCTGACCAGAAGGATATAACCCATATAGCTAAGGTTACTGTAGAAATAATCAACATGATGAACATCCACGGTTGCCTTTACCAAAAGGGAGTCACCACAATGTTGGACTGTCCTTATGGATCTTTAGAAGAAGCATAAATATCAGTGGAAAGGGTAGAAAAGCATACAGGAACATTCCCTTCAATGGGAATGAAAAAGCAATTGCCTTCCAGCCTTGTTTGCAAGGAGTCCTAGAGGAGATTTTCTCTAGTTAACTGTTCTGAAGGGAGGCAAACAGATTTACTTGAGGAGTTTCCCACAGTTGGACCAGTTCCTGGAAGACCATATGATGAAGTTTCCATTTCTGTGGGTCTGTTTTGATCCTGCTGAGCTGTCTGCAATGAAGTTTCACCCTGGCAGAATGTATGATGCAGGCAGAGTCAAATTGAGCTGTGCTGTTACCTCCCAGGCTATCACAACAAATCTGCAAAGAAGGTACGGTTTGGTACCCCATTTGTTTATGTACCCCATCACTGTTTTGTTGTCTGTATACACTTGTAAGGGTCCTAGGGACTAGAGATGACTCACAAGCCTTCAAAGCATTGATAACTTTCAAGATCTTGCTGATATTTATGTTCTTCTTTCTGTCTACAGGATCCCACAAAGCTTGCACCTTTATCCCTTTTGAAGCCACTCCCATTGATAGGTGTTAAGTGACAGTTGTGACTGACTGGAGGAAGGATTGGAAGGGAGAATGGCAGACCCAGATTTGCAAGTTGTCTGGTCTACTCATCATCCTGCCTCCGTCTTTACAAATCCTAGAATTGGGATCTGATAGGACAAGGGCTGTGCATGTTGAGTCCAGACTGATCTGAGGTACCATTGTATATTCCTCATGTGTATTCTGTCCAGATGAAGGACTGGAATTATTGATGTAATGTACCCCAGAATACTGAGAAACTCCATTGCAGATCCATGGCTTTGACTGGAGAAACTCAAAAACTGTTAAAACACGTTTACTTTGTCTGGAATAAAAAAGGCTCTTCCCAAGCCAGAGTCCAACAAAACATCCAGGAAAATCAATCATTGAGAAAGGATGAGAGAAGACTTCTGAAAGATGATTTGAATCCCCACTTGAGCTGAAATTCTTAAATATTTATTTACTTACTTGTTTATTTATTTATTGACAGTTGATTACTGTGAAAGTCCAGCTGGGTAGAAACCCATTTTCAGTGATAGCCTGGGGAGAAAAATTACAACATTTTTTGGCAGATGAAAAAAGAGTCTGCAAAGATAAGATGATCATCAAAATATAGAAAAATGTGAAATCCTTGAACTCTGCAGTAAGCAATGACTGGAGATAGGCATTTTGTGAATACCCTTGATGCAGTGGAAAGTCCAAAGGGTAAAATAGAGAACTGATACAGCAAATCTTAAGAAATGCCTGAAATGGATGTGATGATAGGCATCTTTTAGATCCAGATTCACCATGAAAGCTAGTGTGGGTGATCAGAGGAGAAAAAACTGAAGAGAGGACATCTTGAACTTTGAAATCTTAACAAAAACATTTAGAAAAGAAAGATCCAGTACAGACAACAAGGATCCTTCTATTTTGAGACCCAGAACAATTCTTGAATAAAAACCTTTGCCTAGGAGATTGGGGGATACATGTTCTATGACTCCCTGAGAAATCATGGATTGCAGGATAGGAGGGAATAGAGTGATCAGATTCCCTGGACAGAAGCAAATCCCTTTAAAAGGGTGGATGGATTCCCATTGCCAAGTGTACCCCTGCCAGATTACTTTCAGTACCCGACAGTCTTAAACAATCTGATGCCCTAGGGGAAGGTAAAGTCTCAGAGCCATGAAAAGGTTACCAGAGTTGGCAGGAGGAGAACCTGAGCAGATATGTAGCCATGCTGACTGAGGACCGTACCTGATTTCTAGACATCTTTCCTTTGTTTTTAGAGCCTATTTTTCATTGTCTAGTTTAAGAATCTTTATTGTCCACCAATGTTAATTTGGCACCAAACAAAAGACCAGGTTCAGTGAATATATTTCCATCTTAATTCAGTTTCTCAGCATATTGTGACTATTCTTAAATAGTTATTTTTAATTTTAACATTTAAGTTAAAATAACATTTGATAAGTTATGTACCTGCATAATCTACACTAATGAACAGATGGCAACATATACAACTTAAAGTATCATCCCTTGTGGTTTAGTCATACAATGTTATTTTTCTTCAGGAAGCAGGAGGTCACTGCTTTCTTTTCATATCTATTTGTATGCATTTCTGTCCTACAGCACCTATTTGGTTTCCTTGATCTTACTGGGCCTCTTATATTTCTACTAAAACTATTTTCTAATCATTTCTAGCATCTTAATGATATTATCTCTTCTTGGGACTATATTTTGCTTTCACTTAAATATGATTGCTCTTTTTGCAACTGACAATATCAGGTCATGGAAAGCTCTAACCTACCTTATGCATCTTCTGTGGGACATTCTTGAAAGGAGTAAAAGCCTCACATTCCAAGAAGATGTGCCTACAATTATTTTCTGACTTCACACACCACACACAAGAATTATCTATTCCTAGGTACATTTCACAAAGTCTTATGAGGGTATAAAATTATTTATGGTGGCACTTCCATCCAGAGATCTGGAATTTCCTGGGCATCATCACTTCCTTGATTCCCCTCCAGACCTTAACCTAAATTGTTTCAGGCACATTCCTTTCAAAGAACAGCTGCCAGTCCCTCTTCATGGTTGTCACTACTGCTTAGTCCAGTTCACTCAATATTTTCTAAATTCTACAAATCAAGTGCTATACCCTTCAATTCTTCCTTCTCATTTCTAAAATGGAGCCAGTCCACAAGAAGATTCCTTCTCCTTCCTCTTGGGAGGATCTAACTATGGTCCAAATTTTTTTCAGTGACCTACATAATAAATGTTCTTCCCTCTCAAAGTAACACTATTACAGCCTCTCTACAATCTATTATGCATCTCTCAGTGCATACCTGCTCCCCAATAAATTGATCTCAGTCCCCAAACTCCTCTTCTATACTTCCAATGGACTGATCCATGGTTCTATATGGCCACTGTTATTGACTGCAGGCTAGGAGTCCAATGAATTAAGTTTGTTTCCTTCAGAAACCACCTCAAATCTTCTGATATCACTTCAAAGTCTTCATTTGGCCTGTTACCCTGTCACCCTAAACATCGTGAGACAGATATGTTAATCAGTATGATTCTGCACCATCTCCAGGTTCAACTAAGTCCAAGATCTGAGAGATTGCTGAAGGACAGCTGTGTAATTCTCCTCCACTGTGCTCACCAATGTAGGACTCAATTGCACTCTCAACCATGAGAATACTTTTGTAATCCATAAGTAGGGTATGTCACCCATAGGTTGGCAGAAGTTTCAAATTTAGGGAACACTGCTCTTGTTTTGTTCACATTATATCTGTATCCCAGCAGTCTCCTAAAAGTAACTAATAGACTAAATATTACCCCTAAGTCTTTTTCAGGGTCCGACAGAAAGATTAACAGGTGTTTTTAATTTTGTGTCGAATTAATATGGGTTGCCCCTATCCAAATATTCCTGGATATTAGACCTGTGATTTCTCTCTGCAAGTGGCTCTAAATATAGAGCAAATAGTAGAGTAGGCAGAGGGCAACCCTGTCCAGTGCCCTTCTGGACCACCCATGACCCAGATAACTCTGCACTGACTTTGGCACACATTAGGCCTTTTTTATACATTTCCTAACGGGTTCATTAACCTTCTCTGTTTCCAGGAGATACATCCAGTTCATGAAATAAATAAACTTCCTCCTTTTCTTTCTAGCATCTGCACTAAACTCTTGCTCACAAAAAATTTGAACTACTCCAACCAGCAATTTTTGACCAACAGTCCAAACTGATGATAAGATCACTAAAAAGGAATATCATTTGTATGAGCTTCTTGAGACTGGTTATAATTCCTGAAATGAAAACTCAGTGGACTCATTCAGTGATTACCTTTGCCTCATCCATCTCAGACCTTACCGCCATGACAGTCTTAAATATGCCATTGGGTCTTTACCTTCTTGTCTCTCCGTTATGCCCACAAATCTCAAATTCTTTCTCCAAGTCCTGTCTTCCATTTCCACAATTTTACCCTCCAAAACTTATGTTTTCATTTAAAAATCTGTGACACATGGCCCCATGGTCTTTACTTACCTTTACAGTCCCTCTATTGCATTGGAGTTGGATGTTAATGTTGTTTCCATGTCTTACAGCCTTAGTTTAGTATTCCTTGTGTCACTAATTTATTTCATCCTCTTGTAAGACCAAGTCTTTTTAAAGAAACTAATGGGAAGAAACAGCCAACTTTTAACATACTGGAGAAGAACTTGGGGTAACCTGTGATTTATCAGCAGTCTGACATCACCAGGAGTCTTTGTATTGATTTTAAAAGCCTGTTTGCTGGCAGTGTGCTGCTTAAACTGCTTATTAGAAAAGGGAAATGAAGTGATGAGAAATTACTATTTTTTTCTAAAAAAAAAGAGGTTGTAAAATCTGAGACACTTCTTGAATCAGTGTTCCTCTTTCATCACACGTCCTAAACAACTCAGATGCAGAGAGGCCAGACAGAACCTATTTGTCTAAGGGAGAATTTAAAATCTCTGATTAAAAATTATCAGGAAGATCATGAGAATGAAGTCAAGCAAATCTCCTTAAAACTAATCCAGAAACAGCATCTTTGGAAGAAGAACCATTAGCATCAGAAGCTCACTTTAAAATATGCTCAATTAGTCACATAAGAAACTGTCACAGACACATTTAATGAAGAAGAAAGGGTCACTAAGAAGAAAGGGTCACTACTAACTTTTGCATGCTCTCAAATGTTAATAATAAAAATGTAACATATGAGCTTCAAAGTTTAAAATTCTGAAAGTTAAAGTACTGAATACATTTTCTTCTCCAAAATATAAATTATGTTTCCATTCTTGTCAGAGGGAATGGGTTTAGCAACAGTAACTTGTTCAGCAAACGCAGATTTGGATAGAAAAATAACAGCTGGGTTTGTTTTAGGATTGGAGAGTAGGTATTTATATGTCTGCCTCCCTTGTATAACTTGTCAGACATCCTGACAGCAGAAGGATGGCCATCTGGTAAACTAGAAGCAGTGAGAAAAAAAAATGAAAGTTATGTACTTAACATAACGATAGATCTGCATTGTCTGCTTCAGTCCTTCCTCGACTGCTGGGTTTTGAGTCCAACCTCAGATCCAACTTTGGATGCTCTTCCAAACTTTAGAAGCTGTAGCTCTGGCTCCTCCCCTTACCCAGAATCTCCTCCTGTCTCCAACATTATCTCAGATCGAGTTTGCCTGCAATTCCATGGTAAAGCAATAAAATTAAGAACTAATATTAACACAGACTGATTAACACAGTACCACATAGGCAACAGTAAGTATTCTGCTCTAGAGTAGGAGGAAGATGACATCCTGCCCAAAATGGAAAACCAAAGCATCATACCAGTAGCCAAAAAAGTGGAATTCTTCCATAAAATGGAAGGGGAAATAAGGGAGGGAGGGAAGCTGTAGAAGGAAGGATACAGACAACACAGACCCAGCTTTATGGTAGTACATAACTTTCATATACAATGTCTTTTCTGTCCATTCCTCAACTGATGGGACAGAGTCCCCAGCTACTTAGCTCCAAGGGTGGTCTCATGGAAGAATGTTGTGGAGGATGGCAGAACTGAAAGCCACCTTATCTCTAGAAAGCAAACCCAATTTGCAATAGGAAATGAAGGGGTGAGCATTAGACGAGGTGGCAGCAACACAAATGTCATCAATTGAGTTCCTAGAAAAGAATGCTGAAGTACTAGAAACTGATCTTTTTGAGTGTTCCTTAGGTTTTTTAGGTAGTCAAACCTTTATCCTTTATAAACATGAGAGGTAACCTTTGAAATGCCTTGTCCCATCTTAGCTTTAGTGAAAAATACAAACAGTTGATCTGACTTTCTGGAAGGTTTGGTTCAATGAGATAGAAACATGATTGTCTGTGTACATCCAACAAATGATGCATATATTCTTCTTTACTAGATGTATATTTCAATTTATTAATTAAATGAAGTATGTATGGCTGCTTTAGGCAAAAAGGAAGGGTTGGTACATAACAATACCCTGTCCTTTTGAAATAAAATAAATGGAAGTTGGGATGACATGGCTTGGAGCTCCCATGCTCTACTAGCTGAGGTAATGGCAGCCAGAAAAAGACTTCCAGGTCTGGAACTTTGTCCACCTTAGTGATACTTTCAAATGGAGCTTGGATTAAAGCTTGGAGTAAGGCAGTAATGTCCGAAGGAAGAGGAGGAGGAGTAGAAGGATCCCTAAGAAGAGATCTAAGAAGGAAACTACCTTTAAGGAAGGATTTACATAATTTGAGTGAAGCTAAGGAAGTATGATTTTCTCCAATATGAAAATGTAACATTGCTGCTAGATGAACTTTGACAGTGGAACAACTATCTCCATTGTTGAAAATGAAGGCAAGAAAGTATAAAACCACTGGTGTAGGGGATGAAAAGGGGTCTAGTTTCCTCTGAGTGGCCCAAATGGAGAATCTTTTCCATTTACTCTTGTGCACTTTCCCAGTGGAAGGCTTCTGAAAAGAAGTGAGAATGTGAAACACTTGAGAATAAAACCTGGACTAACTAGCCATCATTGGAAGTGGAAAAACCAAGTAGTTAGTTTCAGGACTTGAATACCTGGATGAGGCATTCCAAATGGATGAGACAGAAGATCTAGAATTGGATCTAGTACCAAAGGGGGATAGACCAGATGAGGCCATAGAAAGGGAAATAACACCTGCTGAAGCCAGAAAGGAGCACTGAGGATGACAGTGATCTTCCTTTGTAATACTTTCTGCAGAAATTTCAGGAATAGATGGATTGGTGGAAGGGCATATAGGAGACTAGAGGGCCAATTATGAGTCAGAGCATCTCTTGGTGACTTTCCTCTGGGGGATCAGAGCAAAGAACCTGCTGCATTTGGAATTGGTGAGAGCGGCAAAAAGATCGCAGCATGATTGTCCCCCATTAGCAAAAAATTTGTGTCACCACTGTTGGGCTGAGTGACCACTCATTTGGTAGCAGAACAGACCTACTCAAGCTTTCTGCTAAAATGTTGGACTTCTCCAGCATTTGCATTGCTATTAGAAAGTGGTTGGAAAATAGAAACCACTGCTACACTCTCACTGATTCTCGACAAAATGGATAGGAGCATGTCTCCCTTTGTTTGTTAATGTACCAGACTACCAACATGTTGTCTGTCTGGATAGCAATCACCCCTAGAGGGAGAACATCCTGAAAAGCCTGCAATGCTAGCAGAACTGCTCTTGTCTCTAAGACATTGCTATGAAGACCGGCCTCTAATGGGAACCATGTATCTTAGACCATCTTCCCCATGTAATGTCCCCACACCCAAATTGGGAAACATCCATGGTCATTATGGCTTTGGGAATAGAAGGGACAAATGAATGGCCACAGGATACTTCTAAAGATTGAGTCCACCAACCTATATGAGCCCTACAGATGTTTGTTAAGTGAACTCGAAAACTCATGGGTTGGTATCTGATGAACCATTGAGCCACTACCATCCACTGTTACACTCTCATGTAATGCTTTGCCAGTGGGACCAAGATAATGGAAGATGCCATTGACCCCAAAAGTTGTAGAACTAGTCTGTCAGGTGGCATCAAATGGGAATGAAGCTGTAGGGTCTGGATGTATAATGTATATAACCTTTTCTCTGGTAACCTTGCTATCTGAATTATTGTGTTCAAGTGGGTTCATATAAATTCCAGAGTTTGTACAGAAGAGAACTGCAATTTGTCCTGGTTTACTGTAATTCCTACATAGGAACAAAGCTGGAGGAAATTGTTTCTGGGCCAGACAAGAAGAGACCTGGTAGGAGCAGTGAGGAGCCAGTCATCTAGATAGGGAACACTTGAAACCCTTGCAGTGTGAGATGAGCTGCAACAACTGCCATACATTTGGTGAACACATGGGGGACTGTGGTAAGACCAAAGGGTAGGGCTCTGAATTGAAAGTGACCGGCTCCCAGACAGAAGCAAAGAAACTTCCTGGAGCATCTGTTCATCTTGATGTGGTAGTACACATATTGAAAGTCTATTGAGCACACCCAATCATCCTTCCACAGCGATGAGAGAGAGGATGGCATACCTCTCAACTGTCCAGATTTGTGCTTCATATTTTTTGTCTGTTTCTCATAAAATTGTGGCTCTGTTATTGCCAATTTTCATTCTGTTCTCAACTTATGGTTTTGCATCTGAACCATTGTATCGGACTCAGCCATTGCAAAATCTTGTGGCAACCAGAAACTCTCAAGCTACTCCCTTACCCATTATGCACCAACTCCAATTATCTCAGATCTCATTTGCTGATTGAAAGTGAAAGACGTGGTTCCAGCTTCTATCAAGATAAGTGATTGTTTTTACTCAAACGTGATCATTTTCATTTCTATCCTTATTTTTGTATATTATTATTGCTAATCCTTTCTAAATCTTAGTGTTTCTTCTATATTTTAGCTCCCTTTCCACCCTTTTAGTATGGTTGCACTTTCTCATGTAGTATCGATATTATTCTTAATACCATTGTTGGTAGGTATTCCTGCCATTTTCTGACTATCTTAAAAAAAAAATCTGTTATTTAATAAATACTGTTTCTTCTCATAGACTGTGAACTAAAATATTGTTTTTTTCTTTGCTTTTTATATAATATGGCTGATAAAGATAAAAGCCCAGCTGAGTTTAAAAAGCGTGAGAAATGTGGACACAGAATTCCTTTCTCTGATGCCCACACACTCTGTGCTATGTGTTCTGTATGGATCCACCCCACCTACAGGAAAACTGTGCGATATGCCATTCTTTCAACCCCAGAGCTCTGGTGAAATACAAAAATAAATTGATCCTTAATATGTTGCTTCCCTCATCTTTTAGCAAGGTGTTATGTGGAGCTTCCCCCTCATGTAGTACATCTTCAGGAAAATCTAAGAAAAGACCTTTTGATCCGTCTACTCCATCGGATCCTAAATGAAAGGAAATTAAGTCTTTTGATCTGACCTCAACCTCGGATCCAAAACCAAAGATGACAGATACTTCAGATCTGACTACACTATCAGATCCAAAACCTAAAATGACCAAACTTATGTCAGATAAGAGTCTTTTGGATCCAGCTCTGCAAACATCGGATTTGACACCTGATATTCCTTGTCTTCATAAAACTAGATATTGTCCTTCAGTGGACCCAGTCCCTTCTAGAGTCTCTTCACCATTTTTAGAGCTACTGAAGTCCCCATCACTAGTTTCCCCTTACTCTTCCAGGAGCCTTAGTGAAGAAGATGTGGAGAGGTTAGTGAGAAAGAGTCTCTCAGCACAAAGCGTGTCAACTGCCTTCTCTGCTCCTACCCCTCTGGGTCTGGAGATCCAACCTTCCACTACACACCCTTTGCAAGTTCCTCCTCGAACACCTCCATTTGCCTTGGAGTTTTTGGATCCGAAATATCTGGGCCCAACAGCATCAGATCCAAGAATTGCTTTGTCCTCAAATCTGAAGCTCGCTCTGAGTTTTTTGGTTTCTTGGGATCCAAAGGGGTCTCAGAACCAAGGCTACCCTGTTGGCTCTGGGGTGTCTCAGTCAACTCTGAAGTTTTTGGAGCTGTCTTTGCATCTCAGGGCATTGGCATGGGTTAGTTTGGCTCTGAATTCGAAGTTAGGGAAGTTCTCCTTGGACTGGAAAGGGACTACAGTCCTAAGGCTTGTCCTTACAGATCTGAGGTCATCTTCCTCTCTGGGGGGGGTCTACCTTTGAGGTTATGGAGAGAGCCTTGTCAGCTTCCTTGACAAAGATGGTTCCCTTCCTCTCAGATCCTCAGTCAGCAGGCATATCATCTCTTCACTTAGAGTCCCATCTATCCTCTCCATGGGGACAGCTGGTATCGAAACTCCAGGCTTCCCAGCAGGGTGCCCACACCTCTTCTGATACCTACCCAGGGCATCACACTGAGAAGGTCCCTAAGAAGAGACTGTGCAAGAGGAAGCACTTCGACTTCCCCGAGGAGTCAGTCATAGAAGATATGAACTTTGTGGAAGGTGAAGGTTCCCCACGGTCACCTCTTAATGATGTCCAGTTTGGAAACATCCTTGAAATCCAGAAACAGAGAGGTGGCTGGAAGCCCAATAACCCTTCATCTGAGGAGTCTGTATTCCTGGAGACATCCAGTACTGGCCCATATACCTCCTGAGTGACTGCTGATTACCTTATAGATTTGGTGTCCTGGCAAGCATTTAAGGCCCTGGACACCACAGAGCCAATCCTTCAGAGGCCAGACAAAATTTTGACAGCCCTAAAGATAGATAATTTTGACAAAAGGTGCACCTGTGGATGCCATGGTTGTGGTAGCAGCCGCTAAGAAGGAACCATCTGAAGAGAGTTTTACTGTCCATTCACTGAACAAGGAGTCTTAAACAATGGACAGATTTGGGAAGTGGGTCTATTCTTCAGCAACCTTTGCTTTGAGCTCTCTTAATTATTTGGTACATTTCACCAGGTTGCTGAGAGACCTAATTAAGGAAGTCTCCAGTACTCTTTCAGGAGCCATTTCTGATGAGGTAAAGGCATCTGGCACTTCTCAGTTGGCTTCCCTGCAAGCAATCTCCAATTCCTTCATGATGTTAATCTCACATACAGTTGGAGGAACCTCAAAGTCAGCAGGTTCTGGTGTTTCCATAAAAGGCCCGCCTGGATGCAGTTTTGTGATTTTGTGGAGCCCTTCAAGTCTTTGTTCATCAATGCTCCCTTTGAAGGAACATCTTTGTTTGGCCACAAAGTTAGGGACACTTTATCCAGGTGTGAAAAGGATGGAAAGATGATGTCTGCTGTGGTTGTATGTTTTTCTGCACCTCAAAGACCCTTCTCCAGGAATCAATGAGGTGCTGGATAAAATGTGGCTCAAAAAGTCACAGGGTCCTTTCCAGGATGCACGTGGAGGAGTTTCCACCCGAGGCAGAGGAGGGATTTCAAATGGTAGACACCACCCACATGGCAGAGGTGGTCTACAGAACCAAGGGTCTAGAGATTCCTTTTTTGATAGACCCTTCCAGTGTTCCAGCATTCCTGAAAGGAGGCTCAATTGTCCCCCTCTGGAGACAATTGGGGGTCATTTGTCCCTGCACCAGAGACCCTGGCTAGAAATAACAACATATACATGGGTGCAGAAGATAATTTCCAGAGGATATCTAATTCCCTTTTCCCTTTCACCTCCAATCTTAACAAAATTATCTGATGTTCCACTCAGAGGGAACAAGCAGCTTTTCAGATACAAAAGCTGCTAGAAAAAAAGAGTCATCCCAGAGGTCCCACCAGACCAGATAGAATCTGGAACTTAATCAAGATTCTTTTTAGTGCCAAAGAAAACAGGGGACTGAAGACCAATCTTGGATCTCAGTGTGCTGAACAAATCAGTTCAACACACCATGTTTCGAATGATCATGTTTCAGTCCATAATCCTACTTCTGGGAAAGAATGATTGGTTGTGCTCGATAGACCTTTAGGATGCGTACTACCAAATAAAGACGAACAGGCAGTCCATAAAGTACTTACTCTTCCGACTAGGAACCAGTCATTATCAATTCAGGGTTCTGCCCTTTGGTCTCACCACAGCTCCAGGGTGTTGAACAAATGAATGGCAGTAGTGACTACAAGAATTCTGGGTGTTTCCATACTTAAACAACTGGCTTATTACCACCCCAACCAGGCATCAAGTAATAGAAACAAGAGATCAGGTTCTCCAGACTTGTTCTCATCTGGGAATAACCATAAATTATGGAAAGTCTCATTTGAAACCTACTCAAAATTTGGATTTTATAGGGACATTGTTCAACACAGAATCAATCATAGGGTCACTGCCTCTTCTTAGAGTTCAGTGTTTAAGAACACAGGTCAGGAAGGTAATCTGCAGTACCACAATTTCTGCCTGCTTGGTTCTTTAGGCTCTAAGGTCAATAGCAGCGGCAATAAATTTAGCACCACAGGCCAGGTTCTATATGAGAATTTTACAATGGATACTAGCCACACTATGGTCAATACTTTATTAGACCATGTCAACACTAATACATGTCACTCAGATTTGCAAGAGAGATCTCAGGTGGTTAATTCAATCAGATCAAGTTCTACTAGGCCGACCATTCATTCTCCTTCAGCCCAAGGCCATAGTGACCATGGACGCTTCCCAGTTAGGGTGGGGGGGCATTACCTTGGGAAGACAGTCCAAGGCACTTGGTCTCCCATACAGGCCAATTTGCATATCAATGTTCTAGAGATGAGAGCAGTGTTTTTGGCATTTCAGGCATTTCAAGAAGCTCTCCCCTCAGGGACCATTGCAGTTCAAATGGACAACATGTCAGTAGTATGGTACATCAACAAACAAGGAGGAACAAAATCATACCTTCTATGTCAAGAAGCTCTCAAAGTGTGGCAATGGCCAATCTCTTCCAATCACTTTCTCATAGCAATGCACATTCTGAGAAAGTCCAATGTGATAGTGGACAAGCTGAGCAGGTGCATTCTCCTACCTCAGGAATTGTCTCTCAACAAGAGTGTGGTGGAGACGATATTTCACCAGTGGGGACAGCTTTAATGTGATCTTTTTGCTTCTCCTCTAAACAACAAATGCAGCAGCTACTTTTCCCTAATCCCCACACAGTGGGAGTCATCGAGGGATGCCCTTAGTCTGCTTAATGCCTTTCCACCAATCCCACTAATTGTTGAAGAGCAAAGTTATCCTCATTGCACCTTTCTGACCTTGACAGATTTGGTTCCCCTTTCTATGGCCTCACTTACTTCACCCACCATGGACTCTGCATCTGACTCCAGACCTCCTGTCTCACCCAACCGGCATGATTCATCCTAAACCTCAGACTGAATGCCTAGCTTCTCCAGTTCTATTAATAGCCAGGCAATCTATGCTCTCCTGTCCAGTCAGTCAAATACTTTTATCTTCACATAAATCATCTACATGTAAAGTTTACTCCAGTAAATGTAAAAGATTTGCTTACTGGACCCATCAAAATAATGTGGATCCTTTTTCAGCCCCATTTGCATAGTATCCTGGAATTTTTAGCTTTAATTTTTAAAGAAGGAGCTAGTCCCTTTACAGTTAAGGTTCAGCTTGCAGCAATTTTGATTTTCACATAGGATTTGATGGTGTTTCCATTGCCTCCCATAAAGTATGCAAGACTTTTTTACAAAGTATTCTCCTATGTAGGTCTGCCTTCAGAGACCCTACTCCCCTATGGGACCTCAACCTAGTACTGCAGCAACTTATTCAATCCCCCTTTGAACCTGCAGCCAAATGTCACCTCAAATACCTTTCTTGGAAAACAATTTTTCTAGTAGCTATTAAGTCTGCCAGAAGAATTTCAGAGATACAGGCATTGTCTTCAAAATCACCTAACTTGATATTTCACAAGGGCAGAGTCATCTTATAAACTAATCCTTCTTTTCTAATATAAGCCATTCTATTAATTTGCCCATATTCTTCCCCAAAATTTATAGCAAAGGTGAATACATTACACTTACTAAATGTGCATAGGCAATTACATTTTTAACTGCACAGAGCAGGAAATTATGGAAAATTTCAGAGCAGTTATTTGTTTCTTTTTCAGACATGAAATTTGGAAAACCCATCACCAAAATTACCCTAGCCATATGGCTTACATATTGTATTTCTTATATATACACCAAATTGGGTGTTACATTGTTGAAACCTTTAAGAGCTCACTCCACTAGAGCCAAGGCTACTTCATCAGTCTTTCAATCTAGAGCCTTCATGGATGACATTTGTGCAGCAGCAACTTGGGTTACTCCTCATACATTTGTTACTGATTACAAATTGGATATGGTCTGCAGGAGTAGGACATCAGTTGGCTCAATGGTGGTAAGAAATATCCTTCCGTGAGTCCATCTTGGGAATTGGATAGTTGGGGACTCTGTCCCATAAGTTGAGGATAGAATGAAAATTGACATCAGATAAAGAAGTTATGTACTCACCATAACATTCCATCTGTGTTGTCCATTTTCATTCTTCCTCATCTCCCCTCCCACCAAACCCCTGCCTTACGAACTTCTGGAAGAGTGAGTGTTTTTCTGAGTATGCCACTTCCTTGATATATTGCTCCAGATATATTCTCCTCTTTCTGCAACTAAACTGTGTCTTTCTGCTTTCTTAGCAAACTACATCTGAGGTAACTGGGGTTGGTGCATTGTGGGTAAGGGAGTAGCTCAAGAGTGCCTGGTTGCCACAAGCTTTTGCAACAGCCAAGTCAGATCTAAAAGATCAGATCCGAACCCATAAGTTGAGGAAGAATAAAAATGGACAACACAGATGGAACGTTATGCTGAGTACATAACTTCTTTTTTCTGTCAAATCACTGAGGACTTAAGTCAGAAAATAATGCAGAAATTTGAGTCTCAGACTTCATATCCTTCAGAAAATTCATGCTAATGCAAAACCTGTTATTGTATCAAATTTCTACATTTGCAAGTACAATATCTAAAAAAGTGCCCCTACTTTGGGACCTTTGTGCCCCGATTAGTTTTGGCTTTGTACAGACTTTTTTCTCTAAGACCTTCATACCTTGAGAGGTATGGAGGATGGACTGTACCATGACTATACAAAACTTTACATGCTTGGCATATACATTCAGGTGTTTGAGGTCCAAAATTGTCCGTTAGGTCCCTGTTCTTTTTTGATACTAAAAAGAATATTGAATACGTTCCAAACCCTTGCTAGTCTGGTGTCTCTAATGCTGTAGCTATTCTTTGAGAGGGTCTAACCTTCATAAGTTTCCTTTGTAGTGAGGGTGGGTAAAGAAAGGGAATGTAATAGCCTCTGGTAATAATTGTCCAAACCCGGACATCTTTGGTGATGGATGTTCATGCTTCTGGGTGCAGAAACAAGCATCCCTGACTGCCTCAAGAGTGCAGCAGTTGGGCAAATATTCAGCAGCACTGACAAGGACTCTCACTGAAGGGACCCAGAAGCCTTGGTTCTGTGAACCTCCTCTGTCATGAGGATGTGATCTAAAGTTAGAATTCCCCCCTCTGCCTCTGGGAATATCTATCTCCAGCAAAGTCCTGATAAAACCCTTGGGACATCCAGAAACAGTTTTATATTCCTTTTCTGGTTTCTGGGGAATGTCCTATAGGGGGAAGAAAACTGTATTCCTATAGCAGAAAGACTTTTCCCATCCTTTTTTCTTCTAGAGAGTGCATCTTTAATGTTGAGGCTGAACAAAGTTGAGCCATCAAAGGAGGCATTTATAAAAGACATCTTAAAAGGCTCTGCAAAGTCACACAACCACATCCAGGCATTCTTCCTTACAGTGATGCCTGCACCTGCATCTCTTGAAACACAAATGGTAGCATTGGATATGAGATGCATAGATGCTTTTGAAAGGGATTGAAGGATAGCTGCAAATTCACAGTTTTCCTGTCTTCCAAAGACATGGACCCAGAGAGAGATATGGAGAAGTCCTTTGTCAAGTTTATCTGAAATGTAGTCAAGTCTGCTAAATAATTCAGCGATCTTAATACAAAGGTAACTTAAGCATAAGCTCACTTCTCAAATATGTCCAAGGTCCTTAATCTCTATCAGGGAGATGGACAGATGAGCTTGCCTCAGAAAGTTCCTTCTTGATGGCTGCTGCTACTACCATGGCATCCATTGCTGGGCCCTTGCTCTAGTAAGAATGGTCTTTGAGAGCAACACAGTTCTTATCTGGCTTTCTGGGAATTCATTCTGTGACATCAGGCCCCTTCCATGACTGGCAAGTGACCAAGTTCACCATCTCATCTCCTGGGGAAACCACCCAGGGAGTAGCTAAGCCAAAACCAAAAGCCTGAAGAAACACTGATTCTTCCTGAGAAGAGGCTTTAAAAAAACCAAACATCCTTTCTGTCTCAGGAGTTCAAGAATCTCCCCAAAATCGATGTGGTGATCTGGGGGACCCTTCTCCTTCATCAAAATCAGTGTCTTTGGTCAAAGACTACTGACAGAAGTCAATGTGCCTCCTCTTACAAATGTATTTCAGTAGAGCATTCATGGGTGGATGTTCCATAATGGACTTGGAAGACTGGGGGTTGGCTTGAATAAGCACCATCTTCAGACTAGTGTGATACAGCTGTCTCAATGGAAAAGAGTGTGCAGGATCAGGACCCAGGGCTACATGGTGTGGAGCAGGTGGAACCAAGACAGATAGAGCCCATGTGCCTTCAGTTTTGCATTCCATTCCATTCCACTATCTTTTACTGAAGTTTTTGGCAGAGTCTGCTTACAATGCCACATTATCTGCATACAGCAACTTTGTTGACCTGCCACCTACAACCTGTTTGCTAATGTAGTCCATCACCAATCTACCAATGTTTCTGGGACTTCAAATCGCCTCTGGACTGCCCAAATCAGTTTTCTTAGGACCTTGTCATATGTTTTCTCCAAGTCTAGGAATGCCCAGCTAGACTCTTTCCTGATTTCTAGCTTCTTCTCAAGTATCTATTATTTTTAATCGCCCCCTCCTGCCAGAGTGAGTGTTCCAGCAGCGTGCTCCCAGTAAGATTTTTTTACTCCCAGGCCTTGCTTAACAGCACATCCATAGTATTACAGAAGTACACTGTGAACGGGCACCTCCAAGCACACTTCCAGTGATTCAGGGCAGCTTCTAAAGTGCAACTAGTCTCCCAGGCCTTGCTTAACAGCACATCCACAGTATTACAGAAATACACTGTGAACAGGCACCTCCAAGCACAGCTCCGGTGATTCAGAACAGCTTCTAAAGTGCAACTAGTGTATGTCTCTACTCCTTTTGGGTATACTTATGTATCTGCCCTAATTGGGGAGCTCACTGCTAGGACACCTCAGTCTCTTGCCACCCTTCTTTCTTTCTACCCCACTCCTTCACCTGATAGTTCTTTCTCTGTTAATTCCCTGTAAGCTTCTCCCCTCCTCTTTGACCTACTCTCTCTGTTATATCCACCTTCTTCAATACCATTACCTTACTTTTGATATCTCTTCACTCCCAAGATATAGCAGCCATTCCTCTCACCTACCTGCATTTAGTATCTTTCAAGATAGTTTATTTTGCTAGTGTCTCTAGGGGGCAGGCCATTCCAAGGGTGGGTGCTTAACTTTCCCGCGCTAGTTTCTGCTAGCCCCATACTGCACTACTCCTACTGTATCACTTCCCTGCCCACCACCTACCCTTCATGGTTCACATGTCCCACTGTCAGAGGTTTTAAAACACCCGGGTAACAGCTGGCCACCATCTTTAATCGCCCCCTCCTGCCAGAGTGAGTGTTCCAGCAGCGTGCTCCCAGTAAGATTTTTTAAGTTTCTGATTATGCTTTGCTCATTACATCACAACTGTACATGCATTACCTAACTATGGGCATTGCTTTTTATGTCATAAAATTGTGTTAATTCAAGGCATAAATGCTATACTTCACTGTTTAGAATTTTAGCGTTGTACATTTTAAGTGAAGCATTGCGTAGTTATCAGACTGTTAGCTTCTACTGTATAACATTTGGATGTGCTGCGGCATTAATGACTGATAACCTAGATGCTCTGTTAGCTTCTACTGTTTAATACTGGGATGTATAGCGGCATTAGCGACTGATAACCTAAATGCTTTGGTAGCTTCTACTGTTTAACATTGAGATGTAGCAGCAGTAGCGACTGATTACTTAGATGCACATATAACAATTTGAGTGGAAACAGTGATTCTGCAGTAGCTAAAGGCTTTGCATCTATAACTATATCAGCCTATTGTACCTAAATAAGTGTGCGGTATTAAGCAAAAACACTGCAGGTCTTTTAAAAGATTTAACAGTGTGTAAGGGTGTAGAACTAATTAAATTGGTTGAAACTTTACAGTTTACAACTGTTTGGGTCAACTATACCATAATAACCATCCGACAATTAATCAAATGTAACCGCGAGTGGAAAGGGTTAAAATAGTGGCTGCAGTCCTGGTTTTTAGCTCCAGTAGCTAATGCCTTCACAGTTTAATAACTGAGTTTTTGCTCATTTTTATACCAAAATAACTGTCCGGCAGTTAATGTATTCAGCCGCGAACAGAAAGGATTGTAATAGTGCCTGCAGTCCTGGTCTGTTTCAACTCCAGTAACTAATTACTTCACAGCTTAATAACTGAGTTTTGCAGCTCTTTACAAGGTAAAACAATAAGATAGTACAGTTCTCTGTTGACTAAACACTGTTGGTAAGCTCAACCTTCTTTCTTACTTAAGGTTATTATTCTCTTTCCAGGTACCAGGCCTTGCTTAACAGCACATCCACAGTATTACAGAAATACACTGTGAACGGGCACCTCCAAGCACAGCTCTGGTGATTCAGAGCAGCTTCTAAAGTGCAACTAGTGTATGTCTCTACTCCTTTTGGATATACTTGTGTATCTGCCCTAATTGGGGAGCTCACTGCTAGGACACCTCAGTCTCTTGCCACCCTTCTTTCTTTCTGCTCCACTCCTTCACCTGATAGTTCTTTGTCTGTTAATTCCCTGTAAGCTTCTCCCCTCCTCTTTGACCTACTCTCTCTGTTATATCCACCTTCTTTAATACCATTACCTTACTTTTGATATCTCTTCACTCCCAAGATATAGCAACCATTCCTCTCACCTACCTGCATCCAGTATCTTTCGAGATAGTATTCAAAATGAAACGCTGTACAACAATGGCCAATAAAGTAAAGTTCTCTTGGAGAATAGGTAGTGTGGTTAAATGATATAAAACTTAAAAGTGCAACATATATAGCAAAAAAATTGCATACATTTCCAGTACTTAAATTAAATGCACTTACAAGATATTCATGCTGTGAATGCAGTTATACCATAGCGAAATGATGGCTCCAAAGTTTCCAGTCTTATGATGGCTTCAAAGTATCCAATCATTTTGGTCTGATATACAAAGTATCCACACTGAAGATGTAGTAGCTGCTATGTGACTGTGATGAATTGTGATAACAGCTTAACCAGTCTAACAGATCAAATAAAAGCTTCTAGCTTTAATGGCAGTTAAAATCCTTTTATTGTAGGAAAAGTTAAAATCTTCATATCAAGTTAAAATCTTGATGTAGAATAAAACAGTCCCTATGTATTCCAAATGATAAGCACATTCGGTATCTTCTTCAGATCGTAGAGATTGGGACTAGAAGTTCCTTTTTATAGTGTTTGCTTCCTTTACTGTTGAGACAATCATTCAATCATCACACTGTCAATCAGCTGTCGTTGGACATAAAGGCACGTTCAAGTGTGGCCACTGCACAGCATGCCCACTGATTGACTGTAATAATGAATTTGAACATCCAAGGACAAAGAAGAAATACACCTTTAATGTCAAAGCCACTTGTATAACCCCCAATGTGGTGCACATGGCTACCTGTAAACTGCCCTGCATTCTATGTAGGAAAAACTAATCAGGTGTTTAAAAATCGCATTTTGAGACATCAAAGAGACATTACCAATAAAGATCCACATAATACTTTAGCAACGCATGCTGAAAGAAATCTCGGTCATTCTTTCACTTATAAGGTGATAGAAAATGTATATAGTGGAATAAGTAAAGGGCGACATTGAAAATATTACTGAATGCAGGGAGAGTAAGTGGATTGTGAACCTCCGTGCTTGATATTGAGCCAGGCTTGAATAACATCATCCCACTGAAACCTATACTAAAAGCTAGAAGACCAACTATCAGCTAACAAGGAGGTGTGTCTGGCTTAATAATTCATGACTGGTCACACCCCTCAAAAGCAAAAGGTATAGGAAATGGAACATCCCCAACTGAGAGGAAAGAGGATTGGTGCGTTTAAACAGCTGATTGACAGTGTGATGATTGAATGATTGTCTCAAAAGAAAAAGAAGCAAACACTATAAAAAGGAACTTCCAGTCCCAATCTCTACGATCTGAAGAAGATACCGAAAGCACTTATAATTTGGAATACATAGGGACTGTTTTATTCTACATCAAGATTTTAACTTGACATGAAGATTTTAACTTTTCCTACAATAAATGCCATTAAAGCTAGAAGCTTTTATTTGATCTGTTAGACTGGTTAAGCTGTTATCACAGTTCATCACAGTCACATAGCAGCTACTACATCTTTAGTGTGGATACTTTGTATATCAGTCCAAAAAGATTGGATAATTTGAAGCCATCATAAGACTGGAAGCTTTGGAGCCATCATTTCGCTATGGTATAACTGCATTCACAGCGTGAATATCTTGTAAGTGCATTTAATTTAAGTACTGGAAATGTATGCAAGTTTTTTGCTATATATGTTGCACTTTTATGTTTTATATCATTTAACCACACTACCTATTCTCCAAGAGAACTTTACTTTATTGGCCATTTTGAATACTGTTTTTACATGTTACTGATAGCTGTACTTTAGTATTAGGAGGTTCCCTTTCTTTATAGTATCTTTTTTGCTAGTGTCTCTAGCGGCAGTCCATTCCAAGTGTGCATGCTACCCGCTCCGTTCACCCTCCACTCTGGGCTTACTCCGCTCCCCTACCTAACCCCTATTCCCTCCCACCCCCAGTTCAATTAGACTTATAGTTGCTGGCCACTCCCATATAGTCATAGCAGGTGCCTACATCCCACCAGGAAATAACATTGCCACTATGGAAAACCTGCTACACTGGATGTCTACCTCCCATCCACAAGAGACCATTCTCTTAGGAGACGTTAACATTGACTGGTTTGACTGTACCAAATTTAATCCCTCTGCACATATTAATCTTCATGGTTTCACCCAAATCATAAATAACCCCACAAGAGTTGATAAGAAATCCAAAAGTCGATCCATCTTAGATTGGATACTTCTGTCTGACCCCACCTTAGCACACCAATCAGGCTGCCTACCAGACAATTTGAGCGATCGCCAACCAACCTACCTTATTAGACATAAATCCCACCATAGTAAATAACCCATCCTTAGAACTGTCTACAATAAAATAAAATTCCAAGCCAAGGACCTAAACAATGAACTAAAATACTGTAACTGGACTCCCCTAAAATACCTACTCCTAGATGAAGCAGTAGATTACTTTAAAAGAACCTTTCTCTCAATCCTAAACCATCACGCACCAGCCCGAACCATCAGAGTTAAGACAAACTATGTCCCTTGGTTAACAAAAGAAACTAAAATCATAATGAAGGTCAGAGACAGAGCCTGGGCTCAATATCATAAACTTAAAACCTCTACCTCAAAATAAAACTACTTAGCACTACGGAACAAGTCCAAAAACTTATACGACTCAATAAAATCAATTACTACAAAACCTTACAAGAGAAAAACACTCATAACCCCCAGAAATTCTGGGCCTCAATAAGAAAATTACTACATCCACACCCATACTTTCAACCAGCAAAGAGGACACCCCTACACAATTCAACAAATTCTTTACAGAAACAGTCCTAGCTCTATCTATCACCCTAAATAACACCACCAGCCCTACTCCATCTCCAACCCCAACTAACCCTCCCACTCAACAGACTCCCTCTAACTTTTCCTTAACTCCAGCTCCTACCCAACTTATTACTAAACTCCTCAAGAAGCTAAAACCTACCACATTAGCTGCTGACAAACTTCCTGCTGACTTCCTTCAACTAACAGCTGAAACTGTATCCTATCCTGTGTCTATCCTCATAAATAGATCAATAACAGAATGAAAAATACCCTACCTGTGGAAAATATCTCATATTATTCCACTCCACAAAGGTGGAAACTCCCTTGAGCTCAATATCAATTTTATCTCCTTTATCAAAAATACTAGAAAGAGTAGTGCATACACAACTAATGCAATACTTCCTAAAAATAGCCTTATATCTACATCTCAACATGGCTTCCGACCCTCCCATAGTACCACCACTGCTATACTCTCATATACCAACATAGTCAATACCCATAGAAACAACGGACTTTTTGTTTCCTCTATATTCTTAGACTTATCTAAAGCCTTTGATATGGTCAACCACACCCTGCTTCTCAAAATTCTATCTACCCGTAACATTAACTCCCTCACAATATCATGGTTCAATGGCTATTTATCAGGCCGCCAACAAGCAGTTCTTTGGCAGGACCAGCTATCCTCCCTTCTACCAGTACCCATAGGAGTCCCTCAGGGCTCCATACTTGGTCCTTTACTGTTCTCCATATTTACAAATCAGATAGCTGCCACATCCCCCTCTGCCTCTATAGTACAATATGCAGATGACACTACTATCATATGTGCCACCCCCAACCTTAAGTGAGCTTCAAACAATAACACAGCATAACTTTACTCTGGCTGAATCATGGTTTTCTGGCAATAAACTTATACTCAATCCCAAAAAAAGCAAAACTACTTCTCTTCAGTCCTGGTAGAGCTCCTGCACTAAACAATGATTTCACCATAAACTCCAAGGATAACACCTCTATCACCCCAACAACTGACACAAAACTCCTAGGTGTAGTAATTGATAACAACCTAAAGTTTGACATACACATAGCCCAAACAAACAAAAAAGTGAACAAAATGCTTGGTCTCCTGTATCAGAACAAGCAATTCATGACCAACTAGACCAAAGCCACTATTGCTAGAACACACCTATTATCCACCCTACTATAATGCTCCCCTATCCCGACTAATCTTCGCCAAAGCGAACTAAACAGAATGGCATCCTGCTATAACAAGATTGCCAAGTTTGCTACAGGTGCCTCTAGTAGATCCCATCACTGGTTCATAGGTAGGTACTAGGCTATTGGCCCAAGGGCCTATGTAAGCCTAGCCAGCAAGGTTCCATAGCTTATGCCACCCAAGAAAGTTATTTTCCTGTGCCACTGTCCAGCAGAGGCACAGAAGTGATCCCCGGGGTGTATTTCCTATTTCCCATCCACTCATCAAGATTTTTCTTGAAGAGTGCTAATGAAGAACTTTGCTTGACATAGATAGGTAGCTTGTTCCAGAGTATAGGAAGTCTCTGGGACAGGAATCTATCCCTCCAGCATGTCCTGTTTATTATGGTGAAAAGGTTCAGGTCCCTAAAGTGTGTAGCTCGGAGGGATTGGGATTTCTTTAGGTGTAGCATGTCCAACAGCTCTGGGTTTGACATAGCTTTATATGTTAGGCAGAGATCACCTCGAAGTAGGTGATATGCTACGGAGTAAAGCTGGTGTTTTTTGAGGAGGTCAGTGTAGGGCATTTGTTTGAAGCCAGTGATCCTCTTTGTGAGGTACTTCTGTGGCCTTTCCAGCTGCTGCAGATGTCTTGTGAGGTACATTCCAAAAGGGGCATTGTACTCTATAATGGGTCTAATGAGTGATGAGTAGAGGGGAATAATGACCTCTTTTTTCCTGGATGAGAACCCTTTTATGATGAGGTGTGCCACATAGAAGGACTTCCTGACTACTGTGGCGATGTGACTATCAAAGGAGAGACTACTGTCCACCTGGGTCCCAAGGTCTCATATCACGCATTCGGTACTAAGTAGATTGCTGCCTATGTGGTAGTTCATGGGTACAGAGTTTTTACCAAAGGGGATGACACTGCACTTTTTGGCATTGAGCTTGAGACCATGGCTCTGACACCAGGCATCTCTCTCAGTGAGGCCAATCTGTAGGATGACCACAACATTTGGGGACTTAATTATGGCTCCTAGTTTGCAGTCATCTGCAAACATCATTAGCCAGAGGCCTTATGTGTTAGCCTGTACTTCAGAGAAGTAGATACCAAATGGGAGAGGTCCCAGGACGGAACCCTGTGGTACTCCACTTGTCACTGCTTTGATGTCAGATTTGGAGTCTGCAACTTTTACAGTGTGGGTTCTGTCAGTGAGCCAGTTGGCAACCCACCTTGTGACGTAGGGATTTATACCTAGTTTAGTGAGTTTAGCTATAATTTCAGAATGGGCGATGGTGTCAAAAGCCTTGGCAAGGTCAAGATAGGCTGTGTGAACCACCTTACCCTCATCCACGGCTTTGGTGACTGCCTTTCCCTCAAGCAACTTAGCTGGCTTGAGCTGCCCCAACTACTTCTTACTACTCAACTCTCTATAGCTCACATACTGTTCTACCTCTGTGACAAACCTCCAGCTCTACAGGATCTAATACAGCCCTACACCTCCACCCGAACCTTAAGGTCAACAGACCAAAATCTCATAAAGGTCATCAAACATAAGAATGAAGCAGGTAACACTCTTTTTGGCTGTACTATAGCAAAAATCTGGAACTCACTCCAAATCCATTTAACTTTTACACACTCTGCTCCACTATTTAAGAAATTACTCAAAACCCACTATACTAACAACTGGCTATGCACATGCGACTCCCCAGGCTAAGCCACTATATTACAGAGTTACAAGGTTTCCACCAAGGATCACCTATAAGTTTCTAACCTCAGAATACCTATGCTTACTAGAAACCTGTAACCTCTGAATACTTATTCTTAACAAACAATAGTCCATTACATGGTATTGATCTAAATGACTGTGAAGAAATGCTGAATGGTTTATTTTGATGCTATTGATTGTTTATGTTCTATACCAAAATGCTAATTATGCCTTCTAAATGTTTAAATGTATGTATTGTAGCATTGTATTAACTGGAGCTTTTCTCCCCGGGCATCGTCGGGCAAAGTCGGACTTTCCCGGTTATCAAATGTAAAATAAAAATAAATAATCTAGCTCACTGATAACAGTGTTGTATTGCATCCTGATCTGAATCCAAACTGCTCATCTCCCATCTTACTTTGCATTACTCTGTATATTCATTTTTCAGTCATCCTCTCCAGAACCTTCATGCAGTGTGATAGGACTTTGATATCTTTATACTGCCCAGGGTTGTTAATGTCCACTTTGTTCTTGAACACTGGCACAAATATGCTTATTACCCAGTCATCAGGGATATGCCTTGTTCTCCATACTGCTATGAGTACCTTCATGAGCCATTTCTCCCCTAACTCACCCAACATCTTTATCATATCTTCTGTGACCTCATCTGAGCTTGCTGCTTTCCCTGACTTCATTTCCTTAGCATTGTTCTTACTTCTTAAAGGTTGACTTTCTCCTCTTCCCTCATCACAAGCCATGTCTGGGGCAGTACAGTTTCTGTCAGGTTTTCTTTATTCAGAGGTTGCTGGGAGTACTCCCTTCATCTGCCTTTGATGTCATTTGCATTGGTGAGCAGATTGTTCCTGGCATCTCTTATGAAGGGTGTCCAATTATATTCTTTACCTTTCTCTCTTTGCCTTCCAAACTGAAATAATTTCTTTGTGCCTTCTACGGAGTCACTTTCCAGAAGGTGGTAAATGCCTCTGATGCCTTATTCTTTGCTATTGCAACTTCTTTCTTAGCTTCTTTGTTAGTCAACCAGTAGGCCTTCCTAGCTTGGCCCACCTTTTCTCTCTTCCATTTTTTCCTGCATTCCTTTCTTTTGATGACTTCCTGGACTTCTACATTCCACCACCAGCTTTCCTTATGTACCTTATATCCATACCCATCTCAGCCACATATCTGTTCCATAGTCCTCACACTTGTTGTTTTGAGGCATTGCCATAGTTCTTCAACTCCACCTATTTCCTCTTCTTCTTGTGGTGCTAAAGCCATAAGTAATATCTTGAACTGCTGAGCTTTATCTCCAGTCAACTTCCAGGTTTTCAGCCTGGTCTCTGTTGACATTAGAGCCTTCTGTGTCCATTGAGTGCAGATGATTGTGGCTACCAGTGGTTTATGCTGTGGGCCAACTGTTTCACCAGGTATGACTTTGCAACCTTGGATTCTAACCCAGTACCCCTTCCTTAATAGGAAGAAGTCTACCTGAGTTGCATGTTGACCACTCTTGCATGTGATCTTATGACTGTCTCTCTTTCTGAGCCATGTGTTGGCAACTATCAGGCCATTTGCCAGACAAGCATCTAAAATGGTCTCTCCTTCTTTATTCCTGTTGCCCCACCCATGTGATCCCACTCAGTCCTCATATGCTGCTCTGTGTTTCCCAATATGTCCATTCAGGTCACACATTATGAACATGTTTTCTTGCTTTATATAGTAGGTCCTGCAACTGACATCTGAATGCACTCTTTTGCTCACTATCACAACCCTGCTGTGGATCCTTGGCTGAGAGTATGAATGCTGCCCTATCATTAGGCTGGAGTCTGTTTGCCATGAGTCTGTCACTAATACCGATGACATCTCTCACTGCCTTCTAAAGTCTCTACCTTACTACAATTCTCACACCATTTCTGGCTTGTCCTTTTCCTGAATAGTAGACTCTGTATCCCAAGCCAAGTGCCTTTGCTGCACTGCCCTTCCATGTTATCTCCTGGATACATAGGATATCCAGCCTCCTTCTTACCATCATGTCAACCACTTTCAGACTATGTCCTGTCAATGAATCAACATCAAGTGTAGCAATTCTTAGTCCACATTTGGTAGCTTAATTGGTTTTATGTCCAGCTGTTGCTCAACAGAACCCTCCCAGGTAGACTATGTGGGGCCAGTTCACACTGGCTGGTGGGTAGCTTATTGACCCAGGTCTGCTGGGGTTTATGGTGGGCACATCCTGGACAGTAAGTGAACAAATATACCCCTCCCACCATTAGAATGGGTCTCTGGTGTAGGTTGGCAGGTCCCCAACCCCCTTGTCACCTGCAATACCCACAGTAGTGTGGAAATAATTCCATGTTGTGCAACTTATAAACAAAGGTATAGCACCTAGGTCCAAGGAAGTCATTGTTCCACTGTATTCAGCTTTCATCAGACATATCATTGAGTACAATGAAGCAGAGCACATCTATAACACTGTTCAAGAGGAACTTGAATGAGTGGATGTGGCACTGTAAATTCTTACCAGGGATAGCACCCACAGCCCTCCTAGATATGGGCAGTCATTAATAAACACAATCCTGGGTATTGACTAGAGTATTTATGGCAGTACATCGGGATGAAATGGATAGGCTTGAAATTACCTCTAGGTCGATAGCCTAGTAACCTTCTATGATCCTATCATCCTTTGGTATGTACCTAATCAGGCATATCCAACAACAGGAATGTCCACAAGGGTTCCTCACTAAAAAAATCCAGGGTGTAAGTAACATGTTCTATACAGATTTCCTGAAAGCCCTATCCTTGTATTCTGTCTCCTACAGGCTCTTGAGGGAGGAGCTATGTCTGGCATACAAGGCATTGCCAGATCCCACTCTGATGGACCTCCTGCATATCCATAAAACAAACAGCACCACAATTACCTGTTCTAAAGACTTAAACCTTGCCTGTGGTATAAATAGGATGTGCTGGAGAGGCAGGTATGTATCCCAGAGACTGCTTCTTCTCTGGAACAGGCTCCCCACCCATGTGAAAGTTCCTCCCTAACCCAATTGAAGTGCAACTTGGACAGCTGGATGGGAACAGGAAATTCATCCCTGGTTTGCACATATGTTTAATGGACAAAGGCAGCCTGTAAATGGTTCATCTCCCAGGCCCATGCTTGTAAATGTTTCACTTCTCAAGCCCCTGCTTAGACTTATCAATGGTACCAGAACTTGTCAGAGATTTAGGATGCATGGCTAGCATTAAAAAGGCCGTTGTGACTGTTTGTCTAGTAAACACCTATGACTCTATAAATCTATAATACCCAGGCCCATTTGGCATCATTAGTCAACATGACCGAATCACCTAGAGCCATGTTTTTATACTGTTGAGTGGTTAGCCCTGCCACAGCTTGCAGTCTGTGAGCCATATTCTCCTAAAGTCTGAGATAGAAACACTCAGCATGTTTTTCATAAGTAGGAGAACCCCCACAGAGACACAAACAGGCATTAGCCAGAGGTTAGCATTGAAGCTTGTGCCTTGTGCATGGAAGGTAAAGTCCTTAACCACTTTGCCAAATGGTCTCTTGGGGAGATAGGTTCTGGTGAAAACCATGGCTCTAGTACAGGGAGAGTCTTGGAGCATACTGAAGCAGGCACCAAAGAAATTACAGTATCTGAAGACTTAGGCCTTTTGAAAGTCAGAGCCAAAGATGGTAATGAAGAAGGATAACATTCAAAGGACTGCTTCCTTCCCTGTTTGCCCTTTACTTTTGGTCTATCACTTTTTCCCCCTCTGTGCTTCTCCAAGGATTTCTTCATGGATGGCAATGCTTCAGAGACAGAAGAAGATGATTTTGATGCGTAATGGTTAAAGTGTTTACATCACAAACACAGGGTACAGGGTTTTTGTCTCACCCTTGAGGGAAAGTGGCTAAACTTAAAAACGACTCACAAGGGCAGCTAGCCTGGTACTTACCTATGAACCTACATATATAGATATATATAGCTATATAGATATAGATAGATACACATAGAGATACCAACAATCATAACAAAATTACAAGTAACTAGTAAAAGGAAAGAAACAATGCAACAGGTGCCAAAGGCGTGAGGATAGAAGACAGAATGATAAGGGGCTTTTTTGTTTTTTTGTTTGTTTTCATAAGGGGAGGAAAGTGAATAGAGTCTCAAAGATAACAACAATGAAAAATAATAATTATAATAGTAACACAACCAAGAGAGTACCGAAAGGTATCACTAAGGAAAAGTTAGCTTGAGGTGAGCCTGATTCAGCGAATCACATTCGTACCCAATGAGCAGCAAACAAGATCTGTGGTAATGTTGAAGACAGGAAGGGAAAGGGGAGGAAACTGAGCTATGGATCCTAACCTCTGGAGCAGCAGCTGAGGTTGGATCTGAAACTCATCAGTTGAGGAACAGACAGAAAAGACAACATCAGATCATTCTCTAAAGCAGGTAAGACTGGAGAAATAGCTGCAGCTTTAGTCATCTATAACTGTAACAATTCATGATAAGTTTTCTATGACACATGAATTTTATTCTAGTCACACTGAAAAAACATCTTTCGATTTATATAAAGTATCAGTAAAAGAAATCTCTTCAGAAGGAAAATCTGATGACATAACTTCATAGGTGATTACTAGGCTAATGGCCATAGGGGCCTTTTTAAGCTAGCCATGCTTTCTCAAACATTTGACAAGCTTGATACCCCAAGGTAATTTTAGGAGTTGGATATAGGCTTGAACAATGAGTAGTCAGGCATTTATTAAAACACAAGTGGAAGGCCCAAGGAAACAAACTGCTGCAGGTAAAATCCAGAAGAACTTTAATCTAGAAACATTTTTAAATAAAAACTTGTTTAAAACTATGAGAGATAAGTGCTTTCATTCACAAAAACACATGAACTTCATCAGATAAACATTGCTGGAAGTACACACACAATTTGTAACTTTTGTGTTCAGTCACATGACCACCAAGCCCCCAGGATATGAAGCATCATCTTAAAGAAGCCACCACAAAGAAATTCACAGTGTGTAGCACTGAGTCAATTCAACTGACACAATTTGTAAACAAGGAAAAAATATGTGTGTGTGTGTGTGTGTGTGTGTGTGTGTGTGTGTGTGTGTGTGTGTGTGTGTGTGTGTGTGTGTGTGTGTAAAATAGTATAAAATGCATTCCCTATAAAATCAGAGAAATGAAGACAAAAGTATGTAAAAATATGTAAAATATAAACCCTGTATTTAGGGCTCATCTTTCCAGTGCTTTTAACTTGAGCAAACATGCTATTGAAACATGTTCATGAGTCCAGTGGCATTCAGATGCAGCTGCCAACATAGTTCACATTTTTCCAGTAATAAGATTCATGGACTTTCATTTCTGTTGGAAGGCATTTGTTCAAAAATACAAAATTTGAACATGTGGTGTGGGTAACATTTTATGTGTTTGTAGAGGGTGTTAGTCTCTTTTTTCATTCTGATTTCAAACAAATGATCATATATTCTGTCTCTCAGTTTCCTCTCCATTTTTCCTATATAAAAATAGGGGCAGAAATTACACAGTGCACACTATACGACCTTTGTTGTACAACAATTGAATCTGTTTCTTATAGCAACCACCTGGTTGTTCAAAGCGATTTCATGGCACATCAGAATATTGGGGCAGTAGGGGCAACAACCACACTTTTCATCCCCATAAATTCAGAATTTGCTTATGTTGGTGTTTGGACCAACTGTGTTCTAATATTGTTTTCAAATTCCTGCCCCTTTTGAACACCACTCGTGGACCCAGCCCAACATAATCATGAAGGTATTATCTTGTAGAAGACACCAATTCTTTTCCAGAATTGATTTAATGGAGAGACCTTCGGTAGAACAGATTATAATAAAAGAATTCCTGATGGTGTCTGTGTTTGTGGTCTCAGCCATGAGTGGCATTGATGTAGTATCCCCACCATCTAGGATTTTCCGACTTCCGTTGTTGGTCACACAAGGTCCTCCCAGAATTGGCACAAAATGATGAGACTCGTGTTTATTGATCACCTCTAGCATCAAATTATCTACAAATTTTGTAGGATAGCCACGTTTTAAAAACATGTTTTTACCAATATGCACTCATCCCAAAATGCAGCATCTTCTGCAGTCATTTGGGCTGCCCTCTCAAACTGGCCCTTGACCACTGCCCTTTTCTGTGTTATAGGTTGCAAACTGTCAAAATGGAGAAAACTGTTCAAATATGTGGGTTCCCTATACATTTTGGAGGTGATTCTTCTGTTTGTGTTGTCCTTAGCCAACCATATATCAAGGTAAGCTATGTTCACATCATTACTCTCATAGGTGAATGCAAGAACTCTGTTTGATTAATATATGTCAAACAATGGGGGATGTCATGAGCTTCAGCATCCCACAGGATGAAAATATCATCCAAAAAGTCTGTGCAGAATCTACATGATACAAAAAGGGGAGTTAAATAAGAATGTCTTCTCCCATTGTATCATAATAATGTTGGCCAAAAGACCTCCACACACTTCACCCATGGCTACCCCTGCTTGTTCTAAGAATAAATCACCTCCAAAGTTTAAAAAATTATTTTTCAGTACATAAACATTAATTTGGTTTTCTGGGATATTCTTCTCCATCAAAAATTCAGAAAACCATTCCAGTCCTAATTCACGAGGAATGACTGAATGCAAGTCCTTGGCATTCACAATGATAAAGGTGTATGTGTCTTTGAAGAGAAGGTCATTCATTTTTTGTAAAAATTCCCATAAATCACAGCAAACATTTGGCTCTTTGGTAACCAAACTTTTTAATCTAGTGTACAAAAATGTGTCCAAGGAGTGGGTGCCATCAACAACTGGTCACATAGGTTGTTGATCTTTGTTTTTGTGTATCTTGCTGTTTATTATGGTTGGCATTTGCTAGTCTAGCTCAAGTCTGCATTTCTGTATTTTATATTCTCACAGTGCACATAAAGGCTGAGCTACCCAACTTTATATATACCTCTTCTCTTTGAAGTCCTAAATAAACTATCCAAAATTTTATATCACCTGTTTACTTCATATGTATTACATAATTCTAATCTAATTTAGATTTCTGCCTATTTTCTATTCTTTTTACTACAATGCATTCATTAAGACTTTCTTTCATCAAAAAAAATTACAAGGCATCATCAAATTTACTAGCATTCTGAACACATTTGTTGCTGGTGGCTGAAATATAAAAATAGAATGCTAGAGTCCTGAAACTTGATTTCCCACCAGATGACTTTTCTCTGTGTATGTTGACACAGAATCATGTTGTCACTAAATGATGTGCAACAGCAGATATGCATTTGAAACCGACTACCAAGTAACAGCTATTCATCAGCATCATAATTCACCCCACACACAGTGCCATGAAATAAACTCTTTTGTCCCTTTTAGTTTTTTTTTTCATTCACTTGGTAGGATCCACCTGAGACTGTTAGCAGCTATTTTTAGTACTTACTGTTTTACAGATTTTTTTTCACTTCACCATGTAAACACCAGCAGGGCTAATCTGCTCCATTCAGCCTCTCTCTAATTGGGCTTACTCCCTTATCCTACCCCCAATTCCCACTCAGCCCTCAACAACCAGGTTTAAACTTCCACAAACTCCACCCATCCTGCATCAACCAGTCTAATCACAGTGCAGTCTATATTCCACACAGAGTGCAGTCTATATTACACACACTTCGCCTCATATCTACTACACTCCAGACACCACTGCCTTACAACCCCCTTACCTGCTTCACACCATCCATTCAACCACTATTATCCTCCCTCTTCTATTTATACTGTAATGTGCCACCAATCCCTTGGGTAATAATTATACATACCAACGTTTTTCCTTACTAAATAATAATATAACAAAAGCAACCCAACATACTTATGCAAAATATTTCTAAACACAAAAACGTATTAATATTCCTCATACTTAGCTTCTGCCTATTAATATCACAAAACTAACACAGTGCTCCTCATACTATTAATAATCATTTCTCTCCTCATTCCAGCTCACATAATGGACTACCACCTTTCTCTCAGTACAGGGCACACCTTTAAAGTTCAATTCCATGCCCACCATACGAATAACACCTCTAATACTTATACAATAGTCCCTAACCTAGCCAACATTTCTCACGTCCACCAATTTAAGCATAAATATGTTAAACTAGTTACTGCAAGCCAGTTATAAAAACAAATAACAAGGACAAACATCATTCTATATGCCACCAAACCCAACCAAGGTTGCAGCTTTGTGGCAATATATACCCAAACCCCAGCCCTTCCACCACAGCAATACCCATAGCCACCCTAACAACCAATACTAGCAAAACACCCCAGTCCAAAGAAATAAACACAACTACCCTAACATTCTTCAACATTAATCTAAGAAACATTTCCAATAAAGTGACAGAGCTCCACACTTTTTTATCCAACAATAATCCAGATATATCAGCTATAATAGAAACCTGGCCAAACCCCGAAATAAAAGACACAGAAATAATCCCACCAGAATATAATATCCTAGAAGCTGACTGTAAAAATAGAAAAGCAAGAGGTATAGCCATCATGTATCTAGTTAACATTAATGTATCACTCTATCCAAAAAAGAACCCCATATTTAAAAAGTCAGAAATACTTACTGCCTTACTCAAGCTCATTTCATGTACGACTATATGCATTATAACTCTTTATTCCTCCAGGAAACAATATCAGTACTACAGAAGACATCCATTCTGGTGTCTCCTCCAATATAGCCCAAGAAATCATCTTCCATCATTCTTAGGGAACTGAATATTGACTGGGCTCCATGTACAAGCATTAACCTATATGGTTTCTCTCAACTCATTAATACAGCAAATATATAAAGCAAATCCTGCTCCTCTAAATGTACCCTAGACTAGATACTCTCCAACCAACCAAAAAAGATTTCTAATAATGGCACATTACCTGATTATTTAAGTAACCATTTGCCTAGTTTCATACAAGGATGTACTTCTAAATCCAGTAAACAACACCTGTGCAGAATGTGCATTACTTAACTAACCTTAATATATATATGTACAGTTTCATCTCTGCACTTAAACAGTTCAACTGTAATATACCAAAATACCTTCCCCCAGACAAAGCCACCCTGGAATCTAACCACATATTCATCAGTATACTTAATGAGGATGCTCCCATTAGGAGAAAATGAGGCAACTCAGTCTAGTACCTTGGTTATCTAAAAATACCAAGCAACTGATTGCACTCAAACAACTCCTAGGACAATGTGTTACAGTTCAGACAGTTAAAAGCTATATAGTATAAGACATGATAAAAAAAACTCCACTACTGTAACTTACAACGGTCTTAACAGAAAAGCCCAAACAATTCTGGTCATCTATTCAAAATTTACTAAACCTAATTCACAAATCCCAGTCCAGCTCCTCTCCTGATGACTCTCCATCAATTACTGCAAGCAACTTCAACAAATATTTCATAAAAGCAGTTACTTCCCTTATTAAAGACAATGAAACCACTGACCTAAATACTACTCACTTACACACACACACACACACATGTACACACACAAACACACACATCCACAGTGATTCTCACTTTTCATTCGGGATAGTCCCTGCCTCCACTACAGAAATATTTTTAAAACTAAGAACTACTAGTCTTGAAGTAAACAATCTCCAATCTGAATTCCTAAAAATAGTAACAGAAGACCTAGCTTGCCCCATATCAGTTTTAATAACAGATTGAATCCTACATCCCTTCCATCTAGAAAAAAGAATACATACTCCCTCTTCACAAAAGGAGCCCCTTTCCTGATTACTCCAACTTCAGACTAATAGCTATCATGTCTCCACTATCAAAACTTCTTAAAAATGCATCTGTCTCAATAACTTGTGTCTAACTATCAATAATCTTATTTCTCCCATACAACACGGCTTCCATCCCAAACATAGTACATCTAGTGCTCTACCACATTTTGCAGATATAATCAGCAAAACATCAACTCTGGTAAATTTGCATCATCCTTATGTCTAGACATATTGAAAGCATTTGGCATCATCTAACACAACAAACTAATACAAAACCTCTCCTCACTTGATCTCTCCCCTGCCTCTCTCTCCTGATTTAGTAGCTACTTAACCAACAGACACCAAGCAGTAAAATGGCAGCATGAATACTCTTCTCACTTATCCATTACAGCAAGGGTTCCACAAGGTTCCATACTCAGTCTACTATTATTTAACTATTAACTATTATTTGACATATTTATAAATTACCTACATACTGCTACCAAACATGCAACTCTAGTAAAATATTCAGATGGCTATAACTCCTTCTGTTTACAACAGCTACAAAAAATAACCAAAATGTCCTTCATATCCATAGAATCTTGGCTTGAAAATTCAAATTTACTATTTAATCCCCTCAAAAAAAATAAATTACTTATCTTCTCCCCAAAACATACTCACAGAGTAAATTGTTCATTAAAATTACTTTAGTAAACAATCTACTGATAGAATAGGTTGCCAGCATTAAACTGCATGAAATTTGACTGACATTTCCAAACTAACGTAAACAAAACACAAAAAAATGGAGTTTCTGTATAGAGCAAAATCTTTTCTAAGGTCTAGCCAAGAGAGCTGAATAAATCATAACTAAGGCCTTCCTTCTACCAACCCTACTATATGCCACCCCACATTTCATTTACATACATACTACTATAAAACAATGTGCAGTAATACTATAATGAAGTTGTGTGCTTTTTAGCTAACTTATCAAACAAAACTCATTACTGCCATGCCTTAACACAACCAAACTCAACTGAACTCTCCCAGCACCTCCACAACAACCGACTAGTACTATGTCCTTCATACTGACAAATACCCAGAAACAAAACAAACGATCCAACTATACCATCCAACTAAATCTTTCTCTTCCAAAGACCAACTCCTCTTCTCTGTCACCAAAGCCCAAAATGCAGGAGGAACCTCATTACACTCTAACTCTATATCTAGCCTCTGGAACACCCTTCTTCCAGTGCTCAGGAACCTTGATCATCAGCAAGCATTCAAAAACAAGTGAACTGATCACCTCACATCATCATGGCTTTGTAGTCGTACAACACCAGGATAAGCAACTCTACCCTAATCATACTCCTCCACTCAATCTCAAGTTCTTGCCCCTTTCTAAAGCCTTACATATCTCCGTAGCCTCACCTACTTTGCCCTCTTTTACTTTCACTCCAACCCTACCATCCCTGCAAAACACTATTTTTTCCAAAGGTAACCCTAGCTCCATTTCATCATACTTTCAGTACTGCCCTTTGTCTTTTCCTTCCTATATTCCTGACCACCTATAGCCTGATTAAACATTTCTAATTACTTTCTTATAAACCTTTCCTGTCCAGATTGTATATAAACAGCTTTTAGAATTACCAGCTATTGCGCTATTAATATCATACCATTTGTCATTGTAAACAATTTGTAAATTCTATTTTAATACAGTGTTACAACTGTTTTCAACCTTTACGTGTACTAAATGTTATACTGATTGTACATCTCTACTCAACCTATAACTGTTTTGCAATTGTTTTATTTCTGAATTTGGAACTTCCCCCGGCATCCACTTAAAAGGGGCTTTTATGCCCAGCCAGACTTCCCCAGTTAGCAGATGCAAAATAAAAATAAAATAAATAAATAAAATTTCTCTAATTATTCCTTTCATGGCTTTGCATATGAAACTAGTAAAATTTATGGGTATGTAGTCATGTTTCATTCTATTTATAAAACATCCTGGGCTGGTATTAGGGCACATTGATGCAATATTCCTGACCTTAGACAGTGCATTGAGGACCTGCTCCCTAGTGATAGTTTAGGGGGTTATGTTTGAGGATATTTTCTGAGGAATGACAGGGGGGGGTTGAGCTAAATTTGTCAGCCCACAGATTTGCTATGTCCTACAGCTCAGTATAGGTGACCCCAGTCACAATTAGTTTGACACTCTGTTGTGTATTGCCTTTGAGGTTGTAGACATAGCTAAAGAAAGCCCTGTGGTTGTCCTTTGCATGGAAGGCTATTTTTATCTCAAATTTAGCTTTGGTAGGCTTTAGTCCAGTGAATTGCCTGTTTAGATTGATGAGGGAGTTATTACCTTGCTGGGCATAGCCCTTCCGATTTTTGGCCATGATTTTCTTTATTTTGTTATAGAACCTATTAATGTTGGGATTCCATCAGAGTGGCTTGATTTTTGATATTGTCCTATGCTTATTTCAGGTAGGAACAGCTGTCTTTGTGCAGCCATTAGGGTCATAGGGTCATAGATTAGTACTAGGCTAATTACCCTTGTGGGCCATTTTAAGCCTAGCCAATTGCCCAATGTCAGAATCAAGCCCTGCACCTTGTGTCTGTAAGGTAAACACCTTAACCATTATGCTAACCTAAATGACTGTACAGGGTTTCTGTGAACAATTCTGCATAGCCAGTAGTGTTCTTGGGGATGAGAAGGGGTGGAATTTTGCTAGGATGTTGCTTAATAGTAGAAAGTTAACCTTAGAATAATTCTTAAAAGTTGCAAGCTTATCTGGGGTCCAAGATCTTATTTCTGTTTCAAAGAAGAAAGCTTCATGGTCTGGCCTGACTGTGAGGATATAAAACTTTTAGATTATCCTGAGTAGGTTTAGCTATGTCAGAAGGTTCATCAGGTTAGCAATGCATAAAAAAGGCAGTATGGTGGAAGACAAGGTTTTAGATAATACTCAAAATCCTAGTGGGGACAGTTGCAGACCATCCCTGGTAAAGCAGAGTGTCCTGTGAACCATATCCTCCCAGGCAGCCAAATATTGCACCAGACACCAGAAACTAAGTGAATTAATAAAATCTGTTATGTATTGTTCAAATCTTGGCACCATGTTTGGAGAAGGTAGAATGCTGCTCAATGAAGGCTCATATCAGCTTTGACACATAGTCCAATAGGTCTATTATGCCTCTCTTCATACAGTCAGGTACATATCTGGTCATTTTCACCCACATGGACTAGGATTGAGTCTTACTGGTACCTGTGGTTCAATAACTTGACTGCATGCGTCATCTGGTAAATCATGGCATCTGATAAAATACTGACCATGATGCATTCCTTACTCATCCTGGTGAGCAGGACATCTGTGGATCTCACAGTGGAGTCTCCTATGACCAAAACATTGGGTTGTGTGACGGTATGCCTTATGGGTTTTGAGGTTGAAAAACCTTGTGATGTGGCTGTACATGCGGTGGTGAATATTGTTTTTGTAGATTGCTTATGAGGTTGCTGAGGATACTTATTGTAAGTGTAGCATACAGGAGGCCTTTGAGGTTTGGGAACATTACATTTAAGAGCCTTGACATATGTTGGTTTATGTGTGTCATACTATTTGAGATGGGTGTAATGTATGTGTTACTAACAACTTTGCTGACATTTTTAGTGTCAGTGAAAGCCTTGCCATATCTCACTGTGACAATAGCAGGTACTGCCAGCCATGCCAGGTAAAGAAGGGCAGTGGATGTGTAACATATGCCAGCACAGCTAGCTGGAATTATGTAAATAATTATATGTCATTTGTATATCAAACTGATTTGTACAGATACTTGTGTTGAAACAATTATTTGTAAAGCTGCTTGTGTTAAACTGTATCAGCAGTGTGCCCTGCTGGAAAGAAAAGAAATGTACATGCATCATTCTAACTCAGTTAAATGTATATGTTTTAACAGAGGATACTGGAAGAGAATAGGTTAATCTCAGTCCAGCCAACTTTAAAATAAATCAGAAACTGAATTACTTTATCAATAAAACCATAAAGATCCTCAAAAATTACATTAAAAGCACCATCAGTCACTCAAAATAAAAGTCCAAGGTGCCCAAGGAAGCAGGAAAAAAGCACTTTTAAAAACATGATTTATTGCACGAAACCACAGCACATAGAAGTCCAAATACACATTAACGATTCTTAAATCTCTGCCTATACATTTTCGTTTGGTTTACTTCATCAGATGTGGACTTCCATGTGTCTAAGATGGCCGACCTTCTGAGTTCAATCCTGAGCTCCATGGAAAAGCCTCATAGCACCGGCGACCCGGAAAGTCGGTGCAGGGCTTGCGTCCAATATAAACCTGGAGGGAGGAGATACTGCAGCAGTGATCAATCTGATATCCATTCTTATGGTAAGTTTACTTGCACAACTGTACTATATTCATATATCACTGCTGCAGTAGCCTAAGCTATATGGGTCAATTACCATAGCTTAGAAAATCTGGCAGTTGAGAGGGAAAGAGTCCAGGAGCCCCTGGAGAATGGTCCTTGCAAAGCCTGTCCAAGACCTGAGAAAGGAATCTGGTTTGTAGTGCTTTGTAGAGCCCTCCCCGGGCCTCCACTGAAAATTGACATGTATCCAGTCAGACTATCCCAGTAAACAAATGTAAAATAAATAAATTGTAAAAGTATACATGGATCAAGTTGTTGATTCTAGAATATTTATAGTCTAACCTTTTCCAAAAATCCACTGATAAAGTCAAGGCCTTAGTAGCATGTGCCTTGACTCTGCCTGAAATTGACTTGCTAGGGTGAGGATAACAAAACTAGATATTATGGGACAACCATTTGAAAATAATCTCCTTTGACTGTTTTTTTTCATGCCTTGATAAGAAATAAATAACTGATAAGAATTTCTGAAAGTTTTAGTTCTGTCAAGATAGTATCTAAGTTACCTATGAATATCCAGAGTTTCAAGTATCATTTCTCCCTCATTTTTAGGTTCTGGAAAGAAGACATGGAGATGGAAAGCTTGGCTGAAAGTAAACTTGGGTAATTCTTTAGGCATAAATGAAGGATAACTTCTCAAAGAAACCATATCTGTTGGAAAATGAGATAAGGTTGACCCGTCATGACAGCTTGCAAATCAAACACTCTTCTTGCCGAAGTCAGAGCAAACAGCAGAGCTGTTTTTCATGTTAAAGGTCTCAAATCAGCCTGATGAGTTGGTTGAAATTGAGTAAGATTTAATTTTTCCAAAGCAAAATTAATATCTTAGGGAAAAGCCACCTGTTTTCTAGGTGGACAACTATGCAAAATCCCTTTCAAAAAATTTTTAACATATATTTCATTCTACAGCAGGCATGATGTAATGGCGGTAGAGTGAACCTTGATAGAGGAGTAAGAAAGGCCGGAGGATAACACACACAAATATTGTAGAATCAGATAAATACTTGTCTTAAAAAGGCTTTGTTTGTTATGTTGGCACCAACTAGAAAACACTTCCCATTTACTAATGTATGATTTCCACATAGCAGGTCTGTTTGCTTCCTTTAGTACATACTGCACATCTTCAGAAAATATGTGCCTAAAAGGTATTAAAACTCTATCATCCAGGCAGTTAGATGACGTTATTTCAAGCTGGGTTGTATCAAGCAACTCTTTCTTGTCTGAGTAGGTACAGTCTGGGTGGAAGCTCATGGTAATTGCCCTTGGCTGTTTTCAAAAGAAGGAGGTCAGAAGGGAGTGATCACAATGATCTTTAGAGAGTCCTTCTGAAACTTCACAATAACCCCAGTTTGCAATCATTAGCAAACTTTAGCCATAGTCCCTTAACATTAGCTTTTATGTCACACAGATGTATACGAAAAAAGCCAGGAAAGAGCCATGTGGGATACCACTGGTGACGTTTATTTTCTAGATCAAATTCCTCCAATTTTAAAGGTATGGGTTCTTTCAGACATCTAATTACCAGTCCAATGAACCATGTATGGGTTATTCTGGAATATACTTCTCCTCTATTGTAAAACGTTACAAATGAGCGCTTTCGTCTGCTCAGGGCAGACTTCTGCAGATAAAAGAGTCACTGGTACACAATCTTTTTATATAAAATGAATACAAACAATAATTCAATTAAATTCACTTAATTAAATTACCTTAAAGGCATATAGTACTGAAATCCAGTCCAGAGGACTTGAATCAGACAATGCCTCTAATATTCCTCCCCATAACCAATTCTAACATACTTGAATGTATGAATCTTTATTCTTAAAATAAAATGTTAAAAATGTTCAATCAAAAAACTTACATGTACAAAACATGAAAAAAGAAAAAAAGAAAAAGAAAAAAGAAAATTATAAACTCCAATGTTGTACTATGTACACAGTTCTTGTTATTTTCCTTAACATTTTGAAAATTTTGCCTCATTATTCCTTACACCACTTTAAACACTACCCACCTTACCTTCCAGTATGGCCTTAATATTAATATATTCGTTGAGGCCAGGTCTAATATTTGACCTGAGTCTCAACCGCCATCTAATTTCTTTTTGTAAGAGGAGATTTTTACTATCACCTCCCCTGTTGTCCTTGCCCACTAAATCTATAATACCAAATCTAAAATTTGGAATTGGATTACATGCTGTGGTGTGTTTGTAAAGAGCACTAGTCTCCTTTTTAATTTTGATGTCGTAGCTGTGTTCATAAATTCTTTCCCTTAGTGATCTTTCAGTTTTACCCACGTAGTACGAGAAACAATGATTACAAGTAGCCAGGTACACCAACATCCTAGTCTGACAATTACCTCTACAAAACTTGATTCTACTTCCCAAACCATTGTTCAAGGTAATTTCCCCTTCTTGGTTAATGAATGAACACTGTTTACACCTTCCACATGGTTTGGTCTCCATTTCATGTCTCCATGACTGAGCCCTTCTACCCAAAGATTCCTTAAAATTATTACCAACCTTGTATATAAACCTAGGTTTATTCCCTATAACCTCAATAATGTCACTATTGGTTTTTAAAATTGACCAATTGTTTTGCAATATTTGTGTAAAATAGTCCGAAAAGTTGTTGTATTCTATAATACATGCGCCCATGAAATCTTTGGGTTCCTCAGATAATTTGTCAATGGCTATCAATGGTTGGCCTAATAATGGTTTGTATCTAGTACCCCATCCTTGGTATACATCACTAAGAATGCCCCCTACCATTTCCTTAGGATAACCTCTATCGATGAATTTTTCCCCCAAGAAAATGAATTCTTGTATTAAGTCATGAAATTCCGAGGTCATCCTAGCCACTCTGACTGCCTGTCCTTTAACTATGCTTCTTTTTTGATGATAAGGATGCAGGCTGTCAAAGTGGAGGTAGCTATTGCACCAAGTTTCTTTCCTGAAAATTTGTGATTTAAAACCATTGTCTGTTTTCGTGAGTGTAATATCTAAAAAACTGATACTATCCTTATGTATTTGATGTGCGAAAGATAGGAAGGACGTGGAACTGTTGATATATCCTAAGAATTCTTCTAACTGTTCCAATGTCCCCTCCCAAATGACAAAAATGTCATCCAAAAACCTAAGATATGTTTTGATACAACTTACAAATGAACTTCGAAATATATATCTGCTTTCCCACTCCAATAACACCAGGTTGGCATATATGGGGGCACAAGCTGCCCCCATAGCCACTCCACTGACCTGTTTATAGTATTCGCCCTCAAATGAAATATAGTTGTTATCTAAAACTACTTGCATTAATTCAAGTACCAATATTTTTTTATCTATAGATAAATCAGAATATTTGTTCACAATTTCCTCAAAATATTCGAGGCCCTCACTTCTTGGTATGCAGGAAAACAGATCCTTTACATCAATAGTAACCAAAAGGCTAGTATCAGACCAAAGATTGTTATGGATTTTTCTTAAAAAATCCCATGAATCTTTTAACAAATGGTTCTGACTAGTCACAATACTTTTAATATTTTGATCTATAAAGACAGCTAAAGATGTGTTTTAGATTTACTAGCCGAAACAATGGGTCTGAAAGGAGGCCTTATGATTGTTTTGTGAATTTTTGGTATTCCAAAGAATCTGGGAGTAATCGGGTGTATTTGCCTCAAAAAATAATAAGTTTTCTGGTCAATTCGATTTTCAATCAAATATTCTTCTAGAAGCGAGTCAATCCTCCTGTAAGCTATTTGTATCTCATTGTAAGACACTGTAGTATAAGTACTATCTTCTGTTAATATTTTCATGAGAGCGTTATTATAATCCTCACAATTAAATAAAACTAATCCCCCACCCTTATCAGGTTCCATGAATCTAATGTTGGCTTCCTTCTTTAAACTTTCCAACAACTTTTCTTCCTCCCTATTCAAATTATGCTTTATCAAATTACTCCTGCTATTAGCATACTTCTCATAGATTTCATGGGTAACTATACTTTCAAAGGTACTGATAACCGGGTGTAGTGGGGGATTGTACGTACTACTTCTTACCAACTTTTTGTTATTATTGTAGTTATCCACTGGTTCCACCCTGGAGTCTTTCTTACTATTTTTATAATGGATCAATTTCAAGTTCAATTTCCTAAGGTACAATTTAAAATCTATCAAAATCTCCGCTAGGTCTCCTTTTTTAGATTTGACAAATTTGAATCCCTTGGAAAATAGTCCAAAATGTTTCTTATCCAACTTCATATCTGTGTAATTATATATCTTGAAACCACCGTATTCAAATACTATACCATTAGGGCCCACTATTATAGTATCTATCTGCCCCTTCTCCCCCTGTTTCTCCAACCAGAATTGTTCCCAGTAAAATTCAAATGGGATTCTGTTTCTGGCAGAAATTGTGCCTTGCTGGCCAACCTGGCTGATCTCCTGGGCCCTAAAAAAACTTCATTAGTTTCAATGAAAGAATCCAGCTCATCTAACCCTCTATTAGAACGTCCCATGTTTCCACCATGATCATTCCTACCAGAGGAATGGTATCTACCAGTATTAGTTACTGTACCAGGATCCTGGTGTGTTTCTAATTCCCCATTGACCCTTTCAGAACGGTGGGACAAGGTATGAAAAGGCCTAGGATAACTCTTTCCTTTAATATATTGCTCCTTGTCCCTGGAGAATTTATTTTGTTTCCTTTGAAACACTTTTTCAACCTTACTGTCAACCCTCTTCAAAATTCTTTCATACCATTCTTTATATTGCTCAAACAACACATCCCTAATAATGCTTTCATGTAGTTCATTCAATTCAACCAACCCATTGTTTATCTGTACTTCATTATGTTTTACTAACTTTAAAACTAATGCAAAACCACATTCATCGAAAAAATTATGAAAATCCCTTAGTACATTATCAGTATACTTGATACCAAAAGGATATTTATAAAATCGCAATCCCTGAGGTACTATTTTACTGCTCAGGCATTGGTGTAAGTAACTGTTTTCTATCTCTAAACATTTATATTTATATAGCAACTTTTCAAAATTATAAATCATGTCTTTCAATGTACAAAAGCCAACATCATTAATGCTTTTAGTTTTACCATGATTAAATTCATGGCTCACATTAACATCATTTTCAAATGCATATTTTTTATCTAAAATGTCACTAAAACTTATGGAGCGAGTCCTATTAGGACCAACGTTAGTGTGTTGTGCTGCAGGTACCAAAACCTGCTTCTGAACTTGCACAGAAGCACTGTAAACACTTGAAACAGTACCTGCAAAAGTCAAGGTTTTAACACGCTGATTCGGTTCCTTGCTATCAACAATGTTAGCCATCCCTCTGTCCTCCTGGGGTAACGGAGCGCCCAAATTCGCATTTCTGGTCCTGGCCAGGTCCTCGCCTTGCTGGTTCCTTCTTCCACCATAACCCTCAAACACGGAGCGTGGAGATGATGTCACAGGCTGATTCGGACCCCCGGAAACATTCTGGCGATTGGCAATAGCTCCCTCTGCTGGCTCACCTTGGCTAAACATCTCAATCAGCTTTGTTAAATCCCATCGAAGAGATGAAATTTCTTCCCTTAATTTGGAAACCTCGTTTTGCGTTTGGATCAAGGTAATGCTGTTATTAAGCACATTGTCCATCCCAATGATGGTGGAATCATTGAGAGAGTTCTCCATAATCAAAACCAGTGACTCAGTTTAAAATTAGGAATATAACAATAATAGGAAAATAACAAGAACTGTGTACATAGTACAACATTGGGGTTTATAATTTTCTTTTTTCTTTTTCTTTTTTTATTTTTTCATGTTTTGTACATGTAAGTTTTTTGATTGAACATTTTTAACATTTTATTTTAAGAATAAAAATTCATACATTCAAGTATGTTAGAATTGGTTAGGGGAGGAATATTAGAGGCATTGTCTGATTCAAGTCCTCTGGACTGGATTTCAGTACTATATGCCTTTAAGGTAATTTAATTAAGTGAATTTAATTGAATTATTGTTTGTATTCATTTTATATAAAAAGATTGTGTACCAGTGACTCTTTTATCTGAAGAAGTCTGCCCTGAGCAGACGAAAGCGCTCATTTGTAACGTTTTACAATAAAGGAGAACTATATTCCAGTGGAACAGAAGACTTTTTTTCATGGTGTTAGCTGTTTGTATTTACCATGTATGGGTTATTATTAAGTTGGGAGAATTTGCCAAGAATCCCAGCACAGTGGACAGTATCACAGGCCTTGCCAAGGTCCAAATAAGTTGCGCAGACTGTATGCCCCTTTTCCATGGCCTCAGCACAGGTATCATCGGCCTTTAACAAAGCAGAACCAGTATGTGTCCAAGGATATAAGGTCACCTACAGCATTACATATTAGTTCTGCGATAATATATTCCATAGCTTTGCAAATAATACTAATGATATGAGCAAGCCTGCAATTCCCAGGGTCAGTAGAAGTATCAGCTTTACATAAGGGCAGTACCTGCCATTCTTTGCACCTCAGGGACATCACCAGTGGCTTGACTCAAGTTGATGGGTCGATGGAGTGTTTTCTCTAGGTGAGATTTGAGGAAAGAGGGGACGGCGAGTAGAGAGAATTTGGGAAAAAAATTGACCACAAGAATATTATAATAAGAAATCAATGGAGATACATTCAGCACAGAATTGTAGATTACTTCTAAACTTCCTAATATAGCTAAAGAAGGTAATGTGGATGTCCTTTCAATTAGCTGCAATTCAAAGTTCATAGCTAGCCTTATGTTTCCTAAGAGTAAGATTGAGAGACTTACTTACCACTTTTAAATCTCTTTTATAATGATGAACTGGATGGGCCAGATTCAATAAAGCCTATACTAAGTGTACACTATATGTATTCAAGAATATTCTTATCACATTTTGCGCTTTCTACTCACTCCAAAAGATTATAGTAAGTGTACATGTAGTCTACACTTTGTAATCTTTATGAATTCCTGTCAATATTTAGAGCTGCAAGAATATTAGCAGGAAAACAAAAATTAGGAGGAAGAAAGTGTCTGTGTTGTTTGTTCACTCAGAATAGTGTACACTTAGTGTAGACATTACTGAATCCAGGGGGGTATCTTTTATTATGGTCAGGCAGTTTTTTTTTTTCTTTTTATTATAGAGATTGTTGATGTGGTAGTTCCACCATTTGGGTTTAGATTTACGTTTACCATTATGCTTATGCCTGATTGGTATGGATTTCTCAATGCATTTACCCAAGAGGGAGTAAAATTCAGAGTAGTAGACACAATTTTCTGGGGAACCTTACCATTTGTGATTATCAGTAACATCAGGATATGGTAAATAATTGATTCTGAGGTAATCCTTGAATGTAGAGGAGTTTTTAGGGGACACAAAGCTGGTTCAAATAGATAAGATTCCAGCAAAATGGTCAGAATGACTAGAGATGAGGGAAAAAGTGGGATGGTGCAATTAGGTGAAATGTTTGTGAGGATATGATGAAGAAGATTTAACACCTATGGTGGGTAGGGAGACAATTTAGTCAAGTCTATTAGTATTTCCAAAGACCTGAAATTTCTGGGCATATCTGTTATTAGTAGTAAATGTTAGCCAGCCTATCTGTGGATAACTGAAGTCACCCATAAGAAAGATATTTGATGCAACTGTTAACTTTCTGATTAAAGTATTTTGCATGCTCATACAGGGTCATAGATGGGGATCTATAATTCAATATGATGTGATAATCAGTTTTACTGAGTGTAACTAGGCATTCAACCAGATTTGTATCTTGCAACATTTGGTGAGAAACAATGGTGAACTCAACCAATTGATGAAAGATGCAGGCTATCCCTAGCAAAGCTGATGAGTCTAGTGATCATTTCATCCCATGCTGGCATGCACCAGAACCCTCTACAATGACACCAATTTAATAGCCAATTACCAATACAAATTAGTTAATCCTTGGATTTAGGCATCATTCTTTGCAATGACAGTATGTTGCTCAATGCCAGGGCTTGCCCTCTTTGAAGACATACTCAAAGAGTTCAACAATTGTTCTCTGCATCTCCATCAAGATGGAACATGTAAGATTATTCATCTCTATGTGGGCAACTATAAGGTGGTACCTGTATCTGAGGCAGCACAGGGACATAAAGGCCCTACTGACATCCTTAATCCTTACACCAGAAAGGCAGCTGTCACCCTATCCTTAGCCAACCTGGTAAATGCTGTGTCAGCATGTTTGCCAATTTATGTGGGGATAGCTGATGTCACCCATAAGAGAACTAGTTGGAATGTTTCTCCCCGGTCCTCTGCTGAAAACTGCCTTTGTTCCCAGTCGGACTTTCTTGGTAAACAAACGTTAAATAAATAAATAAATAGTTAATGTATTTGGGATGAAGGGGTAATTGATAGGGATATATAATTGGCTATAATGCCATAATTGATTTTATTGAGTGTAATTAGGACTTAAATGAGTTCCAGATTTGTTTTGCACAAAATATGTTGAGAGACAGAATACAGAAACTTCCCTAGAGTTGTCAGTGGATCTGAATCTGAATGCATGATAAGCACTGTACCATTAAACCTGGTTTTGTAACTACATAAATGCATCAGCTGGTACCTGTCTTTCAAGTTAAAGTAGGCCTCACATTTAAAGATCTTGTTGTTTAGGCTTCTGGCATGCAGTAGTGGTACCTTGATATTATCCAGATTGGAGTTCACAATGCTGGGAGGTCCATCCTGTGAACTCTTCCTGAAAAAATATACTCTGGGGAAGCAAAGGTCTTAGCAAGTATGTGAAAACCAAGTGGTGAAAGATTACTTTATCTTTGAATTTAAACATCGTTCTTGGTGATGGCAAAATACTGTTCAATTCCAACAGCCTTGTCTTTTTAAAGGCATGTTCAGAAATTTCAACAAATGCTCTCTGCATTTCCACCAAGGTGGAACACCTGAAATAATTCACCACCACTTGGACAGCTATAAGGCTGTAATTGCATCTAAGGCAATGCAGGGACCTATTGGCCCTAGTGACATTCCTAATCCCTGCAGCACAAAGGCCACCCTATCCTTTGCCAACATAGTAAGTGTTGTGCCTGTATGTCTTACAATGGAATCACCAAATACTAAGACACTTCTGTGGTGATCTGAAGACTTATGAGACCTTAAGATTACAGGCTTGCAGTATAGGTGGCTCCCAGTAACAGCTGCTGTGGGTGCAGATGTGGGTGTGATTTTACCATTTCTGATACTTGGTTGAGGAAAGCTAGTAAGATGTCTATTTGGTATAGGAGGCACAGGTAAGTCTTCCTGCATTGGCTTAATGGAAAGTTTAAGATTCAGCTCATGTGGTGCATTTTCCACATTTTATGACATAATCTCCTAAGAATACACTCTCTCAGTGAGTAAGTCTATTGAGCTGTGATAGTCACTTCAACTCCTTGTTTTGCAACACTTTCAGGCTGTAATAATACTTCTGCACTCTACTTTGTAATATTTTCAGGGTACATTAACATTTCTACTCATTGCTTTGCAATACTTAATTCTGCTGATTCTGCTATTGTAGGTAGCCCTACTACAAAGCCATACAATATTTTGGTGTGAAAGTCCCTGTTTTACAGCTTCTATTGCTGCAAGATGCCCTGTCATATGAGTACATTGACATATCTGTTTAAACAGGGTGTCATCTATCTCTCTCTCTCGAGCTCAGGCACCTTAATATATCTGAATCTGAATTTGAATTTATATCTTGAAATGGGTTATTATTGTCATTGGTTGCAGGAAGCCACTGTTATATCTCCTTTGTTTAGATCCCTTCCAAAGTTACTTTGATTCACGTTTCCTCTTTTTTTCATTACTACATTTCCATGGATTGGTATATCTTCATGTATTGGACCCTTTTCACAGTTCCATGGATTTGTGTGTTTTTATTTTGCATAATTTCCACAGTTCCATACTGTTGTGTTTCTATCTTATTTTAAAACCTTTCCAGAATTCCATGGATTGCTGTGGCTCCTTGTTTTGGATCCTTTCCATAGTTACATGGATTGGTGTGCATTATGTCACATCCAGGAACCAAGTTTTTATTTCTATATTTTATATAGAACCACAATTAAACAAAATATATTTTCTTGTGGTTATATAAGACTACATATAAAAACTATCAAATAACTTAAACCCCTGAATTCAGAATGATGGTGCACCTCAATCAGCAGAACATAAATTCAGTTGTCATTTGAAAAAAAAAACTCTACCCAGCCATGCGTGAATGCATTTATAAAGGTAACAGTGGACTAAGATATTTTTTCTTCATAAGCTAGGAAAACCAAAAATTAAATGTCCATACACTGGTGTAAAAAACACACAAAAAAAGTATGGGAATGGATGGAGGGAGCAGTTAGGGCTTCTGGAAAATGTTCCTAGCGAAGCTTGATCTGGACCTAGAGAAGGAATTATGATTATAGTGTTTTGTAAAAGTATGTACAAATGACAAAGTAGCAGCTTCTATAATAGTTCTAGAATTCACCCTTTGCAAAATGCCATAGATGAACCAAAGACTTTCATAGAGTGAGCTTGACCCTGCCTAGAACAGTTTTCTTATGGTGAAATAACAAAAAGTAATAGCCTTAGACAACCATTTGGAAATAGTCTGTTTTGACACAGGTTGTCCCTTCTTCTTACTGTCTCAAGAAATGAACAATTGATCTGAAGATCTGAAAGATTTAGTTCTGCCAAGATAGTACCCGAGCTATTTGTGGATATCCAAGGTAAGAAGTAGCCTTTCTCCCTCATTTTTAGGTTAAGGAAATAAAATGGGAGAATGATGCTTTGGCTTAAAGTAAACTTGGATACCATTTTTAGGAATAAACGAAGGACTAGTTCTCAAAAAAAAAAAAACTGTCCCTATGGAAAATAAGATAGAGTTGATTCACCACAAGAGCTTGCAATTCCAATACCCTTCATGCAGAAGTCACAGCAATCACTAAAACAGTTTTTCATGTTAAGAATGTCAAGTCAGCCAGATTAGCTGGTTCAAATGGAGCAAGTGTTAGCTTCTCTAACACAAAAGTAAGATCCCAAGAAGGGGCCACTGATTTTCTTGGAGGCCGCTTAAGCAAAACCCCTTTCAAGAACATTTTGATATGAAACCGCATTGAAAGAGAAGGATTCATGGGCAGACATGCTGAAATAGCTGATAAATGAACCTTAATAGAGGAATAAGAAAGGCCATTGGATAGTAACTCACACAAATATTGTAAAACCAGAGATCAACTAGCCCTAAATGGGTGCTGGTTATGTTGTTGACACCAACTAGAAAACCATTTCATTTTTCTAATATATGACTCTCTTGTGGCAGGCTTTCTTGTTTCTATTAGTACCAGCTGCACGTCCTCAGTAAACAGTTGACAAAAAATAATTAAGACCCTTTCATACAGACAGTCAGATAAAAATGACTGATGTCAGGGGGTATCAAACATCCTGTTCTTGTGTGAGTATATTCAGTTTGTGAAGAATCTTCTGGTAATTGCCCCTGGCCATTTCCAAAAGAAGGGAGAACTACAGTTGCCTGGGCGAGAAGGGAGTCACCACAATGATCTTTGGGGATTCCTTCTAAATCTTCTGAATTACCCTAAATATTAATGGAAAGGGTATAAAAGCATACAAGAACATTCCTGTTAACACATTCCAGGTATCAGTATAATTCTATCATAGTCCATGTGGGTGTAATGACTTGAGACATATCTCACTGCACTATATGAAAAGAGACATAATGGATCTCTCAGAATATGTGTCACAGATAGGTATGATCTTTGCATTGAGTAGCATTCTACCTTCACCAAGGATGATGCCACAGTCTAAACATAAATTACTGATTTTAATAATTGGCTTAGTTTCTGGTGTCACTTCAGGGGGGTTCAATATCAGCATGAGAGGACATGGACAAAAGACTACATGCTTTGCCAAGGATGGGCAGCACCTATCCCCTCTAGGCTTTCAGATATTGACTAAAACTTTATCCACCTCGTACAGCCTTTTTTAGGCAATATCAAAAAGACAAAACTACTAACATAGTGAAAAAGTCTACAAGCAACCTAAAAGTGTTATTGCTCAATGCTCAGAGAATAAACAAAAAGAAAACCCACACTCTTCAAGCCCTCCTCACTTTGGAGACTGTAGACATCTGTGTCATGGCCAAGACTTGGTTTAAAGCACTAGAAGTACTCCAGTAGTGCAACGCTACAGTGCCTTCCACATATTTAAACAAACAACAGCACAAACTGGGGTCAAAGGTGGAGGGATCTCAATCTACATTAGCAATAAACATACCTCCGGATTGGTTAAACAGGATGATACCGCAGAGCTCATCCATGTGCAAATCATAAATAAGGTCACACATCATATAATGGCTAGTTATAAGCCGCCATCTATGCCCCTTGAGTGTCATGATGCTTACCTAAACCTACTAGAGGTGCTCACCATCCAACTAAACACCCTATTCATGGATGATTTTAACTCTCTCTCTAGAGACTGGGAAAAGTATACTGCCTCAAAACCACAGGGATATTGTTTACTGGACTTAATTAATACAAACACTCTGGAGTATATAGCATATGTTCTAACCAGAGGATCAAACATACTGAATCTGGTACTCATCAGCATGGGAGAGCGTCATACCCACCCCCATGTCACATCCTCACTAGTGAGGTCAGATAACAAAGCTGTCTTATTTGAAGTAATAATATAGACGGAAAATCCAGCTAAACCAGAAACAGTTAGGAAGTACTCAAAGAAAACTACATGCTGTTAAGTGACAGTTTGTCAAAATTCAAGGGTCCCCTATCCCTGAGACCACAGCTATCAATAATGCATAATTATTCACAGAGTCCCTATACAAACAAGTCAATGGTTGCATAAAGACTACCACACCTACCAGAAATACACCCAAAACAAACACTAAACTCAAACCCCACTGGTGGAATCCTCACCTAAATAGGGAATATAATAAACAAAGAAAACTCACTGCCAAAATCAGGAAAAGCAAATTCCTTAAAGACAAGTCCTCTCTTATGCAACTAAACAAGAAACAAAGAGGTCTGATTAAGCCCATCAAGGCCAGCTGCAAGCTCAGAACAGCCTCACAGACTAAGAACAATCACAAGGCCTTCTTCAGCTATGTCTGGAACCTTAACAGTAACACACAGCACCACCTTCACTGATCAGGATGACATAGCAAATCTACTGGCTGGTAAATTCAGCTCAAACCGCACTCCCCAGTCCCTCCCAGCTCTACCAGGTGAAATCCCCATCAGCATACTTCCCCACAGCTATCAGTAGGGACAAAGTGCTGGCAGCACTCATGAAAACCAAGAACACTGCCTTCATGGGTCCTGACAACATCCTTGGTTGCCTCCTGAACAGTCTAAAACATGACTTATCAGGACCACTTAAGGCTCCCTTCAACTACAGCCTTGAAACAGGCTATGTTCCAAGTGAATATTGGACCACAACAGTCATTCCCCTTCACAACGGTGGACCACCAACTGACTCAGGGACCTACAGACCAATAAGTCTAACAAGCCTATTATGCAAAGCCATGGAACAAATAAATGGAAATAATAAATAAGGACACTGGCAACCTACAGACACTGGAACCATCCCTATTTGACTTTGTTAAGGGAAGGTCATGCCTACTTAACCTGCTGAATTTCTTTGAGAGAGTCACCTAGGTAATGTAGAAGAGTAATACTGTGCATACTGCGTATCTTCACCTGGCTAAGGCATTTCATACAATACTCCACTCAGACATTGTTGACAAGCTTTCTGAGCTAGGTGTAAATATTTATGTAACTCACTGTATTGCCAGCTAGTTCACAGACAGAACCCAAGAAGTCAGGATTGGTGAGGCTACTTCCATAAAAAGATTGGTCACCAGTGGAGTACCCCAGGCCTCCGTGCTGAGCCTACTCCTTTTGGCATCTACTTCTCTGAAGTCAAGACTAATGTTCAAGGCCTCTGGCTCACCAGTTTCACAGATGATTGCAAATTAGGAGCTATTACCACTTCCTGCAAGACACCAACATTTTGCAAGTGGGTTTAACACAGACAAATGACTGGCACCAAAGTCATGGCCTAAAGCTCAATGCCAAAAAATATTATAATGTCCTTTGGGAAACTGTCATCCAAAGTTATTTATTCCATTGATAAAACATCCTTAAGAGACAAACCAGTAGTAAGGGATCTTAGAATATGAGAACATATGGAGACAGCAATCTAGCGTTTGACCAAAAGGTAGCTGAAATAATAAGAAAATCATTCCATGTCACCCAACTTAATTATAACGGTATGGTATCCAGGTCCAAGAAAGTTATAGCACCACTCTACTGAGCCCATATCAGACCTATCATTGAATGCCGTCCTCCCTTTTGGGATGTATCTAACCAGACACTTGCAACAGCTGGAATGCCCACAAAGGTTTCTCACCAGGAATTCAAGGCATTGATACCCTGTCTTGCACTGATCACCTAAAGGCAGTGTCTCTACATTTAACCAATAAAACACGATAAGCAACAACTGCAAACAGAATTTCAGGACCAGCAAGGAACGAAACAGGAGATATTTAATAGCAACACATCCACCGACTAAGCGCTTTCACCTAAAAAGGCATCTTCAGAGTCGGTCTCTACATTTGGTAGCCTACAGGCTGCTGACGGGGGATCTTTGCCTGGCTTACAGGGCTCCCTCAGACCCAGCCCTGATGGATCTGTTGCACACATGCAAAACAAATAGTAGCAGAAACACTAGATCCAGAGATCTGAACTTTGTTTGTATCATAAACAGAATGCACTGGAGAGACAGATAATGCATCTCAAAGGAACTCCGCATTATAGAATGGGCTCCCTATTCATGTATTTAAATGAAACCTTGACAATGACATGGGAAATTGTAAATTTATCCCTGTCTGGCCCCCACATCCCTCTTGGACAGAGGCTATCAATAAGAAAAGTTATTAGCCAAACTAACACCTACACACACAAATCCTTAGTTACTTCCCTACTAGCAAGTCCCCCACCCTATATAGGCACTCACAATACTTGGAGCCAAAATGTTTTGAGGAGCACGGCTAGTCTTGTAAGGGCCCTAGTTGTTGTTAGCCTAGTATCAACCTATGAACCTTACCAAAAAGAGTAGGACTGGAGTTAACTAAGAGCTTAGAATCAGTGGGAGCAACTAAAGCTATAGCTGCTGGGTTAGGTTTGGAAATACTGTATAAAATTTTAAAAGACTAAGGAACTGTATAGAACCTATCTGCCTTTTTAAGGGAAGCTGGCTGACTATCAGGAAAATTGCAGGCAGTAACAAACTCATCCCCTAAGCAGACAAAACAGGAGGAATAAGTGTAGGTTCTAGAAAATCCTTCTGTAACAAGTCATAGTATTTTCTGAGGGACTGAGAAAAATCAGCGTTCTCTCAATGAAAACCCTAGCACAGTCTAGCAGTAGTCTCAGAGAAAGAGAAACCTCCACAGCACAGCTCCTCGTGGTATCCAGCAGAGTTCCTAGAGCAGCAGAGAAAGGAAAAAGCAACTTTCCAGATTTTAAGTATTTTTTCTTGCATTTTTCGACCATTTGTGTTATTCGACGACTGTTTCTGTCTATTTTATAGTGGTATTACCTGTTTTTCCTGTTTTTATAAGCTTTAATTGTTGGTTGCACTTCTTAGTTTAAGTTTGCTTAAAAGTTAAACTACAGGCTAATACACTCAAGTGTACTAGCTTTTGATAGCATTTAATCGAAAAGCAAAGCATTTATTGTGTTTTCTGTTCTGTCTGTGAAAAAACTTGAAAAAAAACAAAAAAAAAATATTCTTGTTCTCCTAACTTTCCTGGCTAGTTTGTTCCAGTGATCAGATTTTGCTGATCCCTGGGCTTTGTCTTGGTTCCTGTACTTCTCCATTTTCTTTGTTTGGTCAGGGGGAAGTTTCTTTACTCACCAGTGGGAGTGGGGAGTACTGAGCTGCCTGTTTGTCCTCAGAGGAGTGGTTTAAGACAGTAACTTGTAGTTCAGTGGCCATTTTGGGTCATTTCCTGCCTTTTCCAGCCCCCTGCTATAAAGCACGCTTTAGCGCGGAGTTGCCACTAGAGCATCATCGGGCAGCGCTGGTTTAACAAGGTTAAACTTTTTCTGGCTCCATAAAGTCTGTTCTTCATTTTTCCCTTAGAACTGCTCTACTAGTAACCTAAACAGTATATCCCTTGACTAAAAAGCGCAGCACTTGTTCCTAAAAGTTTTTTTTTTTTTCTTTCTCAAAAAAAAAAAAAAAAAAAAAGCTCAGCACTTGTCACTTCTATATTATACAAAGTCCCTCACTTGCGAAACCCCCCCAGGAGTACCCACTCCCTTACTAAGTCCTCTCTTATTCAGTCTCATACCTAACTTCTTAATTTTTCTAGCATGTCGAAGGGCCAGATGCTGGCGTCCTCTCCTGCCCAGTTGGTGAATCTGGGAATATTGAGGCAATGTTACAATTGCCTCATGTACACAGACAACCCTCTCCTCCTCCCACAAAACACAAATACTTGCGAGAGATGCAGCTATTTAGCCAAACTGGAGGCTGAGCTCTCTCAACTCAGGACTGGCAAGACCAGACAGGAGGAGAAGGAAACTACACACCCCACAAAACCAGCCTCACATAATGCTACCACACCACTGAATCAAACACATAAACACATAAACACACAAAGACATACTCGGAGGCTCTGAGTAAAAATTTACCTAAACAGCAGAGGCCTCCAAAGCAGACACCCAAACAACTGCTACCTCAAGACACCCCACAAGCAACACATAAACCACAAAATCAGTGTGTAAAGCAGTCACAGCCCTTAAGGCCAAATACAACACCAAACATACTTGTCATTGGTGACTCCATAGTCAGACACACTGACGTCCCACTCACCAGGCTGAACAAGGAGAGGGTCACAGTAAGCTGCCTATTGGGCGCTAGAATCCGCCACATAACACAAGCACTCGGGTCACTCCACAGCAAGTACAAATATGACACAGTCATTGTCCATGCTGGTGTGAACGACCTGAGACGTACCTCCCTGGACTACATGAAAAGAGACATAGAGGAGCTCTCTGATTATGTAGCCCAGGCAGGTATGACCCTGACCCTGAGAAGTATCCTTCCTTCACCAAGAATGATGCCACAATATAGAGACATGATGATCAGCTTTAACAATTTGCTTAATGTCTGGTGTCATTCAAAGGGGATCCAGTGTCTGTCTGCCTGGGGTGACATACTTGACAAGCCATGCTGCTTCGCAAGGGACGGCTTGCACCTGTTACCCCTGGGATTCCGGATATTGGCTAAGGCTCTTGCCACCCCCATAGTGCCTTTTTTAGGCAAGGCTCAAATTCTAAACCTACCACCCTAGAAAACAAAAATGGGAAGAAACTGAGGGTAATGCTGCTCAATGACAGAAGTCTAAATCTCAAAATGCACGCACTCGAGGCCCTTCTCAGTATGGAGAAAATCGATGTCTGTGCTGTAACTGAAACCTGGTTCAAGGCTCCTGAGAGCACCCCGGCACTGTTAGGTTTTACCTCATATCATGCGTTCCGCCCCAAAACCTGGACCACACCACAAAAGGAGGGTGTATCCATATTCATAAAGGATACCCACACCTCCAGGTTGGTGGCAACGCAAGCTTGGAAACCATCCAGGTGCAACTAACCATAGGCAAAACTGCTCTACAAATTGTAGCATGCTACAGGCCACCCTCTCAAACTCAGGAACCCCACACAGCCTTCCTGAAGACACTGGAGGGTATAAATGTATCTCCAAACACCATCATATTGGGTGACTTCAACTACCCGAATATAGACTGGGAACATTACTCAAGCCCTAACTTTCTAGCCCAACAGTTCCTGGAGTTCATAAATTCAAATGCCATGGAACAGCTAGTCACTGTTCCCATGAGAGGAGAAAATATACTAGATCTCATTATCACAAACGTGGGGACAAAATGCTCCACACCGGAAGTATATCCCTCATTGGTGAGATCTGATCATAAACTAATCTCACTGGAAATCCACATCCGCCCCCACCCCAAACAAAAAAGACCACAGTGAAGAACTTCTCTAAAGCAAACTTCACACTACTCAAGACTGGTGTGGTACCATTCAAGGCCCCTGAGCCAGTGGAAACCACAACCCAAGCTGCGGAAGCCCTTACAAATGCCTTCTATGAACACCTCCAGGACTGCATGGATCAAGCAATCCCAAATAAAACCAAGATTCTTTCCACAAAGGGCAAACGTCCAGTCTGGTGGACCCCAGCCATTAACAAACTTTACAATAAGAGGAGAAAGCTATTACATGATAGAATAAAATCCATGATCATTATTAGTAAAAAAATACGAGCACTCATAAAATCAACTAAGGCCAATTTTGAGAGAGAAATTGCCACGGATTCAAAGGACAATCATAAGGCCTTTTTCAGCTATGTTAGGAACCTGGGTGGAAACTCCCAGATATGCTCAGAATTAGTCCAAAATGATACAAAAATCATTTAACCCTCAGACATTGCCAACATACTGGCAGACAGGTTCAGTGCAAACTTCACCCCCCTCTCCCCCACTAAAGGAGAGATAACTATCCCAGCGGAGTGTAGCCTCCCAGACATCTCAAATGCGCAGGTGAAAGCTGCTCTCTCTAAAGCTAAAAACACAGCATCAATGGGACCGGATGGTGTCCCTGGCTGTGTGCTACACGAGCTAAATGAGGAATTAAACCCGCACATAAGGCAGCTGTTTAATCTCGGCCTTACCACAGGATATGTGCCCAAGGAGTGGCGTACAGCAACTGTGGTCCCACTCCACGAAGGCGGTGCCTCTATGGACCCTGGTAATTACCGCCCCATAAGCTTAACAAGTCTAGTCTGCAAAGCTATGGAGAGGATCGTAATGAAGCCCATAAACAAAGATATAGGGGACTTGCAGACATTGGACCCGACCCAGTTTGGCTTCGTCAAGGACAGATCATGCCTTTTGAACTTGGTCGACTTCTTCGAAACAGTCACCAAGGCCATTGATGAGGGAAAGGCAGTCCATACAGCCTACCTTGACCTTGCAAAGGCTTTCGACACAATACCCCACTCGGGTATTGTAGAAAAACTTACCAGCTTAAATGTAAACCCATATGTCACAAGATGGGTTGCAAACTGGCTTAAGGACAGAACCCACAGGGTTAGAGTTGCTGGCGCTATGTCAGACTCCAAGCCAGTCACAAGTGGTGTCCCACAGGGCTCGGTCCTTGGCCCCCTATTGTTCAGCATCTACTTCTCAGAAGTACAGGCCAACATGGGAGGACTTTGGCTGACAAAGTTTGCAGACGACTGCAAACTGGGCGCCATAGTGGAAAGTGCATCGGACACGGATATCCTTCAGAAGGGACTCACGGAAACAGATAGCTGGTGCCAGAGCCATGGCCTGAAGGTAAACGCCAAAAAATGTATAGTCATACCCTTCGGGAAAAACAAGGTAACCCCAAGCTACCATATAGGCGGCAATCCACTAAGCACAGAAGAGGTTATCAGGGACCTGGGGATCCAGGTTGACAGTGGCCTTTTTTTGACACTCACGTTGCTAAAGTGGTTAAAAAGACCTTCTACATTGCCCACCTGATCATGAAGGGATTCACATCCAGATCTAGTGAGGTCATTGTTCCCCTGTACTCTTCACTTATCAGACCAATGATCGAGTACAATGCCCCATTTGGGATGTATCGCACCCGACATCTGCAGCAATTGGAGAGACCCCAAAAGTTCCTCACCAAAAGGATAAAGGGACTCCAAAATCTGTCATATGCTGCCAGATTGAAGAAACTCCAGCTCTATTCAGTCGCATACCATCTGCTCAGAGGTGACATGTACCTGACATACAAGGCCATGTCCAACCCGGAATTAATGGACATGCTCCACCTCAAAAAATCCAAATCCACCAAAACCACTAGAGCAAGCGACTTAAACCTTAGCATGGATATAAATAGGACGTGCTGGAGGGATAGATTTATCACTCAGAGACTCCCTATGCTGTGGAATAAAATCCCGGTCCATGTGAGGCAGAGCACCTCGCTGGCTCTGTTCAAGAGAAATCTTGACCTGTGGATGGGAGATCGTAGGTTTACCCCAGGAATCATCTCTGTGTCACTGCTGGACAGAGGCACAACAAACTAATGGGCACAGTATTTTTTCATATAAGGGGTGGCGTAAGCCACAAAACTTTGGGCTAGGCTTATAAATGCCTTAGGGCAGATAGCCTAGTATAAACCTATGAACCTATGAAAGAATCAGAGACTGAGTTCTTCACTGAGTCTGAATCAGAAATCTGAGGAAAAAGCCCTGTATCCGTCCTTACATCTTCCTGTTCAGATTCAAAAATGTTGACTCTCTTCAGAAAAAGAAGAATCCCTTTCTTTTACCAGAAACTACTTTACAAGAAGCATCAACAGCCTGAATTAAACTCTGAGCCAAACTCAGTAAACTACTCCTATCCAAAGACAATTGAGGAGGAGTAAACACATACTTGGTCTTCTGTTTCTTCTTGACAGGAAAATGGGGCCAAGCATGTTCATAATAGAAGCAGCAGCTTCCCCAGGGATGGGCACAGCATTCTGACACAACAGGAAAACCTTCCATGTTTTGTCTCCCAGGACCAACAAGAGTGGCTCTCCCTTGCCCCCTGATGGGACCCTAACAGCTGCAAAGGATGTGGTTAAATGCTGGTTCATAGTGGCTGTAGCACTGCACACAGGGATCTGGAATGAAAAAGATGAGTGGTCTGATGTACAACAAATGGCCATAGCAGAATCACCCACCAGCATTTGAGGCAAATTGCCAGCCTGCTGTGGGGGTAGAGGAAGTTTGCTTATTTTTTTTTCTTTTTGTGACTGGAAGAAGGGCCAACCATGGGACCAGTAGTCTGTTCAATGTTCAATTCAAAAATTGTGACTTTTGCCTGAGGAAGGCAAAAAGCATTGCCAGAAAAAACTACCAGTCCATGAAGGTTACTTTATTGACAGAAAAAAACAGTAAATAGCAGTTTAAAACACTATGCCAGCCCCTCAAAAGTAAAATAAATACAATTTCTCCACAGAAAAAAAAATTCAGTTACTTTACATCACCTTTAAACTAGCAGAAAATAATGGGCACTCCATTTGAAAGTACGGTAAAGTCTCTAGACAGTCGGTTAAAACACATCGCTCCTAGCTTTAAAATAACTTTCCCGAAGAGGAAAGTAATAAAATATCAAAGGGAACCTATCTGCAAAGGAAAGCACAAGCTGACCGTGGATACTCAAAAACCTCAGAAAAGTGAACTGTTCAGCAGCAGTAAAGCTCTGAAGGGCATCACACCCAAACTTGTACTTTAGTCAGATCAGCTCGAGCTGCCTGACAGTTTGGGCACATGGAAGTTGCCCTGAAGCTTTGGAAGCTGGCCGGCTGTTACATCATTGGCAAGATGTAATCCATATAGCCGAGAGTACTGAAGAAGTGATCAATATAATGAACATCTGATTATGGCAATATTGTTCACATTGTCTCTCATTATTATTCTATGTTCTCAGCATCTGTGGTCCATTAAGTTGAAAATGCTCACTTGGAAAGTTAACCTACATTTTATTATCCTTCTTCATGAACCAGGTCTGAATGATTTACCTTTTCTTTCACATGCCAATCAATTTTTTATGCTTTTCCAATATCCTTTATCTTTTTCCTCCAACATCCTCCTAAGTATTGTTTTTCAGATCTTTGTTACCCCTCATTGGTATTTAAACAATCCACATGCAATTGACATAGACTTCATAGGTTCATAGATTAGTACTAGGCTAACTACCCTTGTGGGTCATTTTAAGCCTAGCCAATTACCCCATGTAAGAATCAAACCCTGCACCTTGTGTTCATAAGGTAAACACTTTAACCATTATGCCAACCTCCCACCCAACTTCATTTTTCTATCAAAGATTTTTAAACTACTTGTCCTGATAAGGGTCACAGTTCTAAGGTGAGGAGGACAGACCAGACTTCTCTTTCCCCAGCAACAATCACCAGATTATCATTTGTTATCCTGTGTCATTCCCAGGAAAGCCAAATGATACAATCTTTCTGGCATGTCCTTAGGCCATGGCTGGTAGACTCCCTATCATTTCATCCAAAAGGTTTCATTACTAGATTCCCAAATTATGAAACCTGACTTATCTCAACCCATAGAAGCACAGACTTTACTCCCAAAACCTTCCTGAAATAAAAAAAAACCTCTTCACTCTACCATAAAGAGTAAGCTCAACAGCTCTGCAGAGCAGCCTCATTTCTATCACTTATCTATACAATCTCACACTTTCATTGCCACTCAATCATTTTAACCATAAATAAGGATGACGACACATTATGAACAATACATTGAGCACCCCCTACTATAACTCATTTGCTGCCTTACTGCAGCAGTCCGGTGCAATATCTGTAGCATTTCTGTTACTGTACCCACCTGCTGGTCAGTCTCACAATCCATCTGCCCTCACTCATGAATAAAATCCCACAAACCTTAAACTCCTCTGCTTGGAGTGTCTTTTATCCTTTTATGAGCAGAATCCAGCTGATTATTTTTCAAGAGAGATGTGCAGCTTCTGATATGAACCTCCTGATTTTCATCCCACCTGCTTTACACTCAGCAAACTATTCCAGCACATGCAGTTATCAGTATCATTTAAAGCAAGGACAGCACTATCATCAAAGGATAAAAATGTAATCCCATATCCCCATAATGATAACTCTCCAAGCATGAGTTGCTCCTTGAGATCTTTTGTCCAGAAAAGACCTTACTAGAGAGGAGGTGAGAGGCATGTGCACACTTGGAGGAACCCTACAACAGTCTTAAAATATCTGACTCTGCAAATATAAGGACTGACTGGCACATAGAAGCGGCCCTGGAAAAGAATTTTCATAAAATATTTCTGGGCACATGTCATATGTCTTCTGTAGTTCAGAAAAGCACATGTGAACAAAGCCAGTGTGCTCCCATAACCTCTCCTCTCCAATATCTGAGAAAGGACAAAGAGTTGATGCAGTTTTCCATGACCGAGAAAGAATCTGCATTGTTTCTGCTGTATCAGAAGCTCCACTATCAGACCAAGTCCCCTTTCCAGTGAGGAAGACAGGACCATGTAATCCCTAAATAACTGCAACCCTTCCTTCTCCTCTGAGAAAACAGAGACCACTTCCCTGGTTTGTCAGCCCAGATATTACCATTAAAGTCTGTGTAACACTGAAAAGATGTGTTGTCTACTAGTTCCAATATTGGTGAGATAATCAGAGTCCCATGAGTTACTTCTGGTACTGCCTGCACAGAGTAGGGCATGTCCACTCAATTCAGGAGTTCCTCAAATAATTTCCCCCAACTCCCAACAATGTCCAAAGCTGGGATCAGCATTTGCTCTTCCCTGGTTAGAATAGCCAGGACAAAGCACTTCAATTCTCTCCAATGTTACTGGATGACTTATCAGAACCCCTGTGAGACCATGTGAAAGGTATTCTCCATGGCCTTACCAAATTCCACTTGCACCTTAGACCTTCTCTTTAGCAGCTACCACAGTTACTGTACTCCTGCTGTATCAATACCTAACAGTGGAGCTCTGGCACCTCCAGTTCCCTACTATCACTGCACAGTCTGCCTCTTTCACTAACCTACTGGCTTTCCACACTGCTGCTCTCCCCCACCAGACCTTTTGGGTTACCAGTATGAAAAGCACCATTTACCTTTTTGCCTGCAGATTCTTGTTGCTATTTAAACTACTAAAGTTTTGAACAGGATCCATTTAGAATCTTATGTCCCAAAACTTCAATGGTATATTAGAGTAACTTTGCTGAGAGGGTGGGAGTTGAACTCATCCCGCACAGCAGTAGTTCTAAGGCTTTCCTAGGACGCACTCACTACATCTTTGGATTTCCCAGATCTCTGCAGCTGCTGTCCCTGCCATATTTCTGTAGATCATCACAATGTGATGATCAGTTGATAGCTCCTCTCTTTACCAAAATTTCAGAAGACATGACCTCAGGTGTGATGACATGATTGCAAAGTCAATCAAATGTCAATTTTTCCCTGCAGCAGTTATTCTTTTTTCTTTTTCTTAATTAGTGTTTTATTAAATGTACTACCATGGCTTTTTGCTGCTTTTACTGCACTCCAGAGACTTGTTGGCAAGTTGACTAGCTTTGTATATGAATGTGATTGTGTGAATCTGCACTGCCTGCAAAGGACTTTTGTCCTTTCTGGGGCTAGTTTCCACCTTTCAGCAGCTGCCAGCAAGAACAGACTGCATTTCCAACCCTGAAATGGGTAAAAGTACTTATTGAAAATGGATGAATGATCCCTGTTCATTTCTTTTTCAGTGGCTAAAATCCAGAAATAAGTCTTGACTTACAATGATCTCTCCAATTTAACACATTTTTAAAGAAAGAACTTTTAGCAGTCCTAAAGAAAATGTCTTTAGCTGTCACTCTAATATGCATTTAAAGCTACACCAACACAAAACACTACATATGGCAGCCTGACAAAGTTTTTGCATTTGAACATCACTTACTGGTGAGTTACTTGAAAGAACTTTGTTGCCAGGTCCATCAGCACCTGTCTGATTGCCGGGCGATCCTTGTACTTGATATTTCAAACAATAGCTGTCAATAAACCTCTCCAGTTCTTTAATTTCCTGAGAATGGGTGCATCCAGCTTCTGAAGAGGATGAAGTTACTGAGGAGCGTTCCATGATTCCCAAGTGAGAGACAGAAGAAGATGCAACCTGTCAAAAGAAGAGTGGATATTTTGTTTACTCTGCCTTAAAAGGTGATGGCAACCTGCAAACACATGAAGTTGTTTTCTACTAGAAAAAGGGCAGCACAGTGACTCCGTGGATAGGATCTCTGCCTCACAGCTACAGGATCTGGAAATGTAATTAAATCCTGGTCTCCATTCACTGTCTGATTGGCTGGGTGGAGTCTGAATGTTTTTCCCTGTGTTTGCATGGGTCTTCTGTCTGTACTCCGCCTCCAAAAAAACAAGGTGTTTAATTGGCTACTCTAAAGTGTCAAAATATACTGTACCCTACCTTTGCTCTTATGACCTTGATCAGGATTGAAGAAGAACTGTGATGACCCTTTTTCAGAAATAAAAAGAAATTACAGAAGAGACTTCCCTAACAACATTTCAAAAAAATGTATCATAATAGAAGACTTCAACACAAATGATAATGGTCCACAGGTACCAAACGTGAGTAGGGCACATTATAAGTTCAATCTAGAACAGCTTGTCAAAGTTGTTACAAGACCTAATACCCACTGAGGAAACAATTCCACTTTAAATCTAATCAACAGTGACATACAGCACAGATGCCTGCACACAGACATACTTTCTAACAGTTTTAATGAACATTGTCCAGTCATATCTACTTGGTCCTTCAAAACTAGAAAGGCTCCTCCCAAAAATTATTCTAGGTAGACCCTTACCCCAAAGAAAGCAACCTTCAATTAAACATGACTGTCTGTTCACCACTTTACTCTAAACCCAACCAAAGAACTTCTTCTTCTTTCAGATGTTCCTGTTAAGGGTCGCCACAGCAGATCATTTGTTTCCATTTCTTCCTGTCCTCTGCATCTTGCTGTGTCACACCAACGACCTGCATGTCCTCTCTTCCATAAACCTTATCTTAGGCCTTCCATTCTTCCTCTTACCTGGCAGCTCTATCCTTAGCATCCTTTTCCCAATATACCCAGCATCCCTCCTCAGCACGTCCAAACCAATGCAATATCACCTCTCTGTCTTTGTCTCCAAACCATCCAACCTGAGCTGACCCTCTAATATACTTATTCCTAATCCTGTCCATCCTCATCACATCCAATGCAAATCGTAACATCTTTAATGCTGCCACCTCCAGCTCTGACTCCTACCTTTCTGTCAATGCCACCATCTCCAACCCATATAACACAGCTGGTCTCACAACCTTCCCTTTCGCTCTTACTGGTACCTGTCTGTCATAAATTAGTCCTGACACTCTTCTCCACCCACTCCACCCTGACTGTACTCTCTTCTTTACCTCTCTTCTACACTCACCATTACTCTGAACTGTTGATCCCACCAAACAACTGCTCTGGGCATATTCTTCAGGTAAATATAAAGGACTCCATTTATCCACAGATTCAAAGAAAATTAAAAACAAACATGATAAAACTAAGGGAAAAGCCAAGGCATGGAAAACATGGACACAGAACCCACTTATTACCCAGTTGCATGAGACTTGCCTAACCCATAGAAAAACAACCAGAACTGCCACTAATACTGCCAAAGTAAATTACATTTGTAAAAAACAAAAATCGCTTGCCCTTAACCCTAAACAGTTTTGGAAGGAAATCCAACACAACAAACCCTCTTGCCCTACCCTCAAAAGCTTTGTCAATGAATTTAAACACCATCTAGTCAACACTACAACAGAAATAACAAGCAACTTCTCAAACAAATCCGCAATAGCCACACAGCCTTTTAAAACTGTACTCCCCAGCTCTGTAAAACTAGCCTCCTATACAGCTATCTTTTACATTTCTGCTATAACTGTAAAAGAAACCAAACATATATAAAATTAATAAATACAGCTCTAAATCTATCAAACTCCACCCTACCTTCCTGAAACTAGCAGCACAAAAATGCAAAGCTTTTACTACATATCTTTAACATAGACAACATGATACCTCCTGCTTTTAAACATCATCATCATCCCCTTTTTTCCATTTTCTACATGGGGTCGGGGTACCGTATTGCCTGTCACCATGTCTATCATCTGTCATCTATATCTTTCAGTGCCACTCTCCTACCTACTTTGACATTCAAGCCTTTAGAAATGTCTTACCTCTATTCAGTTTCATCTCATGTGCCTTCAGTTTTGCATTCCATTCCCTATCATTTGCTTAAGTTTTTGTTTAGAGTCCCCCTGCAATGCCACATTGTCTGCATACAGCAGCTTTGTTGATCGGTCCCCTCCAACCTCTTTTGTAATGTAGTGCATCACTAGTATGAACAGTAGTGGGTTCAGAGCTGAACCGTGATGTACACCCACTCCCACTGAGAAACCCTCTTTGAGATTGAACACTGTACTTGAGTCACTGGATCCTTGTAACTATCTTGTACTAATTCTACCAATGTTTTTGGGACTTCAAACCACCTCTGGACTGCCCAAATCAGTTTTCTTGGAACCTTGTCATATGCTTTCTCTAAACCTAGGTATGCCCAGTTGAACTCTTTCCTCATTTCTAGCTTCTTTTCAAGTATCTGTCTCACTGCAAACATCAGGTCAGTTGTGCCGCATCCTAATCTGAATACGAACTGCTCATCTCCCATCTTAATTTCTACTACTCTCCATATTCATTTATCAGTCACCCTCTCCAGAACTTTCATTCAATATGACAATACTTTGACACCTCGGTTCTGCCCGTAGTTGTGAATGCCCCCTTTGTTCTTGACCACTGGCACTTGGATGCACATTATTCAGTCATTTGAAATATGGCTTTCTCTCTATACTGCTATGAATAACCTCAAGAACCATTTTTGCACTATCTCACCCAGCATCTTTCTGACCTCATCTGAGCCTGCTGCTTTCCCTGACCTCATTTTCCTCTTGCAATTCATACTTCTTCTATGGTGGTCTCCTCCACTTCTCTCATCATAGGCTGTTTCTGGGACAGTTTCTTCAATCAGAAGTTGCTGCAAGTAGTCCTTCCATCTACCTTTGACATCCTGTGGACTGCTGAGTAGGTTGTTACAGACATCCCTTATGAAGGGAGTCTGACTATCTTCTTTATCTTTCTGTCTTTGCCTTGCAAACTGATATAGTTTCTTTGCGCCACCTACAGAGTCACTTTACAGAAACCGGTCGAGCGCCTCTGATGCCTTATTCTTTGCTATTGCAACTCCTTTCTTAGCCTCTTTGTTACCCAACCTGTATTCCTTCTTAGCCAGGACCATCTTTTCTATCTCTCACTTTTTCCTGCATTCCTTCTTTCTTTTGATGACTTCTTGGACTTCAGCATTCCACCACCAACTTTCCTTATATACCTTATTTTCATACCTGGCTCTGCCACATACCTACATATCTATTCTGTAGTTTTCACACATGGTGTTTTGAGGTGCTGCTGCTCTTATTTAACTCCACCTATTTATTCTTCAATGCTAGAATCTTGAGTAATCCTTGAACTGGTGTTCTTTCTCTCCAGTCAACTTCCAGGTTTTCAGCCTGGTCTCTGTTGACCTTAGAACCTTCTCTGACCACTGCCTGCAGCTAATTGTGGCAACCAGTTGCTTATGAAGTGGGCTGACTGGTTCACTGGGGATGACTTTACAATCACTGATTCTCGCCAGTGCCCTTTCCATACTAGGAGGAAGCCTACCTGAGTTGCATGTTCTCCAGTCTTGTATGTGATCTTGTGATTATCTCTCTTGCTGAACTATGCTGTAGCCACAATCAGGCCATTTGCCATTCAGAAGTCTACAATGGCCCCTCCTTCTTTATTCCTGTTGTCCCACTCATGTAGAGGCAGGCTGTCCTCATATCCTGTTCTGTCTGTCCCAGTGTATTTATGCCACCCATTATCAACACCAATTCATGTCCTGATTTGTCTAATAGGTCCTGCAACTGCTGTCTGAATGCATTTAAACACACTATCATTATTCCTCTACCGAAAATTCTAACTCCTGTCTCCATTAAGAACTCCAGGCACAATTGAAATCTATCTTCTATTACTAAAATATTTGAGAAAATTCTGTACGGACAACTCCTTAAATACATTGATAGGCATGGCTTCCTCTTTGACCAGCAGCATGCTATCTGTAATGCTTTAATTGTCACATAACTGTTGGTGATTTCATTGTCCTGACCAGAGCTTTGAAACAGTTGACCACAACCCTTTATTCCACAAATATGTAAGGTCCAACTTTGAAGAGAATAAAATTATCTGGGTTTGAAATTACTTAAATAATACATCCTTTAAAGTACTTGCTAATGGCATATGTCTGACATTGGCACAGTAAATACCAGAGGCCTCAAGGATCTGTTCTAGGTTCTGTACATTTCTTTCTATTCATAAATTAACTTGTGTATCATCTTCCCCAATCAGAATGTATGTAGACGACATTTTATGTCTAGAGAGCTGTAAGATAGAAAACAGTCTTTAAAAGAAAGTACAAAATAACTTTTCAGAACTTTATCCCTGGGCAGCAGCTGACAACAAGCATTTGATAATCCCAATAAAACTAATGTCATACTGTTCTCCACCCCCCTACTCCCTGGTAAATTATCAACACTAAATCAAATTCTTATTAATGATAACAACAATCAAATCACAAATGTCACTGAACAAAAATATCTAGGGACTAATTATTTTCTCCTCTCTAAACATACAAAGTCACACTGACCCTATTCTATGATTCCATTATTTTTACATTACACAAAAACTTTCAATTATGGAAAATAAAACTGCCAAGTTTGCCATCCTGGCATATCCACATACTCTTCAATGTTGTAATATAAGATTTTGAAGCGGAGAAGCTGAGTAGGAGAATGATACAACTGGAGATGTACATCCCTTTGAATGTTGTGCCTTACTAACATTCAAATGGATGTACATCTCCAGTTGTATCATTCTCCTACTCAGCTTCTCCGCTTCAAAATCTTATATCTTGGATGCTGACCTCCACTGAGGCACAAACTACCAGTAGGGATCCAAATTACTCCTTCAAGCATACTCAAGAATACAACTTAGTGAGACCTCACACCAAAACTGTTACAGGAGAAAGAGCTTTGTCAAGAATTAGCCTTGCCACCTGGGACCACCCAGCCTCAGAAGTTAAAAATCTCCAAACTTGTTAGAATTCAAGAAGGCACTAAAGGCTTACATATAAAACGGCAGAGTGTACTTGCTTTCAGGACACAGGTTAATATAACATACATAATTACCAAAGCTGGGCATTCCTATTCTTGTACTATTGTGCCCATCAATTAACATTATGAAATGTTTAATATTTATTGCTGTATATTTTTGTATCTCTAAGTTTCATGTGTACAATGTCTATACTTTGTATTTTACTTCCACTAACCAAGTCATGCCTGAAAAGGTTCTGTTGACTAGTTCATCCACCGTTACCAAAAGAGTAAATAAATAAATGACCATTAACTTAACCAGTTAACAAATGAATAAATAACTATGTATATCTATATCCATATCTAAATGTATATCTATCTATATAGATAGACAGATACAGATAGATATAGTTATATATGTATAAATACATACATATATATATATATATATATATATATATATATATAGGTGCAGATCAACTGATTGAACTACTAGTACAGACACCAAGAACAATGACGTTAATAACATCAAAATAGCTAATGTCAAAACATTCTGTGTATGCTTCAGGGAATACCCTGGAGCAAAATAAACCAAAAGTAAATGCTTTTGCAGAGTGGTAAGCCCCCCGTGTATCCCACACCCTCTGTTAATTATATATACTAACTCCAAGACTGCACAATCCCCAGGGAAAGGGAATATTCTCCTACCCAGGGACTGTTGATCTTGCAAACCTGTCAACTATCTGTTTGTGTCAACCAAATGGTGTTGACCAAACAGATGTTGATGTACCTTTTTCATTCAACCCAGCGCCAGCAGCCCATATATATATATATATATATATATATATATATATATATATATATATATATATATATATATATGTGTGTGTGTGTGTGTGTGTGTGTTTGTTTGAATTTATTTGTCTTTGTTTACCAGGAAGGTCCAACTGAGTTTGGATAAACTGTTTTCAAAAGAGGCCTGGAAGGAAAAGCTCTAGATATTATACAGTATTTCATGCTATTATAAATAAGTACACAATTACTAACAAAGTTATCTACAGGTCTTAGTTAATATATATATACACACACACACATGCACACACACACACACACACACACACACACACACACACACACACACACACACACACACACACACACAGTAGAATGAATACATGGTACTAGAAGAAAATAACACATTATTAAACTGTACAAAACTTTGCAAGAGAGAAGTAAGTATAGTGTATAAAACATTTTTGTGCAGTAGAGGAGAGGTTGTACAGGAATAGTAGAAAGAAGATACAGCATATGAAAAGAGAATTATTGTGCCGGTATAGAATTTTTACTACATAAATACACTGATTGAGGTCAACCAGGTGATATTCAGGTGCAGAGCCAATTAGCTGTTAGATGATTCTTTAGGTGTTCTTTGAAAGAGTTTGTATTTTGGATTGCTTTTAGAGTAAGAGGAGTACGAGTCCATGACTTAACAATTTTATTAGAGTAGATGGAGTCACCACCACTGTTACTGGATTTGGTTACTGAAAGTAGCAATTTGTCTGCAAAATGTGAAGTTCTTAAAAGGGAGTGGGGTTAAACAGTGTTGTTTAAAGTAGGGTACTTTTCGGGCATATAAACGAAGTTATGCACAATAAGTAATTGTGAAAGTAGCAAGCACAGATGCAAGTCTAGCCAAGTTATCTGTGTATGATGCAGTGATGCATTCTATGGGGATTGCTGGCAGCAAATTTAGTTGCTTTATTGAAACATTGTTAAAGTTTAGATAATAATGTCACTTGAAGACTGACCAGAATGAGAGATGCAGATAGGAAAGATGGCAGTAACTGGGCAGTTACTACATGGTTTATTGTCATCTCTGTTAGATATCCTTTGACTCTATATAGTGAGCCTAATTTTTGGAGTGTTATCTTTAGAGCTTGAGATATGTGCTGGTCAAATTTTAATGGTTCATCAGTAATGACATCTGGAGGTTTAGTACAACTTGCCCTTTCATTTTTTGTGTTATTGACAGAGAAAATGTTAAAAGGCTCAGTTTTTCCTGAGAACTGTTTTGAGGTGAACATTAATTACTTTGGTTTTGTTTGGGTTTAGTAGTAGTTTTGAGTTGCTCAACCATGCCTCAATAACTGAGAAGGATACTTGAGTAAGCTGTTAAGTTTGGAAAGAGCTGCTGCTCAGCAGATCGGAGTAGAATTATTAGCATACTTACTTATAGTTGCTTGTTTGGTAGCAGTATATAGATCATTTATGAAGATATGGAAATGGCCTAATAAAGATTGTTGGGGGACACTAATAGATGCAGAGAGGAAAGGGGAGAAGTCAATTTGCCATTTTACTGCGAAACCAAAGGAAAGAGGGATTAGCTAGTCCTAAGTCAGCAAGATGATGAAGGAGTTTCTGATGGGGCATGCTATCAAAGGGTTTAGATAGTTCCAAGAAGAGTGGGAGACCAGGATGCCTTCATTTCACTAAGCATTTGTTACTAGAAGTGAAGCAGTAGTTGTACTGTGATGGGGACGAATGCCATGTTGGGTTTGTGTATGTGTGTGGGTGTGTGTCTATCTATATATACATGCACTTTTTTATACATACATTGTGTGGATCCTGTCTATGTCATCAAATGACATTCATGCTAAATATATGTTACTGCAATAAAAGTGTTCGAATAGCAGGCACTTTAATGGAAGACTAAGTTAATACAGCACTGACAGTGGTGAAATTGTGGAATACAAAGGTTAGGGAATTTCACTTTTTCCTTTGGTACTGTGAAGTTTCAGAATTACAATATTTAAATTAAAGTGTGTAAGATGCAGGGAAGCCCCCCTTTTGTCCATGACCTCATATTTGGATGGAGTTTGGATTTGCCTTGGAAAGATAGAGTTTGCAGAAAGTACTGTTTTCTCAGTTACCATGAACCCATACATACATACATACACCAGTAAGACACCATGCACAGTGGATTATAGCCTACAACTAAACAGCCAAGCTTTTCCAGCTTATGAGGTAAATAGATTAAGTCCTTATGGCCAGATATTGTCAAATGCACTCCATAATGACCAAATGAAAGTAACAAATGTAAAGATTATTCAGTTCTTCAAACTGCAGACTTAATTCTGAGAAGGTTTCTACTGCAAATTTCAAGTGATTCAATGTGTGTATGCCATGTGGGTTTAAAAGCAGTCAAGGCTTTTTCCACTCCAGAATCTGCAAATGTAATAGCATGATGAACCTTTGATTACCAGAATTTATTTGCTTTTACCTGAAGTTATTTAAGCAATATTGCTAGCTGGAGTATATTGTATAATATATTTTAATCATGTTGGCACGTGTTACTCCTGTAGGAGAAACCTGGGCGGATGTAAGTCATATCAACATGGGTAAAATGTATCAGGCCACAAACTCCATCCAGATGTATAGATTTTTATGCAATTTACCTATTTTAAATGTATTTAATTAAGTATTTTATTAAATAAACTATTGGAGTTAATTTTTCATTTATAGTTTGCATATGCAGTACAGTGTTTAGGACATTATGAGTGTTAATCATCTGTGCCTGGGTAAGACAAACACATAAAGTATGCAGCTAATGTTACAGTCATGCAAAGTAGTTGGGCAGTAGCAGTGATGTCAACGTCTTTTCATCAGCCTTTGTGCAGCAGGTTTACATTTCTATGGAGTGCTGTCGAGTGGGACATCAAAGACTAACAGGAGGTATGTGGCAAGCTGTTCCAGTAAATGTGAATGACAAGTGGTGCTGCTGTTGAAAACTAACCCCGGGATTCATGAAGCTCGGCTCAAGGACGGCGTTAGCCTTGCGCCAAACGTATGACGTAGAGATGGTGCAGCAGCACCACATGCATATTAATGAAGGCGCGCTGCCGCAACATCCACGTGCATAGGAAATGTGCGCCAATGCAGGGGGTGTGTCTAAGTGCTGCACAGAGGCGTGAACATGTCGGCTGCATACGCGCAACCTAAAATGTTGACTAGTACAGCCTGCCTCTAATAGTAATCACTCCTGTCAGTGTCCGTGGATACTGAAATGTATGCAAAGCATACAAGACAGTTTTGCGAACACCAAAATAAAAAGTAAACACAAAGGCACGTAGCTGAATATTGAGTCCCCGTCCCTTGAACAAATGACATTTAAAACCCTATGCTCGTATTCCATTGTAGTGTTCATTGTTATACCAAGTGGAAGCAAAACGCAGCGTGTTAGCATGCTGCTGCCATTTGCTAAGCCTAGCCCAATGGCTGGGGTCACCACCTGTCCCACATTGTGAGGGACAGTCCCCCTTTGGGCAGTTGTGTCCATACCAAAACCATTATAAATGTTAAATGTCCTGTGATTGTAGGACACAAGTATGTCCCAAATTTTATGTAATAGGTCCATACAATCTCCCTCCATGGCTTCATTGTTTTGCCTTACACTGCGTTTTCTTGCAGTTCCATACAATACTTATTTCTGTATGTAAAATACCTAAATGTTACAAGAAACAGAATAAGCAACTAAACGAAACAGAATAAGCAACTAAACTGCTACAACAATAAGTTTTCATTTAGGCATAAAACTAAAGTACTATCCTTTGTACTGACCGTGGGTATGTGTTGGCCTGTAAAATCTGATGTGTGTCCCAAAAATGTCCCATTTTGGTCATAAGAAAAGGTGGCAACCGTACCAATGATCAGAGCATTCACTCAATATCTGCCCATTCGCGGTCCAAGTCGTCTTTGTCTGGATGTCCCAAAGATGAATGGGTATTACCCGGGTCTACATACCATGTCATGAAAGATAAGTATTTGTGTGTACCTATGTGCATGAAGTACAGCATGTGGAAGATCAAAAATGCTAGGGTAGTCCTCACAACTATATTGGTACCAGAGATATGTAGTGTACGATATGTGTTCTGTTGAGTGTGCCATGGGCCATCAACCAGAGAAGGGATGGATGGTGTGTTAGAAAAATATGTATTAATATGTGTGCATTAGTGCCTTTTTATAAGCCCAGAAGGGTTAATACATTTATTCTGCTTTAGGTTACCTGGCACTTGCTCACTAAGTCAGCACTAAAAAATTAAAAGCACTACACCCTCAAAAACTCACCTTGAGTTCCTTGTTCCCCATTGGCCCTTTTTTTCAATTATAAAGGAATTCCCAGTGCTATTCTAGCATGTCCAAAGGTCAGTTGTCAATCTCCTCTCCGGTCCAGCTGGTGAATCTGGGAATCTTGAGGCAATGTTACAACTGCCTCATGTACACAGACAACCCTCTCCTCCTCCCAACAAATTCCAACACATGTGAGACATGCAACCATATAGCCAAACTGGAGGCTAAGCTCTCTCAACTCAGTACTGGCATAACCAGTCAGGAGGAGAAGGAAACCACACTCACTACAATTCCAGTCTCACATAGACCTACCACGACAGCAAACCAAACACATAAACACACAAAAACATACTCGGAGGCTCTAAATAAAAATCTGCCTAAGCAGCAGAGACCACCAAAGCAGACACCCAAGCAACCGCTACCCCAAAACAAAACACGTGCAACACATAGCTCACAAAGCCAGTATGCTGAACAGTCACAGCCCTTAAGGCTAAACAACACACCTGATACACTTGTAATAGGTGACTCTATTGTCAGGCACACTGACGTCCTGCTCACCAGGCTGAACAAGGAGAAGGTCACAGTGAGCTGCCTGTCGGGGGCTAGGATCCGCTACATAACACACGCACTCAGGTCACTCCAAGGCAAGTACAAATATGACTCAGTCATTGTCCATGCTGGTGTGAATGACCTGAGACGTACCTCCCTGGACTACATGAAAAGAGACATAGAGGAGCTCTCTGAGTATGTAGCCCAGGCCGGTATGACCCTGACCTTGAGTAGCATCTTACCCTCACCAAGAATGATGCCACAATATGAAGACAAGATGATCAATTTCAAGAATTGGCTTAAGTACTGGTGTCATTCAAAGGGGATCCAATGCCTGTCAGCTTGGGATGATATGCTCGACAAGCCATGATGCTTCGCTAGAGACGGCTTGCACCTGTCACCCATGGGCTTTCAGATATTGGCAAAGGCTCTTGCTACCCCCATAGTGCCTTTTTTAGGCAAGGCTCAAAAGACAAACCCACCTCCATAGGTATCACAAGGGATAAGAAACTAAGAGTAATGCTACTCAACGCCAGAAGTCTAAACCTCAAGATGCACGCACTCGAAACTCTCCTTAGCATGGAGAATATCGATATCTGTGCAGTAACAGAAACCTAGTTCAAGGCTCCTGAGAGCCCCCAGCACTACCAGGTTATACCGTATACCATGCTTTTTGGCCCCAAAACTGGGACCAAACCACAAAAGGAGGGGGAGTATCAATATTCGTCAAAGATACCCACACCTCCAGGTTGGTGGCACAGCATGAAGCATCAGAGACTATCCATGTGCAACTAACAGTGGGTAAAACTGCCTTCCAGTTTATAGCCTGCTACAGACCACCCTCCCAAACCCAGAAACCCCACTCGGCCTTCCTGAGAACACTGAAAAATATGAAGGTCTCTCCAAACACCATTATATTGGGTGACTTCAACTACCCAAACATAGACTGGGAGCATTACTGTAGCTCCAACACCCTAGCCCAAAGGTTCCTAGAATTTATAAACTCAAATGCTATGAAACAACTTGTTACTACTCCCACAAGAGGGGAAAACATACTAGACCTGATCATCACCAACATGGGCACTCTATGCTCCAGACCAGAAGTGTATCCCTCACTGGTAAGACCAGACCATAAACAAATCTCACTGGATATTCACATCCCGACCCCACCCCCTGCCCAGAAAGCCACAGTGAAAAACTTCTCTAAAGCAAATTTCACACTCCTCAAAACCGAGGTGGAATCCTTCAAAGCCCCCGGGCCTGTGGAAAATATGGCCCAGACCACAGAATCCTTTATAAACGCATTCTATGAACACCTTCAGGAATGCATGGATCATGCAATCCCCAATAAAACCAAGACCCAATCCTCCAAAGGCATATGTCCTGTCTGGTGGACCCCAGCCATAAACAAACTATACAATAGAAGGAGGAAGCTACTACATGATAGAGCAAAATCCCAAAAAGGGAAGGCATCTCTGATCAGTATTAGCAAAAAACTACGGGCACTCATAAAATCGTCTAAGGCCAGCTTCGAGAGACAAATTGCACAGGACACTAAGGATAATCACAAGGCTTTCTTTAGTTATGTTAGGAACCTGGGTGGGAATTCCCAGATATGCTCAGAATTAGTCCAAAATGACAAAAAATACACTGAACCCACAGACATTGCCAACATCCTAGCTGACAGGTTCAGCGCAAACTTCTCCCCCCCCCCCCCCACCAAAAGGACGAATATCTATCCCAGCAGAGTGCTGTCCCCCTGACATCTCAGATGCTCAGGTAAGAGCCGCCCTCTCCAAAGCAAAAAACACAGCATCAATGGGATCAGACGGTGTCCCGGGCTGCGTCCTACATGAACTCCAAGAAGAGCTAAACCCAAACATAAAAGTACTGTTCAATCTCAGCCTTACTACAGGATATGTACCCAAAGAGTGGCGTACAGCAACAGTGGTCCCTCTCCACAAAGGTGGTGCCTCAACGGATCCTGGAAACTATCGCCCCATAAGCCTGACTAACTTGGTCTGCAAAGCTATGGAAAGGATCATCATGGACCTCATAAATAAAGATATTGGGGGCCTACAGACACTGGATCCTACCCAGTTCGGCTTTGTTAAGGGCGGATCCTGCCTCTTAAACCTGGTAGATTTCTTTGAAACAGTCACCAAGGCCATTGACGAGGGGAAGGTGGTCCACACAGCCTACCTGGATCTCGCAAAAGCCTTCGATACAATACCCCACTCAGGCATTATAGATAAGCTCACCAGCTTAAATATAAACCCCTATGTCACTAGATGGGTTGCAAACTGGCTCAAGGACAGAACCCATATGGTTAGAATTGCTGGAGCCATGTCAGACTCCAAACCAGTTACAAGTGGCATCCCACAAGGCTCAGTCCTGGGACCTCTCTTGTTCGGTATATATTTCTCGGAGGTACAGGCAAACACAGAAGGACTGTGTCTGACCAAGTTCACAGATGACTGCAAACTGGGCGCCAAAATCGACTCTCCAGCTGACACAAGCATCCTCCAAAAGGGCCTCATAGAAACAGACAACTTGTGCCAGAACCATGGCCTCAAGCTAAACGCCAAAAAGTGTATAGTCATCCCCTTTGGCAAAAACAAAGTGCCCACAAATTACCACATAGGTGGTAATCTATTAAGTACAGAAGAAGTAATTAGGGACCTGGGTACCCAAGTTGATAGCAATCTCTCATTTGACAACCACGTGGCCAAAGTGGTTAGAAAAACATTTTATATAGCCCACCTAATCATGAAGGGATTCACATCTAGATCAGGGAGGTCATCGTGCCTCTTTACTCATCCCTCATCAGGCCCATAATTGAGTACAATGCCCCTTTTGGGATGTACCTTACCAGACACCTGCAACAACTGGAAAGACCCCAAAAGTACCTCACCAAGAGGATCAAAGGGCTCAAACAGATGCCATATGCTGCCCAGTTAAAGAAACTCCAGCTCTACTCAGTGGCATACCGCCTGCTCAGAGGCAATCTGTGCCTGACGTATAAAGCCATGTCCAACCCGGAATTAATGGACATGCTGCACCTCAGAAAATCCAAATCCCATCGAGCTACCTGCTCAAGAGACTTGAACCTCAGCACTGAAATAAATAGGGCATGCTGGAGGGACAGATTCATAACCCAGAGGCTCCCTTCACTCTGGAATAAAATCCCAGTCCAGGTTAGGCAGAGTCCCTCATTGACTCTCTTCAAGAGGAATCTTGATGAGTGAATGGGAGATCGTAGGTTTACCCCGGGTATCACTTCTGTGTCACTGTTAGACAGAGGCACAGTATACTAACCTCGAAAAAGGGCATAGCAAAATTAATTTAAAATGGGTGGCGAAAGCCAAACACACTCTGGCTAGGCTTATAAATGCCCTAGGGCAGACAGCCTAGTATGAACCTATGAACCTATGCTGAACAAAACCATATTCATGGCAAATGCTTTCTGACCTCGTATTTTGTCAGCGCAGCTAAAATCTTGTTTATGTCTTAGGAATGTACTGAGAAGCAGATGGTTTTCTGCTTGATTAGGAAAATAATGAATAGAACAATACTGCTTTCTATAACGTTATTAAACTTAGACAATTAGCCCTGTCTGTGTTATGAGAACATAACCAGCTGCAGGAAGGATAGATAAAGTGGAACAAAGACCGCTTGAAGAATATGAACTATAATCTGTGATTGCTTTGTGCTCAAATGAGTAGAGTACCTTGAAATGTAACACAGCACTGTAGAAATAATTGCAACTAGCTGCCAGTCTCCAAGGCCATGTTATTTTTCCAAAGTTTTCTCATGAATCTAGAAATGTTATGTCCTATCAGCAGAAAATCATGAGCAACATCTGCTGTGAAAAACAATATTGTACACTTGTGATTAACTACGTCAGCTTCAGTAGGCAATGTCTTGTAAGAATAGTATAAGAATGGCTTCACTTCCTGATTTTAGTTAGACAAACTCTGTATTTTTGCATGCATGTTTTTGTCTCCTTGCTGCAAGAATTAAAGTGCCTTAACCTGAACTTTACGTGTATTGGTCTTTGAAATTTTTTCCTTCGACAGATTGGTCCTTCAGACTGGAAACCTCCACTCTGACCAGATCAGACAGGCCAGGTGGCTTGAAACCGTACGGGGAAGAAACCACATCGGTTCTTCTTAGTTGAAAAGACCTCCGACTGAATTGTCGTCCAAAAGAGGCCAGCCACTGTTCTGATCTGTGACTGAAGGGCGGGTTTACCTCGAACCAGACGATCAATCACGGAGGCTCAGGTAAGGTGAGATTTACCTTTTTCTGTTTTAGATCAGGGACTTGATTTGCATTGTCTGTCAGGGGATTTGTCTTGTACAAGTCAGGGACAGGAAGATTGCAATCTTGTCATAGATCAGGGAAACAGAATAGGTAAGGCAGTTATTCTAGATAGACTGTGAAAAAGAGAAATCGTGGTACCACGTAAAAATAAGAAGGGTTACGTAACATTTCGAAAGTTAGAATAAAATGGGAAATAAGTGCACGAAAAGATCCCAAACTCCGCCGTTAACTGAAGATGCTAAATTTATGCAATTACAATGTGCCGATAATGTTAAATACTACTCAAAATGGATTAATAAGTATGAATTTGATGGTAAATTAGAAAAATCCTCACTTATTAAACTTATCAAACAGCTTAAAACCAATTCCAGAGGTCGGGTAAAAAAGCAACGTCAATTAGGAATTCCTCAGGCACACAGGAGGATTGAGGAAGCAAACTGTAGGCAACAGAAGCAATAACTCAAAAACAATGTTTTTAGATTAAGAGGATAATAACTTAGTAATAGCATCGGCCCCTCCGCTTCCCTTACCAGAATATGAAGCGAGTGGACAAGCTGGTCCACCCCCACGATATCCTGTTATCCCTGCAAAAGCAAAACCATTTGTTAGAGATCCCGTCGAGACCAGGTCTCAAACACGGGCAGGAAACTCAAAAGGGGACATTGAGTTATATCAAATGGGTAGAAGTTCACGATGTATAAGTGAAGAAGAAATGTGCCTACTAATAGAAGTTCCTAATCCTCAGGCAGGACAAGAAGGACAGGACCCAACTCTCTTAGTTTACAGACAGTGGACACCGGAAGATATCCGGAAAGCCACTGAGGGAATTCCCCATCCAAAAGTTAATTTTAGAAAATTTTTAGAAGACCTACAAGGCATGAGGTTAAGTTATAACTTAAATGGAGAGGAAGTAGAAAAAGTAGCCAGACAAATCGTGGGACCAGACTGGCACATGATCAGTGGCAACTGGAATCCCCGTGACGCAGAACACAAACCCCTCCCACATAGTAGCGCAGAACTAGACAACAGAGTGAAAGGTCTTACAGACCGAATCTCTGAGAAATGGAAACCTAGGGCAGACTGGACTTGCATTAATCAATGCATCCAACAAGAAGGTGAAACCGTTGACAGATATTATGCTAGATTATTAATCTGTTTTAATAACCATTGTGGAATGCAGGTACCTGAAGATCAAACACATGATTCCCCGTATGAGCAGCAGTTAAAGAATGTATTTTTAAAAGGCAGTATTTTGCCTATAAGCAGCTTTATTACAAAGCACATGGTAGATCATCGTACAAGTAGATTACAGTCACTACTTGAATATGCTAGACATGCCGAAAGGCATTTTGACAGTAAAAAGAAAAAGAAAGCCCAAGTATTCTCTGTAGAAGATGGAGCAGAAGTTTATGTTGTACAGTCCGGAAAAAAGGGCAAGAAAAATGCCCAAGGAAACAAACAGTCTGATCAATGATCAGAGGACTTTGATGGGCAAAAGAAAAGGGGGGAGTGCTTTAAATGCGGTAAGAAGGGACACCTGGCAAAGGATTGCAAGAAAAACAAGAAGGCAACTACGGAAGATAAGGAGGGTGAGGACTGACTATATGATAGCCAGGAATCACTAGAAGAAAATAGCCAAGAAAAGACAAATGAGAATGTGATAGAGGGAGTAGAGGATGTCACAGGAGAAATAGAGGAAGTGCATGAAGCCACAGATAGTGAAGAAAATGAAATTTTAGACTTAGCTGTATTGAGCTTGGAGTTCTATTTAGCAGACATGAAACCAGAAGTTACACTCCTGGTAGAGGGGAGGGAAGTCACATTTTTGTGTGACTCAGGGGCCTCACGGACCCTGATACACCCCTCCAAACTACCAGAGAATTCAGAGTCACCGGATTACATATTAGTGAAAGCAGCTAATGGACAGCTGTATCAGGAGCCCCTCTCCCATAACGTTGTGATAAATTATCCTGTTTCAGGGTTAACCCAGAAAAGCAAAATTGTTGTTTCTGCAAAATGCCCAGTAAACCTTTTGGGCAGAGACCTTATGCAGCTATTTGGCATAGCAGTAGTTCCAACTATGCAGGGTATGGAAGCACAGTGACAAATTGATACTTTTGCAGTGCGATCAGAGGGTGAAACATTTTATTGGTACAGCCAGGACTTAGTTACGACTGGTCCAGGGGCAATAACCGAAGAGCTGATGAACGCAGCCATCACCAAGTTCCCCTCTCTTGACACTGACAAACAACAATTGTTGCAATGTACTCTATATTATTGTAACACACCAGGACTTGATAAGAAATATGAACAAGAGTTGTTTAGAAACCGTGCAAACAGATTAGTATTGCGTAATCTGTTCTGGGATATGAAAGGGAACAGTGTAGTTAGCTGTTCATTACCCCAGGAGTTCTTTGCACTTTATAAATCTAATCGATTACTACATGTAAGGTTAACCAAGGACAAAAATGTGAAATGGACAGACCCAGGAGAAAAAGTCACGAGGTGGGAAAAACAGACAGAGTTAGAACTGTCAGAACAGGAAGTACAAAAGCAGAAGTTAAATTGGATAACACAGACACACCCAGCTGTGCATTTGCAGTCAAGCGATGACAGCTGATTAGCACTCTTATCAGAAGAGGAAGAAGATGCCTTACAAGGTATACCAGAAGCTCTCTGGTCAACAGGCAAATCAGATGTAGGACTTATTCATACAGCGGGACCAGTTATTATTATGCCAAAGTCAGCATTTAGACCACAAAAGAGACAGTATCCCTTGAGAAAAGATGCAGAGGTAGGAATCAAACCTATTATAGCAGCTTTACTTAAGGAAGAAGTACTGGTGGAATCATCTGATTCACCATGTAATACACCTTTATTTCCTGTTAGAAAAGCAAATGGAGAATGGTGCATGGTCCAAGACTTACAAGCTGTAAATGATGCAGTAATAACAAGGGCACCTATGGTGCCAGATCCACACACCCTGTTGAATGATTTGAAACCTCAGCAGAAATATTTTTATGTGGTAGATATCAGCAATGCGTTCTTTTCTATACTGATACACCCTGACAGCCAACATTGGTTCGCATTCACATTTCAGAGGAAAAGGTATACATACACACGACTACCACAGGGATGTTGTGAGAGCCCAACAATATTCTCACAAGAAATGGCAGGCAACTTGGCGGGATTTACCCCACCGAGAGGCAGTCAGATTTTACTTTATGTTGATGACATCCTGCTGGCAGCCCCCACCCAGCAAGATTGTAAGGAAGATACTGTAGTATTGTTACAATTTTTAGCTATTCAGGGACATAAAGTAAATAAAAACAAATTACAGCTTTGGAAAAAGCAAGTTAGATACCTAGGATATGTAATATCCAAAGAGGGCAGAACATTAGATGAGGACAGAAAAATAGCGATTTTACAAGCACCAAAACCCACTACCAAGAAGGAAATGATGTCCTTCCTGGGTACGACCAACTTTTGTCGGAGCTGGATTCCAAACTATGCTTTGGAATCTGCACCGCTGACCAACTTGATATACAAGAAGCCTATGGCAGTACAGGATTTATTACAATGGACACCAGAAGCAGAATCTGCTTTCTGCAAATTGAAACAGCTGATAGCATCCTCACTAGTCTTAGGATTACCAAACTATCATAAACATTTTTTCCAAACTGTAGATTGTAAGCAAGGTTATATGACATCAATGCTAACGCAACAGCATGGGGACAAACAACGCCCCATTGCTTACTATTCATCACAACTGGACCCAGTGGCACAGTCATTGCCCCACTGTGTACAAGCAGTAGTCGCAGCTGCAATGGCAGTACAGGCTTTGGCCTCAGTAGTGTTGTTCCACCCTCTCACACTGAGAGTGCCTCATGCAGTCGCGATTATTTTACTGCAAGAAAAAGTAGCATATCTTTCTCCTGCTAGGCATCTTTCCTGTATGACTATATTGTTGAGCCAACCTCATATGACAATTGAACGATGTACAACTTTGAATCCGTCTACCTTGCTTCCAACTCCTGCAGATGGCACACCGCACAGTTGCCTGCAGGAGATTGAGCAAAAGACACTACCTAGAAAAGATCTTACGGATGTTCCCTTGGATGATGCCGATGTGACATATTACGTGGACAGCTCATGCAAAAGGGGTCACACAGGACAAAACCTAGTAGGATATGCAGTAGTTTCTGATACTGAGATTATAGAAGCAAATTCTTTACCACACAATTTATCTGCACAGGCAGCAGAACTGATTGCCTTGACATGGGCATGTACTTTAGCAAAGGGTAAATGTGTAAACATTTTTACTGATAGCCAGTACGCTTTCTCTACTTTACATGTTTTTGCACAACAGTGGAAAAATCGAGGAATGATAACATCTACTGGCAAATCAATCAATCATGCGCAGTTTATTTTAGATCTTTTAGAATCTATTCAGTTACCTCAGAAAGTAGCTATTTGTAAATGCATAGCTCATACCAAGCAACAGGATAGAATTTCAAAAGGGAATGCAAGGGCTGATACAGCTGCAAAGCAGGCAGCTTCAGAAGCATTTCTTTTGAATGAGGAATTACAACCTTCTGAGATTTTAGACTTAGAAATGTTGAAAACAATGCAGGCACTTACTATGCAGGTTGAAAAACAAAAATGGATAAAACGAGGAGTAATTCTCAAAGAAGGGCTGTACATCTCCAAAGACGGAAAACCAATATTGCCATCTAACTTGTTTGGATATGCAGCTTTGTTGAGCCATGGGCAATGCCATGTCTCAACAAGGGGGATGGTACCATTAGTGAACCGAGTGTTCACAACATATGGATTCATAAACTATACTAAAATTTTTGTTTATCATGTCATGTTTGTAATAAACATCATGCCCAAGGGGCGTTAAAGCTCAAGCAGGGGAGTTTCCCTGCACCACCGTATCCATTCCATATTATCTGTATGGATTTCGTAGAATTGACCAAATGCGAAAATAAGAAGTATTGTCTTGTCATTGTAGATGTTTTCCAAATGGGTGGAAGCTTTTCCGACTAAAAATCCAGATGCAGCTACTGTTGCAAAAATCCTTCTTAAAGAAATTATTCCTAGATTTGGCATACCGGAAAAGATCTACAGTGACAATGGCACACATTTTGTGAACCAAACCATACAACAACTGAGCAAGTTTTTCGGAATTTCTTTGAAAAATCATTGTGCGTATCATCCACAATCTGCAGGATTGGTAGAGAGGAACAATGGGACGTTAAAAAATAAATTAAGGAAGCTCATTGAGCAAACACATAGAAATTGGGTCTATTGTCTGCCCCTGGCACTGTTGAGCATGAAAACTGTTCCGAATGCAAAGGGATTGACTCCTTTTGAGAAGTTATTTGGGAGGGCATATTATATACCTCAGTGAAAACCTCTCATGCCTGCAGATCAGGAAGCCGAATGTACACTCCCTGAGTATATGAGGAGAATGTTGAATTCTAAACACCATTTGCAGTTTAATTCTGTTTCAGATAAGGAACAAACCAGACAATCAGAAGCAGCAGTAGTCCCAGGCATGTGGGTCTGGGTGAAAGATATCAAGAGAAAAAACTAAACGACACCGAAGTGGGAAGGGCCATACCAAGTGCTACAGTCAACACCCACTGCAGTCAAGATTGCAGAGTGAGCGTCCTGGATTCATCTGACACACTGTAAACTGGAGAGTAGATAAAACGAGAGTGAAGACCACCACGATGATGCAGCAAAACTTTTCTTTATTTGAACAAAGAACACAGAAGAGGATGAGCGCTTTCGCGTACGGACTGTACGCTTCTTCAGATCTAACAAAATGTGAAAATCTCCATCCTTATATATCAAAACTAAGTAGTGATTATTGCTATCAATTATTCAATCAGTCAATCAAATTCAAATTGCAAGACTCATAGTGTAATTGTGAGATGTAAACACAGTTTAAGATGACGTGACAGTCCAAAAATATAGGAAATCTCATAACATATTTCAGGAGACATATGTCCCTAGATATATATCTATTACTGTTGGGATTAAATATTCACATATGACTGCTCTAACAAAAACTAAAATACATTGTTTTATATAGAACATTTATCATCGAGCATCATGTTCAGATGCAATTAATAAAATAAAATAAAATAAAATCTTTCTAAACAGTTCTATCTGTATTAAATGTTTATATCACTCTATGAGTAGAACAAATGAAAGAAACACCATTTATCAAACAAACAAAAACAAATAAAAACAACTATTCATCTCTATGTGTTGTCACTTTTTAAAAGGACAGTATCATCTAGAAACATCTGTGTCAAAACAGTATATGCTAAAAACACATCGGTAAAAACACATAAATATAAAGTCAGTGTAAGTAAATATAAGTAATAAAATGTAGACGCGTTATGACATGATTCTCTATAGTAATAGTAGTATAAGCCTTTGGGAATTATTATTATTGTATATTCTTTAGAGACACACAGATAGAAGACCAGCTATTGTATTACCCTTTATATGCTGTATTATATTATATATCAAAGATTTTTAGAATTTATATACATTCTTTTGAACAACAGTTAATCAATAAATAGAAGATATAAAAGTTATAAATATAAATATAAATATAGATAAAAATATATAAATATATATATGTATATAGACATAGAAGAAATTAATATGTATAGATGTATAGGAAATATTGATAAAAAACATATATGAATACTAAATATTTTAAAGCCTAATGTATCTCATCTATTATGTCACTATATATATAAAAATATGATCTTTTAGTAGATGTATATAAAAAATATTATATAAATATTTTTATATAGATATATATAAAAAACTTTTTGTAAGAGATTATCTATATAATATTTTATATTATCTAAAAGTTGTTTCGTGTAACTAAAAATAGTTAAAATTGAAATTAGGATCTAAAACCATATTCATATGTTATATAGCACAGATAGCAGCAAGATGTATGTACAGAGTCTTTTTAATGTTAAGATGTTGTTATGTATGTGAGTAAAAAATATATATATAAAAAAAATAAATAAATAAATAAAAAATATAGATATGAGAGAATATATATACATATGTATAAGAAATTAATATAGTATTTTTATCTCTCATATAGCATTTATATAATTTACATCAAAAAACCAATCTCAGAACACTAAAAAAATATGTATATAAATATATATTATTCCGCTATTAAAATTAAAGCTAGTATATTATGTTTATAGTGACCAAAGTCCATTATAATTTATTTCATTTCAGGCTCCTCTTTTTAAGTGTTGATCTGATGCTAATGTATTGATTCAAGCCCGGGGCATAATGTGCTTTAAAGCGAATAATCCATTCCAATTCTATATTCTCTAGTTCATTGAATGTATCTCCCTTCCTTTTATTCAAATGGACTAGCTGTAGCGTTCTAAATTTAAAGCTATGTCCAGGATGGTTATTGATATGTTTAGCTAGAGCATTCTTTTGGTCATTCTTCCTGATACCATATATATGATTATATATCCTTTCTTTCAAGGATCTGCTTGTCATTCCTATGTAGAATGCCTCACAATCCTGACAATTTGCTAAATATATCAGATTAGAGCTAGTACAACTAGATCTAAAATTTGGTTTAAAAGTAACATTCATCCTGGGATGTGTGAAGTCAATCTCTTTTGTAATATGGCTACACATATTACATGTTTTACAGGGGTATGTCCCTAGCTTGTTATGTACAGTCACCCTATCCATAGAATCTACTTTCACCATATTTCTTTCATTGTAATTATTACCATTATTCTTTTCTATACATAGCAATCTCTTTAAATTCTTACTGTTGCTATATATGAATATCGTTTTTTCTCCCACTAACTTCTTAATCTCTTCATCAGTCAGGAGAATATGCCAATTTTTGTGTATAATGTTAGTAATAAATCTGTTGTCACTGGTATATCTAGTTTGGAAGTTTATTGACTGTTTGCTAGGAAAATAACTCCCCTGTATTTTCTGTATTCCAGTTCTGTGTGTAGCTGAAGTTTGAGATGACTGGAGAGACTGTTTCACTGAATGAATCAGATTCAGATCATATCCTCTCTCTAAAAACATTTGTTCTAGTTTAGACATTTGCATAAGTCGATCTTCACTGTCCTTACATAATTTGTCAATTCTAATGTATTGACTTTTTATAATGTTGCGAAATATATGTCTGGGATGCATGCTATTGTATTCCAATAGTGTGTTTTTCCAACAAGGTTTTCTAAAAATAGTGTGATGTAGAGAACCATCTTCATCCTTTGTAATGGTGATATCTAAAAAGTCTATTTTGACTGTGGAGTGTTCAACTGTAAACTTAAAGAAAGAAGTAGTAGATTCTAAATATTCTACAAAGTCTAAAAATTCATCTAATGTACCATTCCAGAAGATTATGATATCATCTACAAAGCGTTTATACAATAGCATTTTTTTAAAACATTCATTGTTGAATAAGTGCATGCATTCCCAGTAGTAAACCACTAGGTTCGCGTACGTATTCGCACAAGGAGTGCCCATGGCTACTCCCCATTGTTGTAAGAACAAAGTGTTGTCATACATAAAAACATTGTTATTTAGTATAAGTTCTAAGATTGCATTCAATAAAATCTGTTCATTGTTGTTAAATCTATTGCTATCTTTGATAATATGTCTAATAGCTTCTGTACCATAACTATTTGGTATGGATGTAAATAAATTCTTCATATCCATGCTTATTAAAAGGCAGTTAATAGGAATTCCTTCAGCAAAATTCTCTAGTACATCTAACAGTTGATATGTGTCTCTTAATATAGATGTAATGTCATCGACAATAGGTCTTAGTTTTCTTTCTATATAGACTGACATTGTTTCTGTAACCCACCCATCTCCAACAATTATTGGACGTAAAGGTGGTGGTAGTATGCCTTTATGTATTTTTGGCAGTCCCTTTATATATGGGATTCTGGGCTGTTCTATTAAAAAGTATAACTAGAGGTCATGGTCAAATTGTCTACACATTAGAAAGTCATATAATTCATGATGTACTGTATAAATTAATTTGGTTAGGCCAGTGTGGTCTATTTTGATATAAGTGTCTGTATCTTTAAGCATAGTATGCATTGTGGTGTTGTAAGCTAGGCTGTCTAAAACCACTATCCCACCACCTTTATCTGCGGGTTTAATTGTTATATTGTTGTCACGTTGTAAAGAATATAATGATTCCCATTCTAAATGAGACATATTAGTGTATAATCCTTTCCTTTTATTATTAAAATATCTATAAAAGTCTTTTTCACATGCATTCATAAAACATTTGGTTACTGCTGTTAAAGTCGGCGTAAATATACTTTTCCTTTTGAAGCTGTAGCCATTATTAACATCATTATTCACAGATTTAGTTCCATTTTTATCAAACAAACATTTCAAAGTAATGTTACGAGTAAAAAGCCTCAGGTCAATTAAAATTTCACTTATATTACTAACCTGGGCTGGTATAAATGAAAGACCTTTGTTCACCAATGAATAGTCAGTCTCTGTCAGATTTCGTTTTGACAAATTGAATACTAAACTCGTTATTCTCTTCTTCGGTTCCTGTTGCCATAATTCATCTGTTCGCCAGAAAGCTTTCTCTTCGTCCGTCTTCTCTTCTTTAGAAAGCCTGGGATACACCAGGCGAAAGCGCTTGTTTGTTATTTGTACCTGTGGATTATTAAAGAAGCTTTTGTTCCTACTCAATGGATTTGTTTTTGCCGTTTGAATACAGAACTGTTAACCTGGTCCAGCCTTGTCCTTTTTAAATTATCTTTGGGATCCAGATTTTTGTACCATCTCAATAACATTGTTTTTTGTGTGGTAAAAGGTTTTGAGCACTTGGTCGTCTGGTGGCATTCTTCTACCTTACACACAGATGGAATGTAGTCCATGCTGGGACCACCAAAAATTGTAAAGCGCAAATGTCCATAATCCATAACCTCAGGAAAGGCACGTTTGTGCAAATATTACATGGCGGGAGAGCCTGTGAATACACGAGGTGGGACAAAATATGTGTAGGGGCCCAAAAGCTCTGGAGAGGGCAATGTGTAAAGGTGTGTCATGGCTGCGATAACAAGTGGATAATTTATATTACACCTGTAAATTCTACACGGGTGGGGTGGAGGAACTATGGGTATGCAATTATGGATCCAGGTGTGCCAGGGTTGGATGCCCCAGTTCTAATGGACAGCCCCGTAGAGGTCAGCTAGTTCATAATAGGTATATATGCATACACATATGCAGACAACAATATGTTGAAGTACATTCTCTGTAACACATGCATTCCATTTGTTGACATAAATAATAGGAATGTGCAGATACAAACATCGACAGCAGATGAAATAATAGGCTGTGCAGAGGAGGGATGGGACGAATCACACTGTATCACTTTCCAATTACCATCGGTAATCTGTACATGAACATATTGCGACATCTGTCCGCTGTATAACGTGCTAAATACCGATTACAAGATAACTGGAGTGAAGTGTCGGTGTCATAATGAATAAGGCACTTGTATACTTGTGAAGCATATATAAACACAATTACGCATGTGTAAGTGCGTATGAGTAGGGAATGTATTGGCTTACAGACACACAGATGTATATATATTTAGATTTATATATATATATATATATATATATATATATATATATATATATATGTGGTTCTAGGTCATAAGCTCGACAGCCACTCTCACCGACAACAAAAACATCGACACCACATTATCGACAAACCAGAAACACGACAACTCACATGCCCGACAAACAAGTAACCGACGGTCCACAAACACGAAACCCCACACACTGCACACACCACAATAACAACAATCAACTAACAAAACACATCCCCTTATCCAAAACCACACACAGAACACAAGCACACCAAAATCCTCACAAACCCACACTAAACCTCACACACACAACTATGTCCAACCCTAACCCAAACTCCTTACCCTAAGGTCCACTATCGCGCACACTCAGCTAACCCGCCCTAACCCTAACTCACTTAACCCACCCCTAACCCAAAAATACCACTACCGCACACTTACATAACCCGGCCCTAACCCTAACTCACTTAACCCGCCCCAACCCAAAAAATACCACTACCACACACTTAAATAACCCGGCCTAACCCTAACTCACTTAACCCGCCCCTAACCCAAAACATACCACTACCGACACTTACCCAACCCGCGCCCTAACCCTAACTCACTTAACCCACCCCTATCCCCACAGACTGTCACTATCCACACTTACCTTAGTCGCACCCTAACGTCACCACCGCATACTCACACAGCCTTCTTTCCAACTCACTATCCCTGGCGTGGAGTTTTCATCCATCCGAAGGCGTCGGTCTTCCGAGTGTCGATCATCTGGCGCCCGCTCATGCGTTGTCGGTAATCCCAGCTGTCGATCTTCTAACCTACACCTATATATATATATATATATATATATATATATATATACACACACACACACACACACACACACACACACTCACACACACACGTATATATGGTTGCAGACATACATATACGTATATATATATATATATATATATATATATATAGATATATACATACATATATATATATATATATATATATATATATATATATATATATACACATATATGTACATATATAAATACATATATGTGTGTGTGCATAGATATATAGAGATATACAGCTATGATAGGAAAAAGCACACAGAAATGACAGTTGTTCACAGGCTATGGCAATGGAAGTGAGGAGCCCAGGCAAGACACATGCCACACGCAGCATGCCCTTCCACCCACCCCCCCACAGCCGAACATGGGAACTATACACGCAAGCAATGTAAAGTGTCCACTACTCCCCAGACCACAGGCAGGATACACCGGGGGGGGGGGGGGACACAGTAAACCCATGGATTCCAATCATGGAACACATACTGGAGTCCCTTGTGGGACACCCCAAAAATTGGCCAAACCATGGAATGCGATAGATCATCCATTTTGTCCTCCGTGTATACAGACTCGGAATACAAGGGTGGGTAATCCAGATTACCCATGGGCCGAGACAATTGTATGAAATGGGTCCCATGAAGTGGAGAGTGGGCAGTGTGTAGTGGTGTGTCCAGAACCCACCAAGTCCCAGAGTAAGGATGGGTGCTGTCGAGAAGGCGAGGGTGGGGGAATTATGGGTTTAGGTGTGCAGGTGTTGGCCAATATGGACAGCCCTAGGGAAGCAAGCGAATGTGTTCATTGGGCAGAGGCGTCGCCCAAGGAGCAGCCACACCCACTGCGAGACCCACTAATGCAAAGTGTAATCTATATGGCATGGAACGGAATAACCAGATGCAGATATATATAAGTAGAGCTATGTGTGTGTGTGTATATGTATGCTTCTCCCTCGTCGTAGTACGAATGTATAACTACAGAGAAAGAATACAGACACATACCCACATATGACTCTATACATATGCAGACAACCACAGACCCATATGTTGTTAGATTATATATATATATATATATATATATATATATATATATAAATATATATATATATATATATATATATATATATATATACATACACACACAAATATATATATATATATATATATATATATATATATATATATGTATACAACAAGATATGAATATACATGCATGCATACATATGCAGCTATATCTGTATATATTAATGTAAATATATATTTATATATATATATATATATATATATATATATATAAATGTTACAGCAAATATACACATGTATATACCTAGGATATGTTACAGCAGTTAAGGGTAACATATGTTCAGTCCGGGCATATGTTGGTGGGAGGTCCAATAAACAAACGTCTACCTCCCACCCACCCAGCTAGACCGGTGATACATACAGCCACGCAATAAAGGTAAATACACCACTGCTTCCCAGACCACAGGCAGGAAACTACCAGTGGGAGAGATCTACAAGGTCTACACTTTAAACATGGACAGCGATGTCCCTTGTGGGACACCAAAAATTTAGTTTTTGTGACCAAGTCCTGTAAAGATTGCTGCCACCAGGATGTAGCTGTACATGGACCAGTAGGTTGTGCAAGCCTGATAACACATGGGTTGACACAATGTACGACATGTGTCCTGACCCGGGGAGGGTGGGCAGTGTGTAGGGGTGTGTTTATACCCCACCTGTGCCCACAGTATGGATAAGTGCTGTAGAGAAGTGGCAGGTAGAGGAACTATGGGTATGCGATTATGGGCCTAAGCGTGCAGGTGTTGGCTGGCAGAGTCATATTAGGACCGCCCCGTGGATGTAAGTAATATTCCAATGTGGGTATAGCAGACGCCCATACCTCCCAAACCTTAAGAGCACATCTACTGGATAGTCCGTAAACCATTGGGGGAACACATGGGGACCACATCATTGAACTGTCCCTGATTACCAGGGACATCCGTGATTACGAATCAGAATCTAACTCAGTCCCAACTAAACCCTCCTAGAACTAGTGATATTAGGAGGAAAGGTGGTGGAATACACGTAATGAATAATGACAACATGTAAAGAGTCATAAACAGCATGGACCTCAGACAATGTGTATGAATACATATGTTCTCTGGGTCCATCAATGTGTCAGGTTAATAGCACCAAACTTCTAAATGTGTCCCTGAGGTTGTTATGCAGTGTCCCTGATTCGGTGTTCATTCTTCCCCATTCGTATGAGAGGTCTGCTAGTGAGAGAAAGCGCATGTTCTGCCATCTACCTTAGAAAGATGATAGAATAATAGGGTTGGGGTTACTATCTGTCCACCTTTGTGGGGGACACTCCCCTTTGGGCAGTTGTGTCATGCAAAATAATTGTAATTATGGCAAATGTCCTGTGATTTAGGACAAAGATTTCCTATATTGTCTGTAGTAGTTGCATAAAACAATTATTTTGTATCTGAAACATATAAATGTTATAAGAAACAGTATAAGCAACTATAATGCTACAAGAATAACCTTTTATTTAGGCAAAACAGTGAAGTACTCTCCTTTGTGTGGGTATGTTTTGCCCTGCAAAATCTGGCATCTCTACATAAAGGTCCTATAGGGTTGCCACCTTTCAAATACCCAAAGTGGGATATGTTCTGTAGAAATGTCAGACTTCCCAGGACAAAACATACCTACAGCCATGCATAGTACAGAATATTACTTATATGCACCAATAAAAGCTTATTCTAGTAACATTTGAATTGCTTATGCTACTTCACAAAACATATAGAAGTTTCATATATAAAATAACTGTTTTATGCAACTATTAAAGAAACTTAGAATATCATATTGTCCTGTAATCAGGACATTTGCCATGTCTTGATTATTTTCGCAGGACACAACTGCCTAAAGAGGGACTGTCCCTCGCAAAGTGGGACAGATGTTAACCCTGAAGTCCCACCTTGGCCAATTGAAAAGGTGGCAAACCTATAATAGGTATGCGGTAGCATGACTTGGCTGACAGATGTGGCTCCCAAAACCCAATTACTTGTCTGTATTGAAGAGTCTTGGTTCTCATGTATCAGCCAGATGGAAGCAGATTATATGAGGAACACACAAATAATATGATTAATTCTCTGGACTGATTCCGTACAGTTGAACGCCATGCCATCGCCTAATGGGCAGCCATTCCCGATACTGTAGTCATGTAGTCTGATGTAATAGGCATCACAAGGTAATATTGTGGTCCTTGCTCCCACCCAGGGGTGTGAGTGACAGATGCAAGCACTAATGTTGGTACATTTGCAAGTGCGGGAGCGAGCGGGTGTAAGCGTGTTTGGCTACCAGTATGCGAGTATTGCACTGGTAAAGCAATGTAGAGGCTAACCGAGTGTAAGAAGCTGTGAGGGTCGGATGTAGGGGGAAGGAGTGTAGGTATGGCCATGGAGGGTAGGTAGGGTAGGATCACAGAAAAGACAGCATACAGGGTTGGTATATGACACATGTGGGGGGATATACCCCGGACGGGGATGGGTGTCCAGCATTCACAAGCCCATGGGAACAGTGGGACAGAGGTCCCCAGCCATGGGCAACTGCCACTGCACCTAAATAGCTGCAAAGGAGGCAGTGCTGGAGGCTGTCCAGGAGGGGCAGCATCACCCTGTAAATGTGACACTCCCCCCTTGAGCTTGCGTATCTGGCTTTGAAACCCCTTAGTGAGCCCCCAACACAACATGTCCAAGACTGCACGACAGCAGACATGTACCTGTCTGGTCCTGCTCCCGAGGGAGACATGCTCCATCCTCAGTGGTGGTACCACCAGAAGGTGGTGCAGAGCCAACAGAGGTTGATGTCAAAGGCTGGGCCACAGATGTGCTAGTGCCCAGTGCCATAGTCAGCTGAAGTGGGACAGGAGGTTCTGCCGGGACCTCCCATCCCATTCAGCCTATGGTGTTGCAGTTTAAACCCACATATGGCTTAGTGATAGACAACAGCATACAGGATTACCTACAACAGTATGCATAGATAACACCATCAACCCAGCACAACAGCATACAGGATTACCTACAACAGTATGCATAGATATCACCATCAACCCAACACAACAGATGGTATACATTTGCAGAGGGGAGCACAACACATGCATATATACTGCATGCCATCTGTACAATGTGTAGTAGACGTGTGACCGCAGCTATGAACAGTTGCCCATTATTGACTTGTCACTGGGAACCCCAGACAGTGTCTGACATACCACTGTCTCATGTGACACATGTCCAGTCAGGGATGCAATGGCAGTAACACATCCATATCATCATGTACTGTCTGCAATCCTCACACTATGCTTCTGCTGTGCACAGATGTGTGTTCAATGTGTAACACAGGAAACAAATGGTTGCACACACTGACCAGTTCACAGATGGCCCTATAGATGGGGGTCCCTCATGAACAGAGTACTGTCATGTCTGTATTATAACATGCAGAATAGCCGTTACCACACACATGTTAAACAGGTAGTAGTCTCAAAGCAGCATAGCTACACTTACATGCTGTAGTCATGTGTGGCACATCACCCTCCTGTCTTAAGGCTATTTCCCAGTGTGTAAAATGTTTGAGGTACATCCAGATATCATCTGTGATGCTGTGTCAAAACACCACATCCAGGTACCACTCACAGCAACTGTCATGGCCAAATACCAACATGTTTTCCCTAGATAGTGTACTGTGTTTATCATGCCGATGGCTATGGGAACACCATCACAGCTGTTCCACATGCAATCAGCTAGAGGAGGACTGCAATAGGTGCAGAGGCCATCACCTGACCATGTCCATCACTTACAATACACATGCTGCTGCTGCTGTGCAGGTATACTCCTTCACATCCATGAGAGGGTGTGTGGGTGGGACAGGCAAAGTACACCAGTGAAGGGCTTGGAGACTTAACCCTAAGCATCGTCTGCCACATGCCTAACAGTACAGGGGTCAAACCCCTGACTGACTACTCATTACTATTACATGTGCATGACGTTTCTACATATGCCACAAAGGCGATGTTGCTGTGCTGTAAGAACATATATGTGTGTAGGTGAGTGACAACTGCAACAGAGATATAGTAGACATACATTAGGTGTGGCACACATGGCTGTCCACGTGAACGGATGCCATTGTCACCACAACCACACTCTCTAATGGACACATATTGACACTCTTTGCCAGGGCCACAAATACACAACCTAACTACTTAGTTTGCCACACTGCAGTAATGCACAGGGCTACATGCACCACAGGGGATATCTGGAGGTTCTATGGGCTAGGGCATGTGAAAGTGTTTGACATCTGTTGGTATGCCAGTGAGGGTTATACTGGTAGTGACTGTGGTTGGGAGCATCACAACCCACACACAGACACAAGGTGCTAGTTCTGGCATGCATGTATACATTGCTTCATGAGTGTGTAATGGTTGGCTGTGCAAGATGGCTGTACAAGGCTGGGTGAGGGGTAATCCTTGGCATCGCATCACCCGACAATGGTGGTGAAGGGGTGTAGTATCTGCAATGTCCCACACAAATGGGTACTGCATGATCTCCGTGACATCCTGGTTACCAATGTGTATGGCCATAGCTTTGCAATGCATGCCATGTCTGTGTTTGATAGTCCTTCACATGGACATTGCCTGGGATGTGCATGTCCCACAATACTGTACAGTGACATGTAAAGGTGTACCTGGTTTGGCAGGCACATGATGTGTATACAGCCTGTTATCCCCCGATATGCAATACTGGCCTGGTGTGACGAAACCTGCTTATAGTGAGCAGGTCGACCCTGCACCTGCATTGATAGTATGATACAGGTATTCTGTGGTGTCAGTGGCATGGGTTCATACAGGGCACAAGTGTACAGCATTGTATGGCCTCTGTGGATCATATTTGATGGCACCACATATGTTGCAGGCAACCTGTGTGGAACATAGTGAAGGCACAATGTCCGCATATATGTGCCTATTGTACCGCTGTACAGGGTGCCATGTCCTCTGCAGGCCACTGCATTCACACCATGCCTACTATCTGTCATCAATGTGCATGGTACTAGCAACATAGCTGAATATCCTAGACAAGTTTGTTTGTGCATGGCACAATGGTGCGGGACATATACCGGGTACTAGTAGGGTTGCTTACTTTGTTCACCAGGCCTTTTGCCAGATGTAGGGGTATGGCTTGCCAACACAATCCATGGCTGACTGACAGCTGTACTTCTCGTGAGGTGGCCAATATGTAATAAGCTGGACACCATATAGGAAAACTACAAAATCCGCTCCCCAACATGTCCAATGGTAGGACACTCACAGCCACCTCTACACAGGCTCTGAAAGACAAACACACTCTTGCCATGTCCTGTATACAAACCCCTACCTACCGTACCACACTGGAGAAATATGCTTTTAGGGCATGAGCTATGGTGAATACTGGGTTTCAGCACTCCAACAGGTGTATACCTAGGTGGGTGACAACAGCAGGAATGATAAAGGTGGTCATGTGATTTTTACAGAGAGTGCATACTCTACAAATCACTGTACTTGTCTCATGCAGGCAGACACACACACACACACACACACACACACACACACACACACACACATGGCATGTCTGGGATTAGAACACCGACCTAAGTACTTTAGCAAACTACAGCATTACACAGCTACAGAACGCACTACCCAGATTACTGGGTTACAGTACTCCCAGAGGTGTATTTGTAGATGGGTGACATCATCAGCCTTGGCAAACGTGGGTATAAGAATTGTATGGAGTGTAAGCAGTCTAAAAGCATTATTCAGTCTTCAGGCAGACAGGGACAAACACACACACACACTTGGCAAGTCTGGGATTAGAACACCGACCTAACTACTTTATTACACTACAGCAGTACACAGTTACAGAACGCGCTACCGAGATTACTGGGACACAGCACTCCCAGAGGTGTATTTGTAGGTGGGTGACATCATCAGCCTTGCCAAAGGTGGGTATAAGAATTGTATGGAGTGTGAGCAGTCTAAAAGCGTTATTCAGTCCTCAGGCAGACGGGGAAAAACACACATACACACTTGGCAAGTCTGGGATTAGAACACCGACCTAATTACTTTATTACACTACAGCATTACGCAGTTACAGAACGTGCTACCGAGATTACTGGGACACAGCACTCCCAGAGGTGTATTTGTAGGTGGGTGACATCATCAGCCTTGACAAAGGTGGGTGTAAGAATTGTATGGAGTGTGAGCAGTCTAAAAGCATTATTCAGTACACACACACACACACACACACACACACACACACACACACACACACACACACACACACACACACACACACAAACACAGACACACACGGCAAGTCTGTGATTAGAACACCGACCTAATTACTTTATTACACTACAGCATTACGCAGTTACAGAACACGCTACCGAGATTACTGCCACACAGCACTCCCAGAGGTGTATTTGTAGGGGGGGTGACATCAGCCTTGCCAAAGGTGGGTATATGAATTGTATGGAGTGTAAGTAATCTAAAAGCATTATTCAGTCCTCAGGCAGACAGGGACACACACACACACACACACACACACACACACACTTGGCAAGTCTGGGATTTTAACACCGACCTAACTATTTTATTACACTACAGCATTACGCATTTACAGAACGTGCTACCATGATTACTGGGACACAGTACTCCCAGAGGTGTATTTGTAGGTGGGTGACATCATCAGCCTTGCCAAAGGTGGGTATAAGAATTGTATGGAGTGTGAGCAGTCTAAAAGCATTATTCAGTCCTCAGGCAAATGGGGACAAAAACGCACGCACACACACAACACACAACACACACACACACACACACACACACACACACACACACACACACAACACACAACACACAACACACACACGCCAGTGGTGGGAACAGAACACCTGCCTATCTACAGATCACTATTACAATACTACATAATTAAGAGTCACGCCACACAGACTACACATTTCAAGGCTGTCATTATGACCTTCTAGGAATGCGGACATCAACAGGGATGCTGGCGGTTAAGATGTACATACCTGTGAACCTGTGTGTTTAAAGTAGGAATCCATCCTGACCTGGAGTATGCCCATCTGTGGAATGGACGACTACTATCACTATACAGGGTTACAATGGCCATGCCCATACACAGAGGCATATAACCAACACAAGGTGTCATTGGGCATGCTCACACACTTAGTAGCACAGGGCTGTTCGGAATACACTAAGTGTCCATCTACACAAGGTTATACTGGGCATGCTCATACACTTAGTAGCACAGGGCTGTCTGGGATGCACTCTGATTCTAAACACGGAAGGCCACAGTTGCCATGCTATTACAGTGAGACGTAAAGAACACATTGTAATGGGCTCTGGTGTTAGTAGTTGTCATTGTTAGCAGGAACGCCGCTCTACATATATCTGACACCGGTCTTTTACACAACATCTGCTGCTGTCCATCATCTTAGATGTACCATCCTATACCAAGCACAATACCACCACTAGCAGTGATGTCTTGCTAGGAGTGGAAACTGCTTGACCAACACAATAAGCCTTGCTAGGAGTGGCAACTGCTTGACCAACAAAATGAGCCAATGTCCTGCTGTAAATACGAGGTTGTCCAGTGGTTGTCATTCTGGGATGACATGACTGACAGTAGACTGGCTTTTGACACATATCACATGCATCCATAATTCAAGAGAGTGGGGATAATACCAAAGTCGCATCTGCCCATATAGTGCCATTCCAAGCCAAATGTCCTAAACACAGGATAACACCCTGACGCCTAGAGGACAACTTCATTGTATGCTTATGCTAACCAGTGCTAGATGTGTAGCGTCCATAATCACAGCTGCTCACTGTAGATCCAACAAAGGGGAGTACTGACCTCTGTGCAGTGAGGAACACCTGACTGAAGGCTCTGTAGTGCACAATAGCACTACCACCATATACCTCAGAACCAGATATGTGGGCCATAACACAGGTACGAACCGCTCCAGGTGGTGGTGTCCCCACATACATAGAGGCCACTCACATGTACTGAGTGGTACCCCCACGAAAGGCATCACAGATGAGTCAGGTGCAGGACACAGTGTCAAATGCTGCATTCTAGGATGTAAACCTCAGACACCACCATGCCCTCGGACCACCAACACACATCCATACATGTTGTAGGACATATAAGAGTACACCACCATGTGACCCTTGAACAGTGGACTGTACCAAGCTCTACATCAACTGTAGAGAGTACCCATATACTGACACAGTTGCATCATGTGTTATGCAATGCAATGATATCACTGTCTGTAACCAGATCAGCTGTACACATACCAGGGGCCCTCGGTTATTTACAGCATTAGCAGATGACTGTTGCTGTACACCAGTACACACTCTCATGTTTGGATATGACATACAAGTACCTGCCCTGGATATGTACATGCCACACACACACACACACACAACATACATGTAAATAGCATAGCTGCTGTTGTTCTTTGTGCAGAAAGATGGCTACAGCCATTACACACATGCACATGGAATGTAGGTCCATGGCTGCTGAATGCTAACAGTACATAAGGTGTGATAGCAATTTTGACAGAGGTAACATTCCCTCTGTACCGGTCACCCATTACACCTATCATATCATACAACAGTCCATGTGTCATGTATGTCATTACACATGTCCACCAATTGCAATGCCTACAAACATGCCCAAATGACAGGATTGTAGGACCTACACACATGTACATGTAGTGGTGTGCGTTCAGATACCATGCGTGTGCAGTTGCTGATGTATGCAGGTGAAGTGTATCTTAGTACATCATGCAGTTGCAATGCAGCCTCAACATTGCCAACTGTATGGTGATATTGAAGACCACAGACGAATAATCCACTTAAACTTCACCAACTTTTAAGTATATCATGGCCATGTATTTGAGGTTAAAAATATATATAGCTGTAATACTGAAGGTATCATTTATGCTTTGAAATGTCCGTGTAACCTTGTATATATATAGGAGAAAGTAAAAGGAAGTTTAAAACTAGACTGCAGGAGCATGTCAGGAATATTATAAATAATAAAGAAGATAGCCCTGTAGCTAAACATTTTATGCTGGCTCACAATTCTAATCCAAATGGGTCACAAGCCACTATCTTAAAACATATTATGAAGGGTGTATTTTCTAATGATTTGTATAAAAAGAAGTTGTTATATAAAGAAAGTATTTTCATTTTGAAATATGACACTATTTCCTCAGGGTCTGAATGCGGAATATAACTGGAGGCTTCTTATCTGATGAGAAAGTAGCACTAAGTATTTTTTAATGTTTATTGATTAATTTGTTTAGGCTGCTTGTTTAATTGTTAGATGTATTAGGGTATATAAACTGTGTAAGTTATGTGATGTTTTATACTCCTTGAAGGCGGTTGCCAAAGCGCTAGACGTGAAATAAACTGGTGTTTTAAGTGGATTCTTCGTCTGTGGTCTTCAGTTTTATCTTTTCTTTTTGTTTCGAGCAGTGTATATGGTGATATGCTGAATGTACAGAAAGATGTACCTCAGGTATGGACAGATGTGTGGAAATAACTAAGTGGTGGGGCATCTTTGCAGATGGATGTTTGCTAAGGACAGCTCACAGGTGTGTCACAAGTAGTCCTACAATAACCTGTGTAACTGGTAAGCAATGGTTTCATTAATTGCAGGACATAACACACAACTTAGACAATGGTCAGGGTGACACCGAAGGTAAATCACTTGACACCTGTTATCAGTTAAGACGTCCCGTGTGCATATATCAGCACTGTTGCCAAAGGAAGCGTAAGTACACTTTGTAACACGTGTAATACTGCTGTAAGTCTGTCATACATATCATGAGCTAGGCAGGTCTTTGATTCACAGTACTGGCATGTGTGGTTGCGTGTGTCCATATATGTCATGTATGGTGGGGAATACATCTCAATTGTTACTCTCCTGTACACTAGTGTACACATCTGTACAGACTGTAATGTAGAAAGCAGGACATAGGCAGGGGCATGTATCTCACACATGTGAGGTATCTGTATGTGCGGGACATAGGTGTATTCAGTAGTGAATGCCACAGTGTGTGTGTGTGTGTGTGTGTGTGTGTGTGTGTGTGTGTGTGTGTGTGTGTGTGTGTGTGTGTGTGTGTGTATATGTATGGCTGTCTGGTCCCTGGAGTGAGGATGTATGTTACCATACTGAACTGATAAGACCCCTCCCCTATCCAGATGATGCAATCTACTATCCATGTTGATGTCCCCAATCTTAGGCCATACTGACTACCTGTACATGTGTATTCTCTGTGGTGCGTCATGTAGGTGCACAGTACTGTAATGATGATTTGCACATAGGCAGGGGTCCTCACCTCAACAGTACCAACTGTGTGTGAGTGTGTGTTACTGTGTCGGTGAATCCGTGAGTGTGTGTGTGTGTTACCATGTCAATGAATACATGTGTGTCAATACTTGAGTGTGTGGGTGCAGTTGTGTGTTGGCATCCTATCATGGGAATGTGTATTACTGCTTCCCAATGAGGCATCACACTTCCCACTGGCCTCAACCCTTGTAATCAGCTAGACCTCTCTCTTACCTCACCATTCCATGTAACTGTACCTGTGATGTCACCCAGTATGGATGTTACGTCTGTAGCCACAGTAGCTTAATACACAGCTATCATGCTCTTGGATCAGTAGACATGTTTGGAACGTGGGACATTCACACTGTTATGTGGCAGCTACACAGTGCATGCTGGTATATTCATACATACCTGTGAGTAGTCCACATTGACATATGGGACACTAACTGCAAACATTGACATCCACCAGCACGTGCAATTAGACCTGAAGGAGGAAGGCAGAACATCATGACCAACATGCAGTTACTGTTGTTACACAAGACACATATTGTTAACAGTATGAAATTCATTGTACACCTGTAGTACATGGTATGTCTGCTGCCTGTCAACAGTACTCAACAATTGTAAACTACACCTATCTTCCTAGTCTGTTCACCCTGTGCATCAGACCATATGAGCATGTCCCTGCACCGATGGTGTGGCTGTCAGGGATGTGTAACAGACATCATTATATGCACAGGGTGATAATGATTGTCAGAGGCCTAGGCTGCACCACTGGATGACATCATGTGTGTGGGTTAGGGCCTTTGATCTAACTGGGTATATGTGGATGTTATGCATGTGTGTGTTGCGGTGCCCTACATATGTTTCTGATGTGTGTGTGTATGCATGCACACAGTTCTGGCATGTGTCTGGCCTACACAGGGGTATTATTGACAGCTGTGGACTGTACAGGCCAGGTTTTACAGTTCACGGTGTCCGGCCACGGACATGTGACCTGTGCCTGCCAGGGGTTGCACGGGCACTACCAGGCAGAGGTGCAGATTGGGTACTGTCTGATGACACTTGTCCACTGGAACCATGTCCCTGTTGGGACCATCCAGGGTTACGTGCACATGGCCTGCTGTGTTGTGGTGTGGACAGCACAGCGCCAGCTGCACTGCTGCTGCTACCACCACTATGGGAGCGAGCATGTGAGGTAGCTCATTCACACAGACCTGAAACACATGATGTAGCAGGCCTACGTGCACATGCCTTACTCCTACCAGATGTTCCAAAACAGACAGCTCACGCTTGTGGATTGTCATGCCACGGTCAAGGACTCCAACCATGTCACCCAACTGTCTATCCAAAGCTTCAGCAATCTGCTGTTGAGCATTTACCATTGCCTGGATATTGTTGTTTACAGAATGGACAGCGGCCCTCTGAAGCCTCTGATTTTCTCTGTTGTGCCATTTAGCACGTGTCTGTGCCTCCATTACAGCCTGAAACATGCGTCTGGTGACACCAGCTGCTGCGCTCTGTCTTGCAGGGGCATGTTGGCTAGAGGTCCTCCTGTGAGCAGCACTAGCCACATGCCTGTGTGGGGCACCACCAGTCAGTTGGCTGATACCATGTTGTGCAGGCACACCTTCCATAGCCCCAACATTTCCTGTTCCAAGCCACCACATGCCAACTGTCCTTCCTCTATGGCCACTGGTGATGGGGTATGTGTAGGGATGGGATCTGTATGCGGAGATCAGGGGAATATAAGTGGAATGGCAACCAATGGCACAGATTCAGCCCCTGACAACCCTGCCTGTGCTTCAAACATATGCTCATCATCACTGCTAGAGTCTGTGGGGACACTAACATCAGGTGGACCACAGGAGGGCAACGCACCTACATCACCTGTGAGGGGCAGACAAGAACTGTACATTACAATCTATACAATAGACACAGACACACACACAGACACACTATGGCACCCAACATGCATGTGATATGACAGAAGGCATGCAACATGCATGTGATATGGCAGATGGCATGCAGCACAGATAATAATAGTGGTAGTTATCATACATCCCTGGGTTGCACATAACAGCATGCATGTGTCATAGTGGAAGGCATGCAAATTACACAATCATAGTAGTAAGCATACATCCCTGTGTTACACCATGTAGACCAGCACAGGTTAACAGTACACCTGCCTGTGTGGCATATGACCTTGACAATCACATGTAGTATTAACTGTGATCTGCTGATGTGTGCAATGACATGCATACATGTTTAACACAATGGTGTCCTGTCAAATAGACAGTGGGGTAATGGTGTCCCAATGCAGTGTTGTCTGTCCGCCCTACAGATATACTGCACATTTAGCTGATGTGCATGGCCATTGCAGGGAATCATGAGGCGTCTCTATTGCTATACAGTGTGAGTTACAGACACAGTTCATAGCCATGACTGTCTTCAGATACAATACATATATACTGTGGAATGTGACCCACATCACTGAGGTGTATACACATTAAACCATGATGTGGAATGTGTGGCACAGGTCACTGAAGGGTATACGGATGACACCCCTGCACATCTGCAACCATATTGCTGCTGCCTGGCAACTATGGCCAGACATGGTGAACACGTCAGTACACCATGTCCCACATGACATGTGTACCCCACACACACACACACACACACACACACACACACACACACACACACACACACACACAGCAAGTATGACATTGGTGTCCGACACCAGCAAGGGGAATGTACTGTATCTGTGGGCTGATGTGGATACTGTACAGGTGACTGCTGTCATGTTGTGACACACTCAAGATGTTCAATACATCTTATGTGGTGGATTGATATCACGCCTACACAAGATGTGCACAGGCCTGTAGGATGTCTAGTGTTCCACATCTGCAATATAACCATTACACAAAGGCCATAGTTGGACCATGTGTAGCCATTGTATGACAGGGTGTACACACAAGCACATTACGTCTACTGTGTGTGTTGCTTCATGTCTCTGGCCATCCTCCATGGCCATGTGTATACATGTGTTGGCCAAATTATTGTGACGGGCCTCTATTTCGCATGTCTGTGTTGTCCCATATGACATACACCCATAGATGTCATATGCTCCACTGACGTCAGGGTTATGCAGACAAAGGGTGGTATGTTTGATATGTGGGATATGTTTTTCAGGATAGTTAGGCAGTGTTGCAGCCAGGCCACTAGATGTCATGGACATGTCAAGATAGCACATCACATTGTGTGACATTCATAGCAGGGCTATGATCCACACCTGTGAATCCTGTGGGCTGGCCATACTCCAGCTCACTGTGTAGTATTGTTTGTATTCCTCATATGTGTAGTTCTGATCTGTAGTACATGTCCCTACAGTGAACAGCACTTCCACCATTGTATGCACAGCTGTCCACACATCTGGCAATGACAGTTTGTGAGGATTTATGTCAGTGATTCACATACTTTGCAAGTGTTGCACATGGGTAGCCATTGTGATGCATTGCAGGTCCGACCTGTATATTGTGACAGGACCATACATTATGTGTACATGTGGTAAATTACCACATGGCAGATAGTTCTGTGCATTACAATGCCTGATAAATAATAACAGTCTCACCTGCAATGAGCTGCTGTCGCAGTGGAATGCCAGAGGTACCTAAATAGGAGTAACACAGCAGAATGAGCATTATCCATGCCTGTATGATAGCTACAGGGTGCAATGTGCATGTTAACACATACACTAGTACATTAGACTATACTATGGTGTATGCACATGTGTGCATACACAGAGTAGCATACTATAGTATGTGGCATGTGTGTATACATGCCTTGCATATGATGTTACATTACATATTGCACAGTGACACATGCGACTACATGGAATATAGTTGTTATAGGTGCAGTAGAGACTTACCAAGCAACTCCAGGCTCGGTGGTTGAGAGACACCCACCTCCACAATATTGGCTAAGGCTTGTGGATGTTGTTCTGCAGGTGTCCCCAGGTTGGCCGGTAGCTCCTCGGTACGTGTGAGTGGGGGCTGGGTTGGTGGTCCACCACCTGTTGCACCTTGTTCCCTGGCAATTGCATTTGCATGCTGTTTCACCTGTCTAATGAGGTCTGTACAGTGTCTGCACACCTGCTGGTATGTGCAGTTGTGGCCATCAACATCATTGACCCTCCAGCGAAGTTCCATCCACAGGGCATCTTGCTGCTGTGCATCCTGTGGCACACAGCTGAATAGGATATCATGATTGTCATGTAGGTATGGGATGAGGACCTCATCCTCCAAGCGGGTATAGGGGGTAGCCTTGCACATGGCATACCTGGAAGACATAATGATGGAGACAGATCACAGTAACTCACAGAGACATACAGAGCTACAGCTGAACATACATGTGTATCGCATTTCTTATGATTAAATATTTGTCTTTGCAAATCTACATGACACTGACACCACTGACATGTTTGTGTCACACACATGACACTCAATGTTGAGTAGATATTATCACCATATATGTGTGTGTGTCACCTGATTACATTGCTTATACTCCATGTGGATGCTGTCTTAATGTGGTCATGTCTATTTGCCTGTACTGGTGTTCCTACCTATCAGCATATGGCTGGATGTGTCCACATTAATGCAGTCGATCTTGATGCTGTGTATATGTCACATATAAAGACTTACACTGCCTTAACAGACATGACCTGTGACCCTGCAGACTTGCTCATGGAAGGTTTTACATGTATGTGTTCTGCCATATACATCTACACGGCAATGTACAGCAATTCAACATCCTGCCATGTATCACCATTGTTGCACATATGATACACATGGGACACTGGCTAGCCAGATGGTATTTGCAGGGATGGATATCAACTATAGCATGTACAGTCAAAGTCAACTAGTAGGCTATATGCCCTGGGCCATGTATGAATCTAGGATGAAAGGTTACCTGGCTGAAGCCGGCAGGCAGGTCTCTGGGGCCAGGTGGAGCAGTGCCACATAACTGATCCACAGGGTTAATGACACATTTACCATGTGGTCATCACACCATGTTTGCGAGGGGGGGGGAATGTGCAGCTTTGCTGGACAGGAATGCATAGTATGGCAGGACTATGTAAAGTGTATGGGACAAGGATCTGTCCATCATGTGGTGATCCTAGTACTAGGAAGGTGGATGTCCATGAAGTATGTGTTTGAGATCAGGATGTGCACGTGTAGCATGTCCAACATCACTGGGTTGGACATGGATTTATTCAGGGTATGCATCATGCTACATAGTGGAGATGGGGAATGGGAAGGCTGGCATAGGCGATCTGAACATGGCTAATATCCCTTACAGGAAATATGTGATCTGATATGGGTCACTTGAGTGTTGTGTATGGCTGGACAATGATCTCTATATTCATGGATGGCACCCTGTCATGATTAGGGCTGCCACATATAACTACCTAACAGGTGTGGTGATGTAGCTATCACAGGAAAGACAACTGCCCAGCTGCATCCCTTACACACAGTGTCCATTATGTTGATCACTGGCTAGGTAGGAGTTCATGGGTACAGGGTTATTAACATTGGGGTGACAATGCAATATGTAGCCGTCAGATTGTTGCCATATGTCACACACAACTCACCCACAAAGCCCCTGCTGTATGTTGTCCACAACACTCTGAGTCGGCTATTGCTCCGAGGTCATAGTCATTCACATACTTCAATAGGCAGATGCCTTCTGTTAGTCTGTGTGGTATGGACTACAATAAGGGGGAATACAATTAATTAACCCTGTCTTACTGTAGCTGGAACTGGTGTGATGTGCATGTATTATTCAGACACCTTCTGTAGTGTTGGTTCTGCCAGCAGTCCCATTGCAAAACACTCCTATGACATAGGAATGCACATCTAGTATACCGAGTGTAGGTGGAACACAGTATGGGTGAGGATGTCCTATGACCTGGCAAGGTTATGATGTGCAGTGTGAAATCAACCTTACTGTCATCTACATCTGTACTGCTAACATCAAATAATTTGATCAAGGTTCATGGCCTTTCAGACCAGACTCAGCAGGGTAGTAGTGCAGTACTTCCCATTATCAGTAGTGTCTCCCCCTTTGTGGGTTGTGATATCTGTTGATGTGCACCATTCCGTGTGTACACAGCCTGACATGAAGCTATGTTTTATATGATGTGTATGTGGAGAGCAACTTGTTTTGCCATATGTGTATGATACAACCTGGGATGTGGACAGGTCCCATGCAGCCTGAGTGCAGCTTGTACCTGCATAGCTGTGGGTACAGGGGTTCTGTGGTGTACATGAATATATGATTGTGTATCTGTTGGGGGGGCAGTGTGTTTTGGTTATCCAAGACCCTATCTGGATTGCTTATTCTTGTTCAGAACTTGTAAGCACTACGTAAGCTACTAATTACTATAGCACTCAATCTTCTTCATTACCTAGAGGTAAACAGGTTTTGTACATACCATACTTTTCTTACTTACTTAGAGTATAATAGCTCTTGATCTCACTTTCTTCACTTATCTAGGGGAAATTAGTTTTATATTCAGGCATGTCCAAGGGTCAGCTGCCAGTGTTCTCTCCTGTCTATCTGATGAATCTGGACATCTTGAGGCAATGTAGACATTGCCTCATGTACACAGACAACCCT
>NC_056726.1:1318618164-1318860664 GCF_019279795.1 Protopterus annectens | reverse complement strand
ATTAATAGACTAAATGAATGCATCCAGTTGTGTCAGTGTGCCATTCCAAGCAAAAAAACACATCAATATATCTGTGGTATAATCGAGTGTACTCAAACCCTGGCATATTGGCTATCAACAATTGGATAAGTTTCTGGTGTCATTCTCAGGGGATCCAGTATCTGACTGCTTGGGATGACATGATCGGCAGACCTCAATGTTTCACCAGAGATGGCCTGCACCTGTCACCCCAGGGATTTCAGATACTGGCCAAGGCTCTTGCCACCCTAATAGTGCCTTTTTTAAGCAATGACCTGAAGACAATTACCAGCATAACAGCTACAAGCAAACAAAATCTGAGGGTTATGCTACTCAATACAAAAAGCCTAAATCTCAAAATGCACTCACTTGAAGCACTCCTTAAAAGGCAGAACACTGAAATCTGTGCAGTGACCAAGACCTTGTTCAAAGCTCCAGACAGCACCCCAGCACTACCAGGCTATAATTCATACCAAACCTTTCGTCCCTTAAACCTGGACCGAAGCACTAAAGGATATGCACACCTCCAGACTAGTAGCCCAACATGATGCAACAGAGATACTTCAGGTACAACTAACAGTGGGTAAAACTGAAATCTAGGTTGTAGTCTGATACAGATCCCCCACCATGTCCCAAGACTCCCACTCCACATTCCTAAACACAATGGAAAATATCAGGATACAACCCAGTACCCTTATACTGGGAGACTTTAACTACCCCTCCATTAACTGGGAAATTTACTCATATACCAACACAATTGCTCAATATTTTCTGGAATTCATTAATTCCAACGCCCTGGACCAACTCATTCTTATGCCGACCAGGGGTAGAAACATCCTTGATGGTCATTACTAACATGGGCGACTGTTGCTCTACACCAGTAATCAACTCCTCCCTAGTCAGATCTGACCACAAGCTAATTACCATGGATATCTACCATCCCACCCTCATCCCCTAAAGGAAATCACCATAAAAAACTTCTCCAAAGCCAATTTTGGGCTTCTAAAAACAGAGGTGGCTAACTTCATGACACTCATGCAAATGGAAAATAGGTGCACGACTGCTGAATCATACATCAATGCACTGTATGAGCACATACACAAGTGCATGGAACAGGCCATACCAAACAGAACAAGGCCATACCAAACAGAACCAAGACCCTCTCCTCCACAAAAGAGGAAGCTAATCTGGTGGTCCCCCACCATAAACAAACTCTACAACAGAAGGTAAAACTGTTGCGGAAAAGGGTGAATTCCCAAGACAGGAAAAACTCCCTTGTTAGCCTCAGCAAAAAACTGAGATCCATCATCAAATCCTCTAAAGCTAGCTATGAAAACAAAACTGCTGCAGATTCTAAAGACACAAGGCATTCTATAGTTATGTCAAGAATCTACATGGCAATACTCAGAGCTGCTCTGATTACAGCACAATGGCAATACATATACTGAACCAACTGATATTGCCAAAATATTGGCAGACAGGTTCAGTGCGAACTTTACCCCCCTTTTACCCTTTAAAGGGCCTATCACAATACCTGAGGAATGCCAAGTCTATATTATTACAGCTGCACAGGTAAAAACCGCACTGTCCAAAGACAAGAATACAGCTTCCATGGGACCTGATATCATCCCTGGCTGTATTCTACATGAATTACAAAGTGAACTGGCACCAACCCTGAGTACCCTGTTCAATCACAGCCTTATTTCAGGCTTTGCTCCTACTCAATATCGCACGGCTACGGTCATCACACTCCACAAAGGGGGCATGACTACAGACCCTGGAAACTACCGCCCCATTAGTTTGACGAGTCTGATATGTAAGGCTATGGAGATGCATCATCATAGACCTTATAAATAAGGACAGAGAATCTCTAAACTCCATAATCTATTATAATTCCTCTAACCTGGCTCTATTTTTGCTCCAAAATTAAAGTCAGAAGTGCTCAAACTAGCCCTGGCTTGTAAAATCTCTTACATATAAAATCAGGACTCGACACCAGAAGACTGCAAACTCCGAGTTTGGGTTTTCCCCGCTTCGCTCGGGCTCGCTCCGCTCCCCACCCTGCCCCCTTATCCCACCCGCCCCCACTACCTCTAGATTTATAGCCACCTCGCCACGCCTACTTCCTCTCCCACCCACTAGACTTCCTCCCTACCAACTCCCGCCCCTGCTCACCATCACCATGCCCAAGCCAATAGGGATAATTATCCTACTTATCCCACCACTCATTTTACTACCCTATCTCCTAACAAGTTATGAACACCTGTCCTTATCAGGATTCCACTACTCAAACTACCACACAAGTTCCCCCTCCCCACCATCTATAGACGAATTCTTCCCCCATAATACAACCCCCAAAACAACAAAACTGAGTGATCTGTACCTAAAAAAGGAACACCATATAACTACCAAAACAAAGCTAGGTCTAAAATTACTATCCAAAGTTCTAAAATTAATAGAATACCTAAGGAAAAACATCACCAAAGATGGAGATATCCATCCCAACCCAGGCCCTACCAGATCAACAGAGCCCACTCAACATCCAATCTCCCTTAGACCAGCTAACTCTCTACTCATTTGTCACCTAAATATAAGAAGTCTGAACAACAAGGTTCACAACTTACACGCCATGCTTGCAACCTACTTACCTGATATCATGTGTCTGACTGAAACTTGGCTTAAACCATCAACCAAAGACAATCAGATAATGCCACCTGGGTTCAACATACTCAGAGCTGACCGATTAAAGAAAAGAGGAGGTGGGATAGCTGTCCTATATAAAAATACGCTAAACATCCTAACTCACCCCAAACAACCACCGCAGGTTGCAAATGCTGAAATTCTAGCTCTAAAAATACAACTAAATAAGCAAAAAAGCATAAACCTAATAGTTATCTATATACCCCCAGGGAACAATACTGAAACTTTAGAAGCCATCTTAAACTGGATAGATAACAACTATCCACAAGAAACAGTAGTCCTGGGTGATGTTAACATTGATTGGAACAAATGCTCTGCACAGTCCAGTACTACTTCTTTAAATCTCCATGGTTTCTCTCAGGTTATAACCACTACCACCAGACTAGGTAATAATAAACAAAAGGAAAGCATACTTGACTGGGTGCTCATCAAGGAACACCCCCAAAAATATACCCCGGGGACTCTACCCAATGATCTTAGTGATCATTTGCTTACTTACATTAGGAAAGATAACCCAACCAATGCTAGCTTACCAGTCTATAGAACAGTCAGAAACAAAAAAAAATTTGATCCTCTAAAATTTAACATGGCACTCAATCACTGTAACTGGTCAACATTGAAATCCCTTCCCCTAGACGAGGCAGTCTCACATTTTAATCAAACATTCCTTACCCTACTTGACTCTCATGCCCCCAAAAGGGTATCCAGAATCAAAACTCACATAGCACCTTGGCTAACCTCAGAATCCAAAACCAAAATAACTAATAGGGACAAAGCATGGAACAAATGGCGTACTACCAAGTTACCACTAGATCGGGTTATCTTCCAGCAAATGAGGAATGAAACCAAAAAGGCCACCACCCAAGATAAGAAAAACTACTTTCACCAACTACAAAACAAAAACCAAAAGAACCCTCAAAAATTCTGGGCAGGATTGAACAAACTTCTCCAACCAGGAAAATCCACCACTCCTACCCCCTGAAACTCTATCTGATAAGAACCAAGAAGAAATAGCTAACAACTTTAATACCTTCTTCACCGAAACAATTCAGGTACTAGCTAACCAACTACCCACCCCCTCTACCACACTGAACAATATGACACCTAACTCTGCACTATCCTTTAACCTCCAACCCATATCCACTGCCTTCATCCGATCCTGTTTGAAAAAGCTAAAACCAACTACCCTCTCAGCAGACCTTCTACCTGCAGAATACCTGCAAATTGCTGCAGATGTCATAGCATACCCTATTTCAATATTAATTAATAGAACCATTACCGAGTCCACTATCCCAGCAATCTGGAAAATATCTTACGTCATTCCTCTTCATAAAGGAGGAACATCCACCGAGCTCTCTAACTATAGACCAATTGCTATACTATCACCACTTGCCAAAATCATGGAAAAGTGTGTGCATAACCAACTCATGTCCTATCTCACCCAAAACAAGCTACTAACTGATTGTCAGCATGGATTTAGACCCAACCATAGCACGACTACTGCCCTCCTCTCTTTCACAGAGAAAATTAACCATAACCGGAATAACAAAAATATCTCCTCAGCCCTCTTTCTAGATATGTCAAAAGCTTTCGACATGGTAAACCACCAGCTACTTCTCAAAACCTTATCAACCTTACATCTAGACACCCAAGTCCTAAACTGGTTTCACGCCTACCTCGTAGGTAGACAACAGGCAGTTATGTGGCAGAACAAACTCTCCTGCCTATTGCCGAATAGTATAGGCGTACCCCAAGGGTCCATCCTAGGTCCACTTCTGTTCTCAATTTTTATAAATGACCTCCATACAGTTATCCCCGAAGCCACCTGTATTCAATATGCAGATGACTCAACTATCATCTGTTCTAATCCTATCCTTGACAACCTTCTAATAACCACCCAACTCTGCTTTACCAAAGTTGAAAACTGGCTAACTAACCATCAACTCATCTTAAACCCAAAAAAAACCCAACTTCTCCTTTTCCACCCATCCAACCCAACACCTTTCACACACTTTACCATACAATCTAACAATGGTACCATTATATCTCCTACTACCAACGCTAAACTATTAGGAGTAACTATCGACAATAAACTACGATTTGACATCCACATCAACCAAACTATTAAAATGGTTAACAAAAAACTTGGCTCTTTATATAGGTTAAAAACCTTCCTAACTCCAGCCGCTAGGTTAGCTACTGCCCGCTCGCACCTCCTATCCACCCTACTATACGCCTCCCCGATCCTTACAAACCTCAACAAGTCTGACCTCAATCGTCTTTCCACTTCTTATAATCACATTGCTAGATTCATCACTGCCCTACCTTACAGAACACATCACTGCATCAGCCTGAAAAACTTGACTGGCCTGAACTCCCTAATCTTCTACTGAAATACCAACTCATTGAAGCCTTTAAAATCCTGAAACATCCAGATAACACCCCTGCACTAAACAACATCCTAACACCTTACTCCAACCTAAGCTCTCTTCGCTCATCCAACAAACTCTTAATACAAACCTGCAAGTCCCATAACCTAGGTGGGGATTCACTCTACTCTAATATTATTGGCAAAGTATGGAATTCTCTTCCCCAGAAGCTTACGTCCTTACAATCACTAGCGCTATTCAAAAAAGAACTAAAAATCCACTATAAATCACATTGGCTTTGTCCATGTACAAACCCTGACTAACTTTTCACATGAGTAATTCCTACAACTAGGCAATTTCTGTCTATTCAACTAAGAGTGAATGAACCTGAATGTAATGTAATGTTATCATTTTGTACCTTCTATTGTGATTATCTGCTCACTTTGAATACAATGTGATATGTCTTTATGTACCTTGATTAACCTTGTTGGAGCTTTTCTCCCCGGGACTCCGCTGAAAATGGACATGTATCCAGTCGGACTATCCCGGTCAACAAATGTAAAATAAAATAAAATAAAATAAATAAAAACTCTGGACTCCATGCAGTTTGTGTTTGTGAAAGGTAGATCATGCCTGCTCAACCTGATAGACTTCTTCAAGTCTGTCACCAGAGCTGTGGCTGAGGGCAAGGTATTTCATATAGCCTACCTAGATCTTGCCAAGGCCTTTGACACCATCCCTCACTCAGGAATCATAGACAGATTCGCTAAACTAGGCAAAAACCCCTATTTCATAAGTTGGGTTGCCAAGTGGCTCACTGATAGAACCCATACTGGGAAAGTTGGGGACTCCAAATATGACTACCGAACAGTTACAAATGCTGTCCTACAGGGATCGGTCCTAGGTCCTCTCCTGTTTGGCATCTACTTCTCTGAAGTTCAAGCCAACACAAAGGGACTCTGGCTAACTAAGTTCGCAGATGATTGCAAACTGGGAGCCATTATTCATTCTCCAACTGATGTAGACATTCTACAAAAAGGCCTCACTGACACTAATGACTGGTGTCAGAACCATGGCCTTAAGCTGAATGTGAAAAAGTGCATTGTTATTCCCTTTGGGAAACATTTCGTGCCCAAACTACCACATAGGCGGCAGTCCACTAAACACTGAAGGCGTGATAAGAGACCTGGGAACACAGGTTGACAGCAACCTCTTCTTTGATAACCACATTGCCACTGTAGTCAGAAAGTCCTTCTATGTGGCATATCTCATTACAAAAGGTTTCTCATCCAGGAAGAAAGAGGTCATAATCCCTCTCCACTTGTCCCTCATTAGACCTATTATAGAATACAACACCCCATTTGGTATGTACCTCACTAGACACCTATAACAACTGGAAAGGCCACAAAAATACCTCACTAAGAGGCATTTAGGCCTTAGACACATGCCCTATATGGATAGACTCAAAAAACTCCAGCTATATTCTGTCTCATCGCCTACTTAGAAGTGATCTCTGCTTGACCTAAAAAGCCATGTCTGACCCAGAGCTGCTAGATATGCTACACCTAAAGAAATCCCAAATTCCTCCATGCCACACACTCCAGGGACATAAACCTCATTACCATAACAAACAGAACATGCTGGAGGGACATGTTCCTAACCCAGAGACTTCCCATATTCTGGAACAAACTTCCCATTCACGTCAAGCAGAGCACTTCACTGGCCCTCTAAGAGAAATCTTGCCGAGTTGGTGGGCAATAGGAAGTTCACTCCTGGGATCAATTCAGTGGCCTTGCTTGACAGGCGTACTGGGAACTAACTTTGGGAGGCATGATGCCAGGGAATCTTCATGGGCTAGGCTTATAAAGGCTCCAGGGCCGTTAGCCTAGTACACACCTATGAACCTATATGAAAAAAGAAGTTATGTACTTACCATAAAACGTTCCATGTGAGTTGTTTATCTCGCCTTTATTCTCACTGATGGGTTCGGTGCCAAAACAATAATGGGTTATATGCTATAATGTTAGCATATTATGAATGAATCCCAAAATATAAACAAAATAGACATCGCACACATTGAACGTATGATATCAATAAACAAATAAAGGAAAGTATAATAAGTTTGTCGCTGGATTCATAGGAACCCAGATACAGATATAGATGTAGATGCAGACATAGATGTAGCTTTAGCTGTATATGCAGATGTAGATGTAGATGTAGCTGTAGCTATAGCTGTAGATATAGATGTAGATGTAAATGTAGATGTAGCCGTAGCTGTAGATGTAGATGTATATGTAGATATGGGTTCCTATGAATCCAGTGACAAACTTATTATACTTTCCTTTATTTGTTTATTGATATCATACGTTCAATGTGTGCGAGGTCTACTTTGTTTATATTTTGGGATTCATTCATAATATGCTAACATTATAGCATATAACCCATTATTGTTTTGTGTATAACGTCGGGATGTCGGGGAAGTGACTGTCGCTTATTTGAAATTTCGATGTTATGACTTGTCAGTGATTTCGTTTCGATGTAGTAAATGTCGATGTAATGAAATGTCGCTGGATTCATAGGAACCCATATATATATATATATATATATATATATATGTGTGTGTGTGTGTACCCTTTTATTTATTTCTACCAAGGACACTTCCCGAAGGGGAAGAAGAAATATTGAATAACCAGGATGGTACTAGCCTCTAAGTCAACAGTCAGCCAGAAGGGGGAAGGAGGGAGGGATGTGAGTATAAAGGCGAGATAAACAACTCACATGGAATGTTATGGAAAGTACCTAACTTCTTTATGTGAAGTTGTTAAATCTCGCTGTTTATTCTCACTGATGGGTAGCGTCCCTAGCACCCTCAATCTTGGGCGGCTCATGGAAGTATGTTCTTCAGTACCGTGGAACCAAAGGAAGACCTGTCCCTTGAAGCCTTATCTACTTTGTAATGCGTGATAAAGGTATGAGAGGCTTAGACCAAGTGGCTGCAGCGCAAATATTGTCAAGGGGCAATTTAGCTTGAAAAGCAGAAGACGTAGAGACGGCTCTGGTAGAATGAGCCTTAGGTTTGTGTGTTAATGGCATGCTCGCATTTTCATAAACAAAGGATATACAATCGGATAACCATTTAGATAAGGTTGTTTTAGCCACTGGATTGCGTTTTCTGGCTTCTGAGAAGGATACAAAACGTTTATCTGATTTTCTATTATCCTTAGTTCTGTCAAGATAAAATCTGAGCTGTCTGTGTACATCAAGTTTGTGCAGCATGTATTCCAATTAGCTAGAGTAGTTGGGGAAAAAAGACTGGCAGCTCAATGACCTGATTGATATTTAATTCAGAACAGACTTTAGGTAAAAATGAGGGGTTTGTTCTGAGAGATACTCTACCAGCATGGAAAATCATGTAAGGTGGTCTGATAGATAATGCTTGAAGTTCTGACACTCTGCGGGCAGAAGTAATAGCCATAAGAAAAATAGTTTTCCAGGATAAATATTTGAGATCACAAGAAGATGCTGGTTCAAAAGAGGGAAGAATAATTTGAGACAGCATAACGTTTAAATTCCAGGGAGAATAGGGAATTTTGATAGGAGGTCTCATGTGAAGAACGCCTTTAAGAAAAGTCTTAGATAATTTATGGCCCATAACATTTGAGCGACCAAACTCAAGGTGAAAATTTGAGATGGCAGCTAACTGGACTCAAACTGCAGCAGCTGCTGCCCCTTCCTTAAAAATCTTTGTCAAGAATTCTAAAACAGATGATAGCGGAGCTCAGAAAGGGTCAATCTTCTGAGTGTTGGCCCAAATTGGGAACCTTTTCCATTTACTGCCATATAATTTCCTGGTAGATGGCTTGTGAGAAAACAAAAGAATTTGCCTTGTATATTCTGAAATTGAATGAAGATTGGCAATTAGGGGAAGTGGATTAGCCAAGCAGTCAGTTTCAGGGACTGCAATGAAGGATGGAGGTCCCCTAACGGGTGCGTCAGAAGGTCCGGAACTGGGTCCAGGATCCATGGATCTTCCAACAGATGATGGTGGAGAAATGGGAAACAAATCTGTCGAGGCCAGTAGGGGGCTATGAGAATAACAGTCCTTTCCAGCGATTTTGCTTTCTGTAAAAATCTGGGTATCAATGGGAAGGGTGGAAATGCATAAAGGAGACCTTGGGGCCAATCGTGTAAAAGTGCATCTCTTGGGGGATGACCGGGAGGTGGTATTAGGGCAACGTAGGCATTTTGAATTGATTGATGTGGCTAGCAAAGAGGTTGCAGCAAGGCTGGCCCCATTTGCGGAAAATTAATTCCGCAACCTGTTGTTTGAGAGACCACTCATGAGGGAGCAATATCGCTCTGCTTAGCTTGTCCGCTATCACACTGGATTTCCCCGGAATGTACGTGGCTAACAGAAAACACTGGGAATGACACAGCCCATTGCCAGACCCCGAGGGCTTCTCGACAAAGGGGGTAACACTTGGTTCTGCCTTGCTTGTTCAAGTACCAGACTACTGACATGTTGTCCGTCTGAATTGCAATAGTTCCTAGAGGCAACGCCAGAAGTACCACTCTCAACTCTAGAACATTGATGTGCAGATGTGATTCTTGATCTGTCCATGTGCCTTGGGCAGTCTTACCCTGAAAATGCCCCCCCCCCCCTATCAGGGAAGCATCCGTGGTCACAGTGGCTACTGGGGGGTACGACGACGACAAAGGGTCTTCCGATTGTGACATGAAGAGACATCAACCACCACCGAAGGTCTCTCTTGCAAGAATCCGTGATGAGAATCATGTGGTGCATCGGTAGCTTCTGGTACGAGCACTGAGCAAAGAGGAGCCATTGAAGAATTTGCATATGCATCCTTGCAAGTGGTACAGCCAGGATTGCTGCCATCAAACCTAGTACCTTCAATACCTCTGCTGCTGTAGCTTTGTTCTTTGACACCAGTGAGCTGATGTGTTGGCGGAGAAGTGAGACTCTTTCGATAGGAAGACGTAGAGTGGTAGCTGAGATATCTAACTCTGCTCCTATAAAAACGGTATGCTGCGATGGCGATAAGGCAAACTTTTTGAAGTTGATAAGAGTGTATTGTGTTGCTGAGTCAATTGATGCCTGGTGGTAGCGGTGAGGAGCCAATCGTCTAGGTATGGAAACACCTGGAATCCTAGACGTCTCAGGTGAGCCGTGACCACTGCCATGCATTTGGTGAACACTCTGGGGGCTGTAGTGAGACCAAAGGGCAGGGCTCGAAACTGGTAATGATTGGCTCCCAGCCGGAAACGTAGATGATTTCTGGAGCATCTGTTCACCTTTATATGATAGTACACGTCCTTGAGATATATGGAGCACATAAAATCGCCTTTCCCTAGGAAGGGAAGAATGGACTGAAGCGTGACCATTCGGATCTTCTGTTTCTTTACGAACTGGTTGAGTCTGCTGAGGTCCAAGATAGGTCTCCAGTCCCCTGTTTTCTTTGGTACCAAAAAGAACCTTGAGTAAGTTCCAAATCCAACTTGATCTGCTGGGACTGGTTGGCTGACTCTTTTTTCTAGCAATCTGTGGACCTCTACGATTGCTTGTTCCCTGAGACTGGGTGGAACATCTGGGATTCTCTTTACAGGATTGGGAGGGGAAGAGAACGGTATGAAAAATCCTGTGGAAATGATGCTTTTTACCCATGTATCTGTTATGTTTAGCCAGACTTCTGGGTACAAATACAAGTGACCCCCGACTGCCTCCGGAGCCGAACAGTCGGGCCCCCTTTCAGGGGCGCTGGTATGGTTGACCGGAGAACTGACCCCTATCACCCTGTTGCTGCGGACCCCCACTGCCGCGGGGGTGGCATCTTCTGTTATAACCCCCTCCTCTGCCTCTAGAGGGGGTTTTCTTCACATGTGCCCTGAAAGGCTCCCTGTGCTTTTCGGAACCACATTTTCCCTCCCCTAGGGCCCTTGGGGTAGGGCCGAGTAGGGGTAGAAAACTGGACTCCAACGGCAGATAAGGTCTTGCCTTCCTGCTCACACCTGGTTAAAGTTTCCTTTACTTTGGGCCCAAACAGTGATGAGCCATCGAATGGGGTGTTAATAAAGGAAGACTTAAAGGGTTCTGCAAAGGAACAGAGATGCATCCAGGCTTGTCTTCGAAGAGCGATGCCTGAACTAGCGACTCTACTCGAACCATCAGCTGCATAGGATATGAGACGCATGGACGAGTTTACCACTGAGTTTAGGGTAGCGAGCTGGGCGTTGACTTTGTTGGCCACCCCTGCAGCTACCGTACCCTGGAGAGTATCTCCTAGCTCTTTAAGGAGATCTCTTTGTAGTCTCATAAAGTGGGTTAAGTAGTTCACTGATCGCAGACAAAAAGTCGTTGAACTAAACATGCGTTTCCCATATCTATCCATGACCCTAAACTCTCTGTTAGGAGGATGGATAGATGTGGATGTCTCAGACACTTCCTTTTTGGTGGCTGCAGCTACCACCATGGCATCAACAGGCACTCCCTTTGTCGAAAATGGCTTGTCCACTGGGGCAGACATGGATTTACTGGGCTTACGAGGAACAGGTTCCATGGCCTCCGGTGACTCCCACGCCTTAATGGAGATCAGTTCCATGAGCTCTTCATAAGGTGGAGACACCCAAGAAGTGGAAGGTTGAGACTCAAAAGCTTTCAAGAGCACGGACTCGTCCTCAGTAGGGATCTTGGACTTCCAATCGCCCTCTGACTAAGGATCCCTAGTATCTCTGCAAAGGAGATATCCTCAGAGGGGGATCGAGGGGACCCTTCTGACTCATCAAAGTCCGTGTCAGATGTCAAAGACTCCTGTGGGGAGTCTAAGTGCCTCCTCTTGCACAGTCTCTTCCTGGGCACCTCCTCATTGGGGGGATCTGGGGAGATCTCAAAAGAGCAGAGGATGCCCTGTGGGGGTACTTGAGGCTCGGGGTCTCTACGCTTGGGGGGACCAGTAGACAAAGAAGCAGACACAGGAGCTTGAGGGGAGAGGAAAGGCTGAACTGATGCTGACGTCATCTTTGGAGACAAAACTCTCCTCATAGCATCAAAGGCACCATGGCTCTAACGAGGAGGAGTGGATAGACCAGAGAGTACCGTCCGATCCTCCCGCACCAAAACCCTGGGCTCCGAGCTCAAGGTAGGAGCCGAGCTCATCCGAGCTGAAGCCCCGAGAGGAAGAGTCGGCACCAACAAATTGGTTTGACTATCCTCCCCGAACCCAATGGGAGAGCGTCGCTCCTAGAGTCCTCGGTTGGTGCAGAGGACATCCGAGTAGATGGAGCCGATAGCACTGGTGCGGGTATCGGTTTCAAGGGTTCGACAATCATCGGTTCAGTATCCTTCGGCTCCGAGAGTCCAGTACGGCTCAGCGGAGGAGTAGACAAATCTGGTTCCATGGTCTTTGGCACCGACGAGCTGGTCGGGGCCGACAACAATTTGGCAAGTCCTGGTGCCTGTAAAAGCTTCTGCACTAGCCGATCCATGTCCAAATCTGAAAGGCTGACTGAGGAATTAGCTGAATGCACCGAAGGTGCTGACTGGAGCAGATGAGAAGAGGGAACTTCAGAGACCGGCTCTAATACAGGGAGCTGGCTCCGAATAAAAGGTACACTCAGTTCTGAGGTCTGTGGAACAGATGACCTTCCCCCCTCTGAAGTTTTCACCTTTTTTGTTACTTTAGGATCTGTAGATTTTGAGGATTTGGAGGACGTGCTAGTACCCTCATAGCTACTCAACACCTCAGAAAAGGAATGCTGTAATAATCCCCTGTCTATAAGCTTCCTCCTTTTCTCCAAGAGGACTCTTAAAGAAAAGGAATGGCAAATGCTGCAAGTGTCTTGGAGGTGTTTAGCCCCCAGACGGTAGACACATTGAATGTGTCCGTCAGTGACGGACATTTTCTGCCCACAATCTGGGCATTTTTTGAATCCCGATTTAGGATGGGATTTCTCCTTTTCATCCGACACAGTTAAGTAAAACAAAACAGTAAACTGCAAAAAGTAAGACAGTAAAGTCCTTACTTAACTTGTAAAGACCCACAAAACAACTAAGCCCAATCTGGGCACTATCTATAACAAATAATTATAGATTACAAATATAGGGCTAAAAAAGCCCACACAGAAAAACCCTGACTATTAGAAAAGACTAATAAGTGTAAAAAGGGCTAAAGGCCCACACAAACCAACTAAGCCAACAGGGCACTAGCTATCTAAAACTATAGATTCTATTATCTAATTATCTAATACTAACACACAACTATCTTAGAAAAACAAAAAAAGAAAGTTTTTTTTATAAAACTTGCTTTTTTTTTGTTTCCCACAAATGGTCCGAGCTAGCTGGATCACCAAGATCTCTCTTGCCGTGGCAAACTCGATCTGAAGTAATTTCAGCAGTGCATTGTGGGATAATGGGCTTGGTCTTGAGCTACTGGCAAACCTTGAGCTTTGCTATCGGCCGTGTTGGAGCCGAGGATCGGCTCCGAACCCATCAGTGAGAATAAATGGTGAGATTTAACAACTTCAGATTGAGTGTCTCAACTTCCCAGGTAGCCAGCACAAGATTTGTGTATGCTGGGGCCAGTTTAGAGCCCATAGCAACACCTTTAATTTGCTAACAAAACTTCCCATTAAAGTGGAAGAAACTATTACACAAAACAGTGTCAATTAAAGCAGTCAAACACATTATTTTAGACTGGTGGAAGGCAGCATATTTCTGTAGATACCTTTTAACAAATTCCTTCCCTTCCCTGTGTGGGATGTTTGTGCATTGAGACACAATGTCCAGTGTCACATAAATACAGTGATCTGGATCCAAACTGGCCTCAAATAAATGTAAAAACGCTCAAGAATCCCTGATACAGAAAGGCGTTTTTTGCACAAGTGGATTAAGGCAGCAGTCAATATATTCTGAGGTTTTCTCAGTTTTGGTGCACTTATTAGATATAATATGCCTAAAAGGCAGATTTAGCATATCCTTATGTACTTTAGCAATGCCAAAACATTTACCTAGGCCAGGATTAGGCACAGTTAAGAAAAGCTGCTCTTCCAGAGAAATGTACTGTTCTTTCTGCATCATCATGGAACTTATAAACAATGACACTGGTAATCTCCAAACTCTGGACCCTACCCAGTTCGGGTTTCTAAAAGGCAGATCATGTCTCCTAAACCTGATATTGAAACTGTCACCAAAGCCGTAGATGAGGGTAAAGTGGTTCACACAGCCTATCTAGATCTCTCCAAGGCTTTCAACACCATCCCCCACTCTGGAATTATAGATAAACTCACTAAACTAGGTATAAATTCCTGTCACAAGATGGGTTCCCAAACAGGTCACTAACAGAACCCACACTGTGAAAGTAGCAGACTCTAAATCCAATTTCAGACCAATGACAAGTGGAGTACCACAGGGTTCAGTCCTGGGTCCTCTCCTGTTTGGTATCTACTTCTCTGAAGTACAGGCTAGCACAGAAGGTCTTTGGCTAACAAAGTTCTCAGATGACTGCAAACTAGGAACCATAATCAAAACTCCTAACAATGTGGACATCCTACAAAAGGGCCTCACAGAGACAGATGCCTGGTGTCAAAGCCATGGCCTCAAGCTCAATGCCAAAAAGTGCACTGTCATCCCTTTTGGTAAAAACTCTGTACCCATGAACTACCACAAAGGCGATAGTCTACTTAACACTGAAAGTGTGATGATAAACCTTGGGACACAGGTGGACAGTAGTCTCTCCTTTGATAATTACATCGCCGCAGTAGTCAGGAAATCCTTCTACTTGGCACACCTCATCACAAAAGGTGTCTCATCCAGGAAAAAATAAGTCATTGTTCCCCTCTACTCGTCACTCATTAGACCCATTATAGAGTACAACACCCCTTTTGGTTTGTACCTCACAAGACATCTAATACAACTGGAAAGGCTGCAGAAATACCTCACAAAGAGGATTACCAGCCTCAAACAGATGCCCTACGCAGACCGTCTCAAAAAACTGCAGCTTTACTCTATTGCTTATCACCTACTCAGAGATGATCTCTGCTTAACACACAAAGCTATGTCAAACCAAGAGCTTTTGGACATGCTTCACTTAAAGAAATCCCAATCCCTCCGAGCTACATGCTCTAGGGACCCAAACCTTGTCACCACAATAAACAGAACATGCTGGAGGGATAGATTCCTGTTCCAGAGACTTCCCATACTCTGGAACAGACTACCTATCTATATCAAACAAAGCTCCTCATTAGCACGCTTAAAGAAAAATCTTGATGATTGGAAGGGAGATATGAAATTCACCCTGGGGATCACTTCTGTGGCTCTGCTTGACAGGGGCATAGGAAAATAATTTTCTTGGGTGGCAAATGCCAGGGTACCGTTTGGCTAGGCTTATATAAGGCCATAGGGCCAATAGCCTAGTACCTACCTATGAACCTATGAATCAAGCATCTGGTCAATCAGCTTAAACAGTTGTTGTGTCTTTCGGCTTATCCCGGTTAGGGGTCACCACAGCGGAACTCTGGTCCGCTAATGTTTGGCAGTGGATTTTTACGTGCCGAATTACCAACCCTGATGCACAACCTTCAACGAAGGCACGCTCATTCACGCATGCCTCCACACAGAAGACGCTCTAGCTGAGAATCGAATGGGACAACGTCTTGCTGAGAGGTGACAACGCTACCGCAGCACCACTACCGCAATCAGCTTAAACAGTCCTTGGACAAATTCAACAGACACAGCTCTGTAATATTCACAATTATTTAGGTCATTCTCCATTTTCGAAACATATTCCTATTGCTCCATTAACACTATCCCAGTCTCCTTATCTGCTTTCATAATTCTTAAGAGATATGTCAGCAGAAAGGGAATGAAGTACTTTCAGTTCTGCTTGGGTCAGATTAAACAATTTGTCTGCTGAATCGTGAGCTGCCAAATGTCTAAGTCCTTTTCACAGACTTTCAAAAACGTAGCTAGTCTGCTGTTTAAAACAGGATTAAATGCACTACGTTTTTTAACCTCTACAGCCTGCAGGTCACAGTCTAAGGAAACATGAGAACCACTATTCTCTGTCATTATCTTCACTAAAGAAACACGTAGGGTTTAATTTGTGCACATATAGCCTTAAATCCAAAAGTAAATCAGTCAGAGAGGCTCTATGTGCGGGAATATAAGTGAATCCTCTGTTAATGACTTTGAAATGGTTCGCAGACCATGAACGTGTGGTTAAATTAAAAACTGCACAATTGACTGGAGGCACAGTAGCAGAAGGAACCACTGTAGTATATCCAGCTTGTAGTACATTATCACAGTTAACAGTGCTAATTACAATATCTGGATTCAACTGCGAGCATTGTTCCGTATAGGCATTGGTCTGCCTAAATTCTGAAAACTGCTTCCCCCTCTCCTCCCTCTGATTCCATTTGAGGGGGGGTTTGGAAGTGCTGCACACTCCTGCCTGGAGATAAGAAACGCTGTGCAGAGCCATTAGCATTAACATTTTGTATGGTATTTGTGGAGACATTGCTGTTGTTCCCTTCCAATAAAAGGGGAGGAGAAGAAACTTGTGCAGGTCTGTAATTAATAGCAAATTAAAGATGTTGCTATGAGCTCTAAAATGGCCCCAGCATACGGGAATCTTATGCTGGCTACCTGGGAAGTTGAGACACATTCATATGCCAGGGTTTGAGTACACTCGATTATACCACAGACATACTGATGATGAGTTTTTTGCTTGGACTGGCACACTGACACAACTGGACCCATTCATTCAGTCTATTAATGACAGCATTTTTCTTAAGTTTGTTAAATCTGGTTGTGGTAATAATGTTTCTTATTTCGACACTGCTTCATATGTTCATAGGCTGTTTCCATTGATGCTGCTAATAGATTCCTGGTTTCTAATATTTTTAGAAAAAACACTTACAGAAATAATTTCTTGGATTTCACTAGCCAGCATCCGTTTCATATGAAGATAAATGTAATTAAAGGCCAGTTCATCAGGTTGTCACGATTAGTTAGTGATAAGTTGTATAAGAAAGAGTGTGAATTTTTATGTGAACTGTTTCTGCAAAAACATTAAACCCACACCTTAATTCAGACTGTAGCTAGAGAGGTCTCTGATGCTAGATACCTCAAACTGCAGCCTTTTTTAAAATCTGGTTTCACATCGAAACAAGCACCTGATAGCACTGCTAACAGAACTTTAAGTTTTCCAATACCCATTAGCCGGGACATGCAGTCTATTAGAAATATTGTAGATAGAAACTGGAACACTATTACACACTCGGATGATTTGGCTGCTGTCCTAGGGAGCCAACCTTTGTTCACATATAAGAAAACAAACACTATTAGGTCTTTGGTTCAGAAGAGAGACACTGCCTTTTCTATTGATCGACTTTGCAATGCTACTGAACCTAAAGGTATGTTCCCAAGTGGAAAATGTGTTTGCTGCCAATACATACTTAATGGAGCCAGCTACACTTTCAGACATCATGGTTTTACTGTGTTCATTCTCTTACACTATGGCTGTAACAGTAAGAACACAGTGTACGCGGCTGTGTGTGAGACTTGCCACTACTTTTATAATGTAAAAACTGGCCGCAAATTGTCTGACCGGGTGAAAGAACATTATGGTGCTATTAGAGCTAAAGGCTGCAGAAATGCTTTAGCAGAACATGCTTTATCCTGCACGAATTTTTCTAAATTCAGTTTTATTTTCTTGGAGCAGGTTGAGTTATTTTTTGGAGACTATGGCTCCTTATTAGAAGTGAAAGAACTGAAATGGCAACTACGAATGGGAGCGGACTATGCACCAGGACTTAATGACAATTTAAACTTGAAGTGCGTCTTTGATGGCAAAACTGTTTCCATTTTCTATTGTTATTTTTCTGTAGAATTGTTGGAATTTATACAGATCATAGACATTTTCTTTGTTTAACCTTCATGTCGTTTGTACAGCCTCACCATGAAACCAGTGAGTTGCATCTGTAATACGGACTTATTGAATATGCATTAGTCATACTATCTCTTGATTTAGGATTGGTTACTGTAACCCAAGTTGGGTATTATGTTTCTATTTTATTACATTTTGTTCATTATTTAACTCTACACTACTGTACATTTCTTGTTTTCTGATGAAGTTTCAGGACATTTAAGGAATGAAAGCGTTAAATACCACCAGTCTGTGCGTTGTTTTTTTGTCCATATGCCTTAGAAGTTTTCTTAAGTATTGAGATTAAAGGAAAACTCCACCCTAGAACTAATTTTTTTTTTTTATTTCAGTCTACCTTTGTTTCCAGACATATTTTAACACCTCAAAATCACTCTAAGTGCTTTATTTGTAATTTTAGCATGTTTACCACAACATGGCTACCGATGGGGCTTGATATCTCAACGTGATCTTCTTCTCCTTCAACCCTTTCTCTTTCCCATAAAGCATTTCAAGTCTTTTTTCTATGACTCATGCCAGACATAAGGAAGCAACTGTGAATTCCCATGCCACTGACATATAATGGGAAATGTGTGACTCACTGTCAGTTTGCATTCCTTCTGTAAGAGGGCTGCTTCTTTTCTGTTGCTAATCATAGGTTCATAGGTATATCAAACAGCACTGAAGGAGGAAAACAATCACCAGGCGCCCAACCGTTAATAACTCTAATTAATTAAAAAGTTATAATTAACGGTTGGGTGCCTGGTGATTGTTTTCCTCCTTCAGTGCTGTTTGATATACTTTTTTGAGTTGTTACTTTCACACTGTTATCTCCTACAGGTTGGTTACAGGTTCATAGGTAGGCACTACGCTATCGGCCCAAGGGCCTACGTAAACCTAGCCAACAAGGTTCCCTGGCTTACGCCACCCAAGAAAGTTATTTTCCTGTGCCACTGTCGAGCAGACACACAGAAGTGATCCCCGGTGTGTATTTCCTATATCCCATCCACTCATCAAGATTTTTCTTGAAGAGTGCTAATGAAGAACTTTGCTTGACATAGATGGGTAGCCTGTTGGAATCTATCCCTCCAGCATGTCCTGTTTAGTGTGGTGACAAGGTTTAGGTCCCTAGAGCGTGTAACTCGGAGGGATTGGGATTTCTTTAGGTGTAGCATGTCCAACAGCTCTGGGTTTGACATAGCTTTATATGTTAGGCAGAGATCACCTTGGAGTAGGCGATATGCTACGGAGTAAAGCTGGAGTTTTTTGAGGCGGTCAGTGTAGGGCATTTGTTTGAGGCCAGTAATCCTCTTTGTGAGGTACTGCTGTGACCTTTCCAGCTGCTGCAGATGTCTTGTGAGGTACATTCCAAAAAGGGCGTTAAACTCTATAATGGGTCTAATGAGTGTCGAGTAGAGGGGAGCAATGACCTCTTTTTTCCTGGATGAGAACCATTATGAGATGTGCCACATAGGACTTCCTGACTATTGTGGCGATGTGACTATCAAAGAAGAGACTACTGTCCACCTGGGTCCCAAGGTCTCCTCTCACACATTCGGTGTTAAGCAGATTGCTGCCTATGTGGTAGTTCATGGCTACAGAGTTTTTACCAAAGGGGATGACACTGCACTTTTTGGCATTGAGCTTGAGGCCATGGCTCTGACACCAGGCATCTGTTTCAGCGAGGCCCTTCTGTAGGATGTCCACATCATTTGGGGACTTGTCTATGGCTCCTAGTTTGCAGTCATCTGCGAACTTTGTTAGCCAGAGGCCTTCTGTGTTAGCCTGTACCTCAGAGAAGTAAATACCAAACAGGAAAGGTCCCAGGACGGAACCCTGTGGTACTCCACTTGTCACTGCTTTGAGGTCAGATTTGGAGTCTGCAACTTTTACAGTGTGGGTTCTGTCAGTGAGCCAGTTGTCAACCCATCTTGTGACGTAGGGATTTATACCTAGTTTAGTGAGTTCATAGGTTCATACTAGGCTATCTGCCCTAGGGCATTTATAAGCCTAGCCAGAGTATGTTTGGCTTTCGCCACCCATTTTAAATTAATTTTGCTATGCCCTTTTTCGAGGTTAGTATACTGTGCCTCTGTCTAACAGTGACACAGAAGTGATACCCAGGGTAAACCTACGATCTCCCATCCACTCATCAAGATTCCTCTTGAAAAGAGTCAATGAGGGACTCTGCCTAACCTGGAATGGGATTTTATTCCAGAGTGAAGGGAGCCTCTGGGTTATGAATCTGTCCCTCCAGCATGTCCTATTTATTTCAGTGCTGAGGTTCAAGTCTCTCGAGCGTGTAGCTCGATGGGATTTGGATTTTTTGAGGTACAGCATGTCCCTTAATTCCGGGTTGGACATGGCCTTATATGTCAGGCACAGGTCACCTCTGAGCAGGCGGTATGTCACTGAGTAGAGCTGGAGTTTCTTTAACCGGGCAGCATATGGCATCTGTTTGAGCCCTTTGATCCTCTTGGTGAGGTACTTTTGGGGTCTTTCCAGTTGCTGCAGGTGTTTGGTAAGGTACATCCCAAAAGGGGCATTGTACTCAATTATGGGCCTGATGAGGGATGAGTAAAGAGGCACGATGACCTCCCCTAATCTAGATGTGAATCCCTTCATGATTAGGTGGGCTATATAAAATGTTTTCTAACCACTTTGGCCACGTGGTTGTCAAATGAGAGATTGCTATCAACTTGGGTCCCCAGGTCCCTAATTACTTCTTCTGTACTTAATGGATTACCACCTATGTGGTAATTTGTGGGCACTTTGTTTTTGCCAAAGGGATGACTATACACTTTTGGCGTTTAGCTTGAGGCCATGGCTCTGGCACCAGTTGTCTGTTTCTATGAGGCCCTTTTGGAGGATGCTTGTGTCGGCTGGAGAGTCGATTATGGCCCAGTTTGCAGTCATCTGCGAACTTGGTCAGCCACAGTCCTTCCGTGTTGGCCTGTACCTCTGAGAAATATATACCAAACAAGAGAGGTCCCAGGACTGAGCCTTGTGGGCGCCACTTGTAACTGGTTTGGAGTCTGACATGGCTCCAGCAATTCTAACCATGAGGGTTCTGTCCTTGAGCCAGTTTGCAACCCATCTAGTGACATAGGGGTTTATATTTAAGCTGGTGAGCTTATCTACAATGCCGAGTGGGGTATTGTATCGAAGGCTTTGCGAGGTCCAGATAGGCTGTGTGGACCACCTTCCCTTCGTCAATGGCCTTGGTGACTGTTTCAAAGAAGTCAACCAGGTTTAAGAGGCAGGATCTGCCCTTAACAAAGCCAAACTGGGTAGGATCCAGTGTCTGTAGGTCCCCAATATCTTTATTTATGAGGTCCATGATGGTCCTTTCCATAGCTTTGCAGACCAAGCTAGTCAGGCTTATGGGGCGATAGTTTCCAGGGTCCGTTGAGGCACCACCTTTGTGGAGAGGGACCACTGTTGCTGTACGCCACTCTTTGGGTACATATCCTGTAGTAAGGCTGAGATTGAACAGTAGTTTTATGTTTGGGTTTAGCTCTTCTTGGAGTTCATGTAGGACGCAGCCTGGGACACCGTCTGGTCCCATTGATGCTGTGTTTTTTGCTTTGGAGAGGGCGGCTCCCACCTGAGCATCTGAGATGTCAGGGGGGCAGCACTCTGCTGGGATAGATACTTGCCCTTTTGGTGGGAGGGGGGGGAGTTTGCGCTGAACCTGTCAGCTAGGATGTTGGCAATGTCTGTGGGATCAGTGTATTTTTTGTCATTTTGGACTAATTCTGAGCATATCTGGGAATTCCCACCCAGGTTCCTAACATAACTAAAGAAAGCCTTGTGATTATCCTTAGTGTCCTGTGCAATTTTTCTCTCGAAGCTGGCCTTTGACGATTTTATGAGTGCCCTTAGTTTTTTGCTAATACTGATCAGAGATGCCTTCCCTTTTTGGGATTTTGCTCTATCATGTAGTAGCTTCCTCCTTCTATTGTATAGTTTGTTTATGGCTGGGGTCCACCAGACAGGTCGTCTGCCTTTGGAGGATTGGGTCTTGGTTTTATTTGGGATTGCATGATCCATGCAGTCCTGAAGGTGTTCATAGAATGCATTTATAAAGGATTCTGCGGTCTGGGCCGTATTTTCCACAGGCCCGGGGGCTTTGAAGGATTCCACCTCGGTTTTGAGGAGTGTGAAATTTGCTTTAGAGAAGTTTTTCACTGTGGTTTTCTGGGCAGGGGGTGGGGTCCGGATGTGAATATCCAGTGAGATCAGTTTATGGTCTGATCTTACCAGTGAGGGATACACTTCTGGTCTGGAGCATAGAGTCCCCATTTGGTGATGATCAGGTCCAGTATGTTTTCCCCTCTTGTGGGAGTGGTAACAAGTTGTTCCATAGCATTTGAGTTTATGAATTCTAGGAACCTTTGGGCAAGGGTGTTGGAGCTAGAGTAATGCTCCCAATCTATGTTTGGGTAGTTGAAGTCGCCCAATATAATGGTGTTCGGAGAGACCTTCATATTTTCCAGTGTTCTCAGGAAGGCCGAGTGGGGTTCCTGGGTTTGGGAGGGTGGTATGTAGCAGGCTATAAACTGGAAGGCAGTTTTACCCACTGTTAGTTGCACATGGATAGTCTCTGATGCTTCGTGCTTTGCCACCAACCTGGAGGTGTGGGTATTTTGATGAATATCGATACTCCCCTCCTTTTGTGGTTCGGTCCAAGTTTTGGGGCGAAAAGCATGGTATGAGGTATAACCTGGTAGTGCTGGGGTACTCTCGGGACGCCTGAACAAGGTTTCTGTTAGTGCACAGATATCGATGTTCTCCATGCTAAGGAAAATTCAAGTGCGTGCATCTTGAGGTTTAGACTTCTAGCGTTGAGTAGCATTACTCTTAGTTTCTTATCCCTTGTGATACCTATGGAGGTGGGTTTGTCTTTTGAGCCTTGCCTAAAAAAGGCACTATGGGGGTAGCAAGAGCCTTTGCCAATATCCGAAAGCCCAGGGGTGACAGGTGCAAGCCGTCCCTAGCAAAGCATCATGGCTTGTCGTGCATATCATCCCAAGCTGATAGGCATTGGATCCCCTTTGAATGACACCAATACTTAAGCCAATTGTTGAAATTGATCATCTTGTCTTCATACTGTGGCATCATTCTTGGTGAGGGTAAGATGCTACTCAAGGTCAGGGTCATACCAGCCTGGGCTACATGCCCAGAGAGCTCCTCTATGTCTCTTTTCATGTAGTCCAGGGAGGTACGTCTCAGGTCATTCACACCAGCATGGACAATGACTGAGTCATATTTGTACTTGCCTTGGAGTGACCTGAGTGCTTGTGTTATGTGGCGGATCCTAGCGCCAGACAGGCTGCTCACCGTGACCTTCTCCTTGTTCAGCCTGGTGAGCGGGACGTCAGTGAGTTTAGCTATAATTCCAGAATGGGGGATGGTGTCAAAACCCTTGGCAAGGTCACCCTCATTTATGTTTTGCTTAGGGCTTGCTTTACACTATACCTTGAAATTATCCAGTTGCAGGCAGAGAAGTAGCTAAATTGGAGGCTTTTGTTCTCAGTGTTCTTTTGCAGTCCAACCTGAATTGACAGTCCCTACCCCCACACTACTGCAGAGGTGTTAAAACTAATTGCAAATGACAGCTAGAATACAAGGGAAGGGAATCCCAATCTAAATTTTTTCCCCTCTGCCTGCAGTAAGAATTATTTATGTAATCAGTTTGCCAGCAGCAGAAAGATTTATTTATTTAAACAATTTCAATCTAATTTTTTTGAAGTACGTTTCAGAAAATTCTTGATTATTTCAGTGTGTTTTATTAACAGTGACTTTTGATTTATCCCAAATGTTGTCTACAAAACATTTTTATGCAACGTATTTTTGCTTTCCCATTTCTTTCTGAGGAACAGCTGTCTTGTGACATGGTTTCTGTAATTTACTGGCATTCTACTCAGCTCCATATTTTTTTAAATTACAAAGAAACAGTAATTTGCATACTTGACTCCATGATACTGGCACAGTAAAAGAATGTACTGAAAACTCACTGTATTTCATCAGTCCATGCCATGCAGTGAAAGACTTATTTTTTTGGGAGAGTGGCTACTGTATATTTTGGGAAATTAAGTATCACTCACATTAAGCATATAACTGATGCTCACATTCCAAAGAAAACTATTTAGCAAATCTCTATTCCTTTATCTGCATTAGTAATTTTTCTTTGAGACACTCCTGTCTTTGTACATATTTTCAATCATAATGTTACACTGCTCATCTATTGGGTTGTTAATGTGCAACCGACACTACTCAGCCAAATAGAATTCTTCATATTGTCACATCACAAGTTATGCTATGTTGTCTTCAAAACTAAGAAGGAAATCTGTGAATTTTGCATGAAACATCAGTTAGGAGGCTTACAACCTTCAGTAACATGAGGACTGCAGCATCCAATTCTCAGCTGTACTAACTAAACTTTGGAATCATAGAAAAGCTCACTAGGCTAGGTACCAACCCCTATATCACTAGGTGAGTTGCAAACTGGTTCACAGATGTAACCCATAGAAATCAGAACAACGTGTATTCATTCAGTGAGTCATTTTTATTTATTTAGCTGGAAGTATCCAACTGGGAAGAATCTACTTTCACTGGAATCACGAGGAGAAAAGCTCTCAATGTGACTCTTTTTATACAAGAACACAGTACAAGTACAAAGCAATAAATCAATAATGCAAAGAAGTAAATACAAGCATTTATGCAAACTAGTGTAGTATATAAGGGTATAGAAGGGAGGTAGATGGATACTGCAGAACAAGTTTACGAAAAGGCCCAGTATGAGTAAATCAAGACTGTGGAAAAACAGTAACATCTGGTGAGGATGCTGATTTATATAGACAATGAGAACCTTTGAATGTTTAGTGGTATGTTCACAAACTTTAAAGATCTATTTATTTATTTATTTAAATTTGTTGACCGGGAATGTCCGACTGGACGTGGGTCCATTTTCAGTGGAGGCCCGGGGAGAAAAGCTCCACAGTAAAATAAACAGACAGTAGTTACATTGGATTACATAGCGATTAACAATTTAACATAGAAATTACTTGCAACATATTTACAGATGAAGAACATAGTACATCATTAGACAACTAGAATCTTTATCTACATAACAGGCATTCACAAATATAACAATGAGAAGTTCCTGCTGTATAATAAGTACTAGGCTTATGAGCATCTGAGCTTGCTATAATCAAGGTAGTTAGTGGAGTGGAAAGAAAGGTAGTAGTTGGATGGAGTGGATGATATTAGAGTGGGAGTTGCAAGGGCAGGGGCAGATAATCTAGATAAGGAGATTGTAAGAAGAGGCTGCCATGGCTCAGTCTGCAGCTCACAACTTGCCAGATTCCTCTCTCTAATTTGTTTTGATTTCCTTGATGCGACTATGCTAACTTTTTGAGTACCCTGCATTTAACTCAAAAGTAAAGCAAAAAGTGCAGCAAAAGAAAAGTACAACATTCAAACAAGGGAAGGAAGCTAATATGGTAAATAAAGTTTAGAAAGAGCAAGAAACTTCGGACAACATACTAACAGGACCCAACTCAGAGTCTCCCTTGCAAAACCAGGAAACACCCTTACATAAGTATTTGCAAACCTCCTTTTACCAGGACTCCATCAGAGGTTCATCACCAGGAGAATCCAGGGCCTCAAAAATCAACCATAGACAGATAGACTTAAAAGCCCTAGTTCTCTGAGGATGCAGCAAATCTAATGGCTGATAAATTCAGGTCTGAATTTACCCTGCTTTCCTCCCCCAGACACTTCTCAGGAAATACCACCAACTACAGGTCCCTCAGCTATCAGTAAGGAACATGTCCTCAATGCGTTCTTCAAAGCCAAAGCACTGCAGCAATTGCACCTGAATGCCAAGTGCAACTGTTATGCCTCTGACAAAGGAGTGCCATCCCTGGACTTGGGAAACTACTGATCCATAAGCTTGACTAGTCTCATGCGTGCAGCCATGGAAAGAATAATCATTGACACAATAAACAACAACAGAGAAAACCTTCTAGCCTTCTATACAACCCTGTTTGGTTTGTTCAGATGCAGGACATACCTACTTAACCTGGTGGATTTTTTTGAGAAGGTCACCAAAGCAATGGATGAGGGCAAAAAGATGCATACTGTCTCCTCGACTTGGCCAAAGCATTCAACACAACACCCCTTTGTAGACACTCTGTAGACATGCTTATGAAACTAGGTATAGACCCCCTATGTGACTCACTGGGTATCCATCAGGTTTACAGATAGGACATAAAAAGTCAGGACAGCAGAGTCTCTATCCACAAAAAAGCCAGCCGCTAGTGGGATTTCCCAGGGCTCACTGCTGGGGCCACTTCTTTTCTGATGTCGACTTCTCTGAAGTCAAGGACTACATCAAAGGCCTCCGGCTGACCAAGTTTGGAGATGATTACAAACTAAGCAGAATCACAGAATCAACCAATGACACAAATATCCTACAGGAAATCCTGACACATGCTAATAAGTGGTGCATGAATCACAGTCTAAAACTCAATGCTAAAACTGCATAATAGTATCTTTCAGAAAGACGACCAGCCCTGGAAATTACTACATTGATAATACACCCCTAATAGTTAACACTCTGGTCAGGGATTTGGGAATGCATGTAGAGAGTGACTAGGCCTTTGACTACCATGTGTCTACTGACTGTAGTAAGAAATTCATTCTGTGTTGCTCAACCTGTATGCTCCAGTATGCCATCCAGGTCCAAAGATATCATTGGTCCAATGAGAGCTGAGTACAGTGGAACTATCAGTGAGTACTTGAGTTGGCATATAGGCATATGCAACATCTGAAGCATCCTCAGAGGTTCCTTGCAAAAAGAATACATGGTGTAGAAAACATTTCATATACAGACCACCTCCAAGCCTTAGCCCTGTACTTGCTGTCCTACACACTGGTGACGGGTGATGCTTGCCTGACCTTCAAAGCTGTCTCTGATCCAGCCGTTATGGACCTTTTGCACATATATAAAACAAATAGCATCAGAAATACCTGATGTAGGGTCCTGAACCTAGTCTGCAACTTAAATAAGACATCTTGGAGGAGCAGGTATATGTCTCAAGACTACCCTTCCTCAGGGATAGGCTTCCCATCCATGTGAAGCAGAGCTCCTGCCTGCACTTAGTCTTGGACAACTTGGGTCAGTGGATGGATAATTGTCAATTTAACTCTGGTCTGCCAACCATACCCCTATTAGAAAGAGGAAGCTTGTAAGTGCTCGAATACTCACTTCCAAGTTATAATCTTTGTAAAAGGAGTGGTATTATAACCTGGCAAACATATTTTGGAATTATGGTTTAGCTTAAAAAATCCTTTCAGGATAGTTAGACTAGTAATCACTTATGAAACTGTGTTGCCTTCTCAGCAACTACTGATGGACATAAATTTTGTGTTAATGGTCTATCAGTGGCAGGTGCAGTAATCCAAAATGGCAGGAGGAGTTACAAATATAAGTTTCTAAACTGATGAATCAACAGTATACATAAGTCAAAACAGTATTTGTGTCTCTAACCAGAAATCTGCATACTTCATAAGTAATGGCCATACTCTGCTAACATGCTCCTGACCTAGTCAAGAACATGTACTGACAGAAAAAGAGGGGAGAAATGTTTATTTATTTATTTAAATTTGTTGACCGGGAGTGTCCGACTGGACGTGGGTCCATTTTCAGCGGAGGCCCGGGGAGAAAAGCTCCACAGTAAAATAAACAGACAGTAGTTACATTGGATTACATAGAGATTAACAATTTAACACAGAAATTACTTACAACATATTTACAGATGAAGAACATAGTACATCAGTAGACAACTAGAATCTTTATCTGTGAAGTACATAACAGGCATTAACAAATGTAACAATGAGAAGTTCCTGCTGTATAATAAGTACTAGGCTTATGAGCATCTGAGCTTGCTATCATCAAGGTAGTTAGTGGAGGTGAAAGAAAGGTAGTAGTTGGATGGGGTGGATGATATTAGAGTGGGAGTTGCAAGGGCATAGCCAGCATGTTTTAGGTGCTTTTAATAAAGTTTTGAAGTTGGTGCATGATGGTAATGGAGGTAATTGTGGGTGGGAGTGAGTTCCATAATTTGGCTATGGCAAGAGAATAGTGCTTCACCAGCAGAGTTATTGGCTTTAGTGATCTGCAAGTGATTTTTGTTGCTGGATCTTAGTGGTCTGGTGGTGCAATAGGGTTGGAGTAGATTCTGGAGGGATGGGACATTTAGTGGATGGTTTACTAGTTTGTGGGCAGTGAGAATTGATACCACTGAAGGAGGTGAGGGAGTTCAAGCCAGCCCAGTTCAGCAAGTGAGAGACAGTGGTGACTATGGTAGGATGCCCCTGTGGCAAATTTTGCGATTTTGTTGTAGCAGGTCTCTAGCTTGTTTAGATCACATTGCCTTAGGTTGGTATATACTGGAGAGGCATAAAGTAGGGTGGAGATAAGGTGGGAATTTGCTATTGAAATCTTTGCTGCTTTGGTGAGAAATTGTTTATTTCTGTATAATGCTCCTAGTTTTTTGTGGACTTTTTTTATGGTCATGGATATGTGAATTTTACTTTTGTTTACCGGGAAAGTCCGACTGGAACTAGGTCCATTTACAGCGGAGGCCTGGGGAGAAAAGCTCCACAACAAACAATTTTATACAGTGGTATATATACAATCAAAAGATATTTCATACAATAGTTCTTTCCAGGCAGGCTTACATTACACATAGTGGACACTGGATGTCGGCATTTGGGAAAGAAAAAAAAATCAAGTACTTGTGAACATGCTGGGAATGGAGGAAGAGTCTGCAGCAGTACATGATTTGTATTAATATTATCAAAATATACAAATAAGCTAGCAACAAATGAAGGGACTATCCTCAACAGTGCAGGAACTTAAAATGGTTGATTTATGGTCCAGACACTATAATCAGAAGTATCATTACTCATGTGTGGTAAAGTCTTTATTGTGTGGCTTTCCTTACGTGGGTGTACTATGACTGACTATAGGCATAGCACTCTGGTGCATATACGGACACTGAATATTTCATAAAGAACCTAAAAGCTCTATAAACATCACCCCAGCAGCACTGCATACTGGTGCTGATCGTACCATCATGTACCACTACTAGCCATGACTGTGCAGATCACAGCACATGGAAAGTTTTGGAAAAAAGCATCAAGACAGTTATACCAGATAAATCCCCTAAGCAGATAAAAAAAAAAAAAAAAAAAAAAAAAAAAAAACAAACAACAAAAAAGTACCAAGACAGCTATACAGGAGATATCATCCAAGCAGCTGCAACCAGGACACCATCAGAGATCTGAAAATTTCAGCCATTAGAAATAAAGAATTTTAGTCCACTGGAGGATGGCTTCATCATGACACACAGGCTAATGCAAAACATCTTATTCTATCAACATGAACTCGGGCAGGAACCTGCAGCACCATTAGGCACCCTATTCAACCAAAGCCCGAGTACCGGCTTCATCCCAGCCTAGTGGAGGACAACTACTTTCATTCCTTTGCACAAAGGTGGAGTGCACACTGACCAAGAAATTATAGACCCATCAGCCTAACTAGCCTGATCTGCAAAGCCATGGAGCAGATTAGCATGGAGCTCATTAACAAGGGCATTGGCAACATCCAGACACTTGATCTGACATAGTTTGGTTTTGTCAAGGGAGGTCATGCCTGTTAAATTTGGTGGACTTCTTTGAGACAGTCACCAAGGCCATAGACGAGGGGAAGGCTGTGCACACCACATACCTTGACCTGGCCAAGGCCTTCGATAACTGGATGGGGATCAAAAAATACATCCCTGGGATTCGACCTATGTCCCTGCTGGACAGTGGCACAGGGTGCTGACTTGTTGCAACATGGGCTAAATTCTTGGGTAGGCTTGTAAGGGCCAATACCCTAGTGACTTCCTATGATACTATGCTCATTTTGAATCTTCATATATTACTGTGAATGGAGCTTCAGCAGCCTAGCCTGATCATCACCAAACAGCAGTTTGTGTACACCAAAACATGAGCAATGTCCACTGTTGTGTCCAGGCACTAGGTGTACTTGTGCTCCACGACATCTTTGTGTGGTGCAATTTTGTGACCCCCGAGTTAACTATTTTAATTAACGGGGTATAGGCACTAAATCAGACTGTATGAGGTATGGGTTACTTTGTCTCACATGAAAAAACAAAAAAGAAAACATTGCGAATCCCCCACAGCTATAGCAAAGGGATTTGACATCCTGGGTAACAAAGACATTTGCTGCCCCCCCTCCACACACACACACTCACATATTATAAGTAGTACAGTTTAGAGATCCTTACAAAGAAATTCAATCATTATGTACTAAACCTATTTTCATACCAACATCCTTCAGATATTAAACCAAGATCCCATATCAGCTGCTTATTGTGTAACATATAGACTGTCTAGCTCTCAAGCTTCTGTTCTTTTTTAAAGGTACAACCTTTAAAAAAATAATCAGTTTGGCAGTCATGTCTCCATATAATGTGTACCACATGATTCCTTAATTACAGGTTATAAGCACCCTACATGTTGACACCTGAATCAGGTATCGTCATCACACCTCCCTTCCTACGGCACTGGAGTGCCATATGATGACTCAGGCTGGATAATTCTAGCTGTACTAAAAATATCTGAAACAAACTACATCTGGTGATGAGAGTAGGACTCGTATTTCTCAACTGAACAGATTCTGGCAGAATGTCCAATTTTTTGAGCCATACTTTTGGCTTCCTGTTCATAAAAATTCCATTTGTTTGACAAATCACTGCGATGATATTAGAACTAAAGACACTAAATAATGACATACATTTGTGTTTCAAACTTCATATCCTTCAGAAAACACATGGTATCACAAATCCTGTTAATCTACCAACTTTGTAAGTTTATCAGAAGAATATTTAAAATCTGTCCATATTAGGTGCATAGGTAAGTACTAGGCTATCTGCCCAAGGGCATTTATAAGTCTAGCCAGAATATGTTGGTTTTTGCCACCCCCCCTTAGATTAGTTCCCTGTGCCCCTGTCCAGCAGAGCCATTAGTTCCCTGTGCCACTGTCCAGCAGAGCCACTGCAGTGATCTTTTTGGCTCAAAAAACTGGACATTCTGCCAGAATCTGTACAGCTAAGAAATACGAGTCCTACTCACCTCACCAGATGTAGTTTGTTTCAGATATTTTTTAGTACAGCTAGAATTATCCAGCCTTTGTCATCATATGACACTCCAGTGCCATAGGAACGGAGGTGTGATGACGAGATCTGAATCAGTGATAAGATATTTTTGGGCCTTTACCCTCCATTATGTCAGGCTTTGCCCCTCCCCCCAATATTTGTGGCAATGTCCAGATTTTGGGTTGTAAGAGGTTGAGAGTTGTGGTATGATCCAGCACCACACCCCCTCAGCAAGAGCTACTGAAAAAAAAAAAAAAAAAAAAAAAAAAATCAATGACTTCACTGTAATAAGCCGATCAATACATTGTAAGTGATCAGCTTATTACAGTTCTATGTATAGACCACTGCTCTTAGTTGCAGTGACCAATGCAAACTTTACATTTTCGGTAAATGGAAAAAAAAAAAAGAGAGAGAGAATGGTGTACTTCCGTGCAGACTAAACAAATGGCCAGATGGATGCCCCCCCCGCCCCATCTCTCATACACATAGACACACGTAGACATTCTGCTTCCAGACACACATCATTCATTTTCTCAACCACTGGCAACTCTCTCGGTCATATACACTCACAGACACAGTCTGTTCAGCATTCACATTCACACACACACACACACACACACACACACTCTGCTTTTCACACACGCACTGTTCAGTATCCCAAACGCATGCCATGGTGGTGCAGCGGTAGCGTTGTTGCCTCACAGCAAGAGGTTCTCCCATTCCATTCTCGGCTGGAGTGCGGGTAGTGCCTTCTGTGTGGAGTCTGCATGTCCTCCCTGCGGTTGGGTGGCGTTTGAAAGACATGCATAAATGGGCGTGCCTTGGTTGGACATGGAGCTTGCATCTCGGCATTCGTGAAAATCTACTGCCAATCATTAGTGGACCGGAGTTCCGCTGTGGCGACCTCTAACTGGGAAAAGCCAAAAGACAAACAACTGTTCAGTATCCCAAACATCGCCTAGTCTCTCTCATAAACACGCATGCAAACCCTATTCTACATTCACACAGGCACACATACTGCTTTCACACACGCACTTGCATTCTTTCTCTCCTGCATTACTCTCTTTCATTCACGCATACACAGCATGTTATGCATTTACACAAACACACACATTGCTTTCTCGCATGCACTGTTCATTCTCTCATGCACTGCTCTCTGCCACATACACACTCTCTTCTGCATTCACACACTCAGACATTCATCGCGGTCTCATACACAAACACATGCTTACACAGTCTCTTCTGCATTCACACACGCAGACATTCTGCTTTAACACTCGCACTGTTCATTCTCTCATGTATCGCTAACTCTCTCGCACACACATACATACAGTCTCTTCTGCATTCACACACACATAGACATTCTGCCTTCATGCATGGATTCACGACCCCACATGCAATCAGGAAAAAAAAAGGGGACTTCAGGGTAATAAGCCAATCGATATATTGTAAGTGATCGGCTTATTACAGTTAGATCGATACGGCGCAGCTAAATTGCTGAAAAAAATAAGTGAAAGGATAAAACGGTGAAGACAAATGTCAGTGGCAGAAGCAATTAGTGAAAGGAGAAAATGAATCAAAAGAAAAAAAAAAATAGTGGATGCTCCTTCCTTCCGGTACACTAAACAGATGCATGGCACAACTATTGGCAGCACCACACCTCCTCAGTTAGAGCCTGGGAAAAATAAAAAGGACTTGAGTGTAATAAGCTGATCGATACATTGTAAGCTATCGGCTTATTACAGTTAGATCTATACTGCGCAGCTAAATGATGAAAGAAGTAGTGAAAGGATAAAAAAAAGTAATGGATACTCCTTTTTTCAGGCAGACTACACAGATGATCAGATGCATGTCACACCCCCCCCCCATCTTTCATACACACAGACACACTGAGACATACTGGTTTCAGACACGCACTATTAATTTTCTCATACCTCGGCAACTCTCTCTCACATACACTCGGGGGCACGGTCTGTTCAACATTCACACATGCGTGCGCGCGCGCACACACAAACACACACACAGACATTGCTCACTCTCTCTCATACAGTCAAAGACAGAATTTTCAACATTCACACATACATACTGCTTTCAGGCACGCTTCACTAGCACACATGCAGGCAGAAACACTCACACACATACATGCACACACTGCAGCAAGGTGACTGGAGACAGCATGGACTGAAAGAACCTACGGTAAAACAAAACCAGGAAAATTCTGTGAGCCTTGCAGCACAGACCCACAACAAGGCATAACAATTAGTTTGCGACAGAAATTTGTATGTAGTGTACTTACCGATAAAGTTAGCAAGTAATGCATTTCTCCGTGGACTTTCCCTGCAGATCAGCTGGAGGAAAAACTTGATCCAATACTGCTTTTACTCCGGAAGGAAACAGTGGATGAAATATAGAGTTCCACAACAAAGTAATGCAGAACTTTATATTAGCTGATAAACAGGCTGTCCTAGTTAATGTCGACGTCACAGTGTGGGTGGATCAGCAGTAGAGGGAACTACTGATTTGACTGTGTCGAAGGTACGTCATGACTGGGGAGACCTATTCCAACTCAAAGGATACGATATTAAAGAATGGGGGATGGATTTTCCTGCACTACGCTAGGGAAAGTGAGATATGTAGAACTAACTAACTTCTTGTTGCATTCTGGTAACCACAGAGGCTGGGATGAGTTTACAGTGATAAAGAAACACTTTCAGTTGAGTTGTATAGTGCTCGAGCCCGGAGTTTTCCTTTAAGCCTGAATGCAGAATTTCCACCAAGGACTTTATGAGTTTTTTTTCTATTAAGATTGCATTAAGGGGCTAGCTATAACCTTACATCCACGTCCACCATACTGAAAACTCTGCCTTTTAATTACATTACTAGTGTAAATATTTAAATTGGACAAGGTGCTTTGGTTATTTTACAAGTTTCACTGAGATTTATAACTTTTTACTTTATACTTAATCCTGAACATTTCTGATGTATAATAGTTTTTCTGATGTAGTTCTGCCACATTAAATGGAAAATAGTGCTCAACTATTGGTTCACTGTCTCTTCTCTTGTCATTGGTGTAAAAAGCTTTCATACACACACACACACATATATATATATATATATATATATATATAAAAAAATGTGTGTGTGCGTGTCTGTATGTGCACACACACATCTAACTGTATTTATGTCTATAGCTGTGCAGATACAATTAGGTTTTACATTGTCTGAATGTAAAAGTTCCACCATGACAATCAAGAATGTGAAACCTCAGATGTGTTTTTTTTTTTTCAAGGTTCTGTGTATGCAATGAATAGACTTGTCTGTACATCTGATATAGCTGCCCTTTGAATCTCCAGCAAACCTTAGGATATCTCTTTCCTTTATACGTGTGCATATGTACGTTTACGTGTGTGCGCGCACGTGTGTGTATATGAATATATATGCTGTTTACCAAAGTCTTTTGTATATTTACTTATCTGACCATTTTCCTCAAAGCAGGCTTGAGGACTGGTATGCATGGTTAGACACTATACATGACTTTAGGGAAAGAAGAACACAACTTTAGAAAGTGATCATGATGCAATGTAAAAAGAACATATGCAAGGGTATTACAGAAGTGGGTGATTGGCATGTGATAGGAAAGAGGCTGGCACATGACTTAGGCATAAAAACAATTTTGTTATTTTGCAACATAATATTTACAATATTCTTGTTTTGGATTACATGAGATGGGAGTGTGACGTCTTTTTGTAAGCTGTAATGAGGTATTAGTAAACTAAGAGTGAAGATAAACACAGATGGATAAGTATAGAGAGAGACTGATTTAGCAGGGACAGGAGAAAATGAAGTGGGGTGACTGAGTGGCACATATTTATGACGGATACTACAGGTAGAGGTAGTATTTGATAGTGTTCCAAGTTTGAGTATTTAGTTGGGCAAGTGTGTATGGAATAAAAACTTAAGTAATGACCGTTTGTGATGAGGTAGTGGCGGTTGTGTGGCTGCAGTTTGTACTGTGATGTAGTGGGTTAAGAAGTTATGAAAAGTGAATGACAGTAGCAGTTTGAGATTTGTGAAGTTGTAATTCAGCATGATCCACAGAAAGGCATAGTTATATGTAAGAGTATGAGATCGTCTTAACTAGAGTTTTACTTATTTTGTTTTATAAAAAATATTGCTTATTAACACCAGTTTATTTTTTATCAGTCCATCATATAGTCAAAGCTTAATCTGGAGAAAGCATGACTTTGGAGTATTGTTCTGTCATCTATCTTCAGAGGAAAACCTACTTATGTTTTGCATCACTTTGTCATTCTCCATTTTGTAAACTCATGTTTTTCAGTGGTGGTATCCCACAACTCTACTGGAAGAAGTTGTGCTATTGGATAGCAGATTTCATGCTAAATATTTGTCAACAGATTTTTTGCTATTTTTAACTACATTATAAGACCTATTGTCCAGAAGTTTGATGTCTGCAGGTTGACAGGCATGCCTAGGGATGAGTGTGAGCCTGAGCCATGAATTTGATACTATCATCATCCTACCCAACAGCACAGTCCTGCAACTCTTAGCATAACCTATGTAGAAAAGATAAAATAACAGGAAGGGAAAGCACACTAAACTGGATCTTAACCTTAAACCCTAACAAATAACTAATAACAGAAGAATGCCTAAATCTAAGTGACTACAATCCAAGGGCACTTTACGGTATGGGCTGCTGGGCTGCAGTTCCACCTCCATTACAAACAAAAAATAAACAGTATTAAAAGTTCAAAAAGCAGACTATTACTTTTCATTTAAATGTATCAGTCGACCTTTCTGATTAATTTTGGGTGCTCAGAACTCCATCCATGGACAGAGTTCCGAGAAGATCAGACATGGAAAAAAAAAAAATGAAAGAAAATTGCCTTAATTCACATGTTGGACTAATTTCAAAATGGGTTTGCATTAGGTTTATTTTAATCAGAAAGTATGCTGATGGCATCAGATATGTCACTTTACAAGAATTTTACCAGACTGCTGCATGAAGCTTGACACTTTACACAGAAACGTCTCTACAAGGATCTCACTGGGCTATTGTGAGAAGTCTTTCCAACTGTCTTAGGTTGAGACTGAAAATGAAAGGAGGAGTAACTACAGAACTGGAGAGGCACTAGAGTTTGAGCTTTGTTTCTACCAGAATGTATAAAGATAATTAATATTTAAGTCTGTTTTTTATGGGTCTACCTGAAAATGCCAAAAGTCCACAACGCCGACAACGAGAACACTGACACCGAATAGCAACAACGGAGAAGACCGAAAGTTGAGAATCCGGATGCTGAGAACACCGACATGTTAAGGTAAGTGTGCGATAGGGACAGACGTTGGGGTCAGGATCTGGGGTAAGGTAAGTGTGTGATAGTGACGGACGTTAGGGTAGGGTGCGGGTCAGGTAAGTGTGTGATAGGTTCATAGGTTCATAGGTTCATACTAGGCTATCTGCCCGAGGGCATTTACAAGCCTAGCCCATAGTTTTGTGGCTTACGCCACCCCTTTAGTATGGGGAACTATACCCATTATTTTGCTGTGCCTCTGTCGAGCAGTGACACTGAGGTAATCCCTGGGGTATATCTGCGATCTCCCATCCATTGGTCAAGATTTCTCTTGAACAAGGCCAGCGAGGTGCTCTGCCTCACATATACCGGGATTTTATTCCACAGCATAGGGAGTCTTTGGCTGATGAATCTATCCCTCCAGCACGTCCTATTAATAGCCATGTCGAGGTTTAAGTATCCCGCCCTTGTGGCTCTGACGGATCTAGATTTTTTGAGGTGAAGCATATTCATCAAATCTGGGTTTGACATGGCCTTGTATGTTAGGCAAAGGTCACCTCTGAGCAAGCGGTGGCGACTGAATAGAGCTGGAGTTCTTTCAGTCGCGCAGCATAGGACAGATGTTTGAGACCCTTTATCCTTTTGGTGAGGAACTTTTGTGGCCTCTCCAGCTGGTGCAAGTGTCGGATCAGATACATTGCGAATGGGGCATTGTACTCAATCATTGGTCTGATGAGTGATGAGTATAGGGAGACTATGACCTCCCTTGATCTAGATGAGAATCCCTTCATGATAAGGTGGGCAATGTAGAAGGTCTTCCTAACTACTTTAGCTACATGGGTGTCGAATGACAGACTACTATCAACCTGGGTCCCCAGGTCCCTGATAACTTCTTCTGTGCTCAGTGGATTGCCACCTATTTGGTAGCTAGGGGTAACCTTGTTTTTCCCGAAGGGTATGACTATGCATTTTTTGGCATTTAACTTTAGGCCATGGCTCTGTCACCAGTTATCCATTTCTGTGAGACCCTTCTGAAGGATATCTGTCTCAGATGTGTTTTCTACTATGGCGCCCAGTTTGCAGTCATCTGCAAACTTTGTCAGCCATAACCCTCCTGTGTTTGCTTGTACTTCGGAAAAGTAGATGCCAAACAAGAGTGGGCCCAGGACTGAGCCCTGTGGTACACCACTTGTGACAGGCTTTGAGTCTGACATGGCGCCAGCAACTCTGACCCTGTGGGTTCTGTCACTCAGCCAGTTTGCAACCCATCTTGTGATGTATGGGTTAACATTTAAGCTGATGAGTTTTTCAATGATACCCGAGTGGGGTATTGTATCGAAGGCCTTCGCCAGATCGAGGTAGGCTGTATGGACTGCCTTTCCCTCATCAATGGCTTTGGTGACTGTTTCGAAAAAGTCAACCAAGTTTAGAAGGTAGGATCTGCCTTTGACAAAGCCAAACTGAGATGGATCCAAAGTCTGTAAATTCCCTATGTCTTTATTTATGAGGTCCATTATGATCCTCTCCATGGCTTTGCAGATAAGGCTTGTCAAGCTAATGGGCCGGTAATTTCCAGGGTCGGTGGAGGCACCGCCTTTGTGAAGTGGGACCACAGTTGCAGTGCGCCACTCCCTGGGTACGTATCCAGAGGTAAGACTATGATTAAACAGCTGTCCTAGCTGTGGGTTTAATTCCTCGTTGAGTTCTTGGAGCAGACAGCCGGGGACACCATCAGGTCCCATGGATGCTGTGTTTTTTGCTTTGGAGAGAGCAGTTCTCACTTGGGCGTTGGAGATGTTTGGGGGGCTGCAATCGCTTGCTATAGATATCTCTCCTTTTGGGGGGGGGGAGAAGTTTGCACTGAACCTGTCAGCCAGTATGTTGGCAATGTCTGTAGGATCAGTAATCTTCACATCATTTTGAACTAGTTCTGAGCATATCTGGGAGTTTCCTCCCAGGTTTCTAACATAGCTAAAGAAGGCCTTATGATTGTCTTTTGAGTCTTTAGCTATTTTTCTCTCAAAATTTGCTTTGGATGATTTTATGAGAGCTCTTAGTTTTTTACTTATAGTGATCAAGGGTGTCTTACCTTTTAAGGATTTTGCTCTATCTTGTAGTAGCTTCCTCCTTTTGTTGTAGAGTTTGTTTATGGCTGGGGTCCACCAGACTGGACGCTTGCCTTTGGTACAAAGAGTCTTTGTTTTGCTTGGGATTGCCTTATCCATGCAGTCCTGCAGGTGCTGGTAGAAGGCATTTGTAAGTGATTCAGCGGCTTGAGTACTGTTTTCCATGGCTCGGGGCCTTAAAGGAGACCACACTAGTCTTTAGAAGTGTGAAGTCGGCTTTGAGAAGTTCTTTACTGTGGTCTTTTTTATTTCAGGTGGGGTGGGATGAGGACCTCCAGCGAGATTAGTTTGTGATCTGATCTCACCAGTGAGGGGTATACTTCGGTGTTGAACATTGTGCTCCCATGTTCGTGATGATGAGATCAAGTATGTTTTCTCCTCTTGTGGGGATGGTGACTAGTTGTTCCATGGCATTTGAGTTTATGAATTCCAGGAACTTTTGGGCTAGGGTGTTTGGGCTTGAGTAGTGTTCCCAGTCTATATTAGGGTAATTGAAGTCACCTAGTATGATGGTGTTTGGTGATACATTTATCCCCTCTAGTGTTTTCAGGAAGGCCATGTGAGGTTCCTGAGTTTGTGAGGGTGGCCTGTAACATGCTACAATTTGCAGAGCAGTCTTGCCTATGGTTAACTGCACCTGGATGGTCTCTGATGCATCGTGCGTTGCCACCAGTCTTGAGGTGTGGGTGTCCTTGATGAATATGGATACCCCTCCTTTCTTGGTATTGTCCGGATTTTGGGGCGGAGCATGATAAGAGGTAAAACCTGATAGTGCTGGGGTGCTCTCAGGAGCCTTGAACCAGGTTTCTGTCACTGCACAGACATCGATGTTCTCCATACTGAGAAGGGCCTCGAGTGCGTGCATTTTGAGATTTAGACTTCTGGCATTGAGCAGCATTACCCTTAGTTTTTTTCCTTTTGTGTTCTAGGGTGGTAGGTTTAGAATTTGAGCCTTGCCTAAAAAGGCACTCTGGGGTGGCAAGAGCCTTTGCCAATATCCGAATCCCAGGGTGACAGGTGCAAGCCGTCCCTTGCGAAGCAGCGTGGCTTGTCCAGCATGTCATCCCAGGCAGACAGACATTGGATCCCCTTTGAATGACACCAGAGTTTAAGCCAATTGTTAAAGCTGATCCTCTTATCTCTGTATTGTGGCATCATTCTTGGTGAAGGTAGGATACTGCTCAAGGTCAGGGTCATACCTGCCTGGGCTACATAATCAGAGAGCTCCTCAATGTCTCTTTTCATGTAGTCCAAGGAGGTACGTCTCAGGTCGTTTACACCAGCGTGGACAATGACTGAGTCGTATTTGTACCTGCTGTTGAGAGACCTGAGTGCTTGCATTATGTGGCGGATTCTAGCGCCCGACAGGCAGCTTACTGTGACCTTCTCCTTACTCAGTCTGGTGAGCGGGACGTCAGTGTGTCTGACTATGGAGTCACCAATGACTAGTGTGTCTGGCATTGTGTTTGGCCTTAAGGGCTGTGACTGTTTGACACTCTGACTGTGAGGTCTATGTGTTGCAGGTGTTGTGTTCTGAGGTGGTGGTTGTTTGGGTGTCTGCTTTGGTGGCCTCTGCTGTTTTGGTAGATTTTTGATCAGAGCCGAGTATGTCTTTGTGTGTTTATGTGTATGATTTGAGGTTGTGATGGTACTATGTGAGACTGGGTCTATAGTGTGTGTGGTAACCTTCTCCTCCTGACTGGTCTTGCCAGTCCTATGTTGAGAGAGCTCAGCCTCCAGTTTGGCCGTATAGTTGCATCTCTCGCATGTATTTGTGTTTTGTGGGAGGAGGAGAGGGTTGTCTGTGTACATGAGGCAATTGTAACATTGCCTCAATATTCCCAGGTTCACCAGCTGAGCAGGAGAGGACACTAGCAACAGATCCCTCGACATGCTAGAAGGACTAGACAAAAAAACTTTAAAAGAGATTCCGGGGACGTGGGTGACCGAGAAATGGGGGTTTGCCTTTTTGGGGTGCTATCTATAAGAGTGCCGTATCAAGGTAATAAGTACTGTAGGAGCAAGTGCTAGGTTTAACAGATAGAGAAAAGTCTACTTGGAGTCAAGTAGAGATGATCTTTTAGGTATTAGAGAAAGCTAGTAACAGGGATGCTTAAAGGTAAGATTGAAAAGAATGCACTCTGCAGTGTGCACTAGAGAAGTTAGATATGAAAGTAGGTAACTTGAATTTTACCTGTTTAAAAAGTTAAGGTTTAGTGGAGAGTTACTATTTTTAAAACAGCAAGATGGACTGAAAGGGGTGGTTACTTTTGTATTTTGGTACTATGAAATACTGTAGGATGGCCAATAAATTTAAATAATTGAAGGGGTGGGATTTCAAAAGTGATGGTTTTGTGATTACTCACATAAGCCAGTGAAAGTAGAGAGAAATGAGATATATGGTCAGATTAACATAAGAGGCGGGCAACTAGAAAGACAGTGGTATTTAACAAGACAACTTAAATGGGTGGGAGGGAGGGAAAAAATTCTGCCCGACTCAGAACAGAGAGAGCTGTGGTCTCTTTTGAAGTTTTAATATGCTGTTAAAACAGAATGCAAGCAAAACACAAGGTAAAGAAAACAAACTACAGTATTCAAAATATAGAAAGGCAATACAGAAATACAAAAAATAACAGTGACGGAACTTAGGGTTAAGGTTAGTGCATAGATAGTTGTGTATGTAAGGTTTAGTGTAGGTTTGTAAGGTTTTTGGTGTGCTTGTGTTGTGTGTGTGTTTTTCGGGAAAGGTATTTGTTTTGTTGATTGTCGGGATTGTGGTTTGTCGGGTATGTGAAGTTTTGTGTTTTTGAACTTCGGTTTTGTTGTGTCGGTTATTTTGTTGTCGGTGTTTTGGCGTGTCAGTGTTATTCAGGTAGACCCGTTTATATATATATATATATATATATATATATATATATACACACACACATCTTTATTTATTTTATGCATGTATGTGTGGGGAACAGATACTTTCAATTGTCCCTGACTTTGCAATATCTCTAATTATTTGCTTCTTATTTTGATAATTTCTTCCTAAGTTTCTGGTAAATCAGTGAACATTACACTCACTTAAACGATGACAGAGACTTCAGACTTGGCATTAAAAAACATACACTGAAAACTATATGAAGGCCATAGCTGTCTTTGATCTCCTAGTCCTTTGCCCACAATTTTTATGTTTCTATTTGATTCTTGAGCAGATAGATGTTTAGGGGCAGTTGTTTATTCATGCATTTGACGATATCAAACATCTGAGGAACATAATAACAGTCATAGAAATGTCTGGAATTGATGATTAGGTTTCCGTGTGCATGGTGTGTACGTGAGTGGCATGGGGTATAAATGCATTCAAATGCCCCTGATTTAACAGAATGTCTATGATTTTTTGCCTCTTGTTAAAGCTTTTTTTTCCCAGTCAAATTATCAAGGACTGCAATCACTAAAAAATTATTACAGACATCACATCTGAGTTTCACAAACTTAACAGCCTTCAAAACAGCATGCTAATGCAAAGCCTGTTGTTCTAGAAAGTTTTGTTTTTTTTTATTTATATAAAAGTAATAGCTATCCCTGATTTTGGTCTTTTGACCATCGTTATTTTTAGCCTGTTCCTTGATTCTTGAGTTAAGTGGTTGAGAAGTATGTATGGTGTGGGTCTGCAGTAGCTTTTCATAGTGTATTTATTGCCTTTTGTTTACTGGAATGGTCCCATTAGATATACAAAAATTACAGAGGAAAAAAAAACATGTATTCTGACACCAGTGTGCTCACAGAATAAAGTTCTTTGTGGCAGTTATTTATGTAGTTATTTATTCATTTGGCACTGTCAGACATTTGAAGTGTACAGCTGCAATCATGTGTGTGAGATGTGCAGATGCTCTGATTTTGCAGAATGTCTCTGATTTTTTTGCCTCATATTTTGGTCTGCTCCGCAAACGTTTGTGGGTTTTTTTCTGTCAAATTAATGAGGACTGCAGTCACAATAATGATGTCACACACTTGAGATTCAGACTTAATAGCTTTCAAAAAACATGCCAATGCAAAGCTTGCTATTATACCAACTTTCTAAGTATATGAAAGAATGAATGAGTTTTCCCTGATTTTGGCCCCTTGTCCACCTTTAGCTTGCTCCTTGATTTTTGAGCTAAGTTAAGTTGAGATATACTGGAGAAAGGTGCAGTGGGTTGTGCAATGTACTCTGACATCAATGAGAGGAGAGGATAAATTCATGAGTGGCACTTATGTAATAAATTCATTAACTTCTTGCAATCAAACAACTAAGATGTACAGTCATGTAAGTGGTTGCAACTGATGGTTGCATGTGTGAGTGTATAGAGGGATTTAATAAATTACTGTGGCCAGGTGTTTTTTTTTTTTTTTTTTTTGCATTCTGATATCTGAAGTATATACAGCCAATAAAGTCGTCTAACTTCTGGGTCCAGTGGTTGTCTGTGGATGAAAATTATTGACACTTGTCATTTGTTCAGATTTTGCAGTTGGTTTTCCAAAAGGAATATGCATTTGTGCGAAGTTGGCTACTTTATTGCTTCTGTTTCTAGTATCACAGGTGTGCAGAGTCAAGAAAGGGGCTAAAATGAGGAGTATGGGGATTGTTTGTGATGAAAATGACTGCATGTGTGATGGGTAAGAGTTGCTGTGCATCTAAAAGTAGCAAGTTGGCCATCATTTTTCACTTCCCATCACAGTATAACATCAACACTGCACTTAGTGACTATATTATGCAATTTACTAGGCTGGATATGTGTGATAGTAACTGACCACTGGCAAAATGTATTACGTAGTGTCATTGTCTAACAGCACACTGTTCTGAGTTTTTGGGTGAGAGTCCTTAAGAGTGGATTCTGCATGTACTCCATGTTTCTGTGTACGTTTCATATATTTATTTATTTACTTACTTACCAGAGAAGTCCACTGAGCTATACGGAGTCCATTTTCAGTAGAGGCCCGTGGAGAAAAGCTCCACAGTAATAAAAAAGATTAAACATTACAAAAATAGCAGAATCTTAAGAAGAGTTATTCACTTACAATGAGTCATTAGCACATAGTAACATGTACATATATTAATATACACAGAATTTACAGATTAAGTATTTTTTTTTCTTTTAATCAGCAAATAGTTTTTTTTTCTTGAATGATAAAGGCAAATATACTGAGTGACGCTGGAGCTGTCTGGTATCATCCTTTCATTGGATTTTTATATTTAACAGAAATAAATAATATGTCTCCAGTATGAGACATTTACTGCAACTCAAGATGCAGTTGTACAGAAGACTGACTGACTGACATTATGACAGTCTGGGAATAAAGAAGAAGCAGCTTATTAGTAGTTTTCTTTACATTCTGAAATTATACGGAAAATCGAACAACAGACAAGTGAACATGGAGACGAAGTTAGTTACCAGAGCATCGATAGAGGTAGTTGGATATACTGAATATTGGGTTATCACTTTGCTTCGTGTAACTCTGTGTACTGTGACATTCGAGTGTGGAAACTGCATTTGTGGTAAATTAAGGGGCATGGTATTTAAAGGGGTAGCATGATATTTTCTGATAATCGCCCTTACTGTTTTTGAGGTGTTGGATTTACCATACGAGATGTATATTCATTCATTGATATTGCATCATACATTGTTCCATTCAGTGACACGAACAGAAAGTCAAGGAATTTGTCTAGCGTGCACTCCCTACCTACTGTTGCTGTATAGTCCAAGTTAAATTATACTGGCGAGGCTCATTCTGAAGTCATTTTCCATTGTGTGATTTTGAGTTCTTTCTACAAATAAGAGGATGAAGGTCTGCCATTAATAAAGAACTGTACCCTTGACCCTCACCTAGAATGATGCCACAGTATAAAGACAAAATGATCGATTTTAACAATTGGCTAAAATTTTGGTGTCATTCAAAGGGGATCCAGTGTCTGTCAGCCTGGGATGACATGCTCGACAAGCCACGTTGCTTCGCTAGGGACGGCTTGCACCTGTCACCCCTGGGCTTTTGGATATTGGCAAAGGCTCTTGCCACCCCCATAGTGCCTTTTTTAGGCAAGGCTCAAAAGTCAAACCCACCTCCATAGACAGCACAAGGAACAAGAAACTAAGGGTAATGCTGATAAATGCCAGAAGTCTTAACCTCAAGATGCATGCACTTGAAGTTTTCCTCAGTATGGAGAACATCGATATCTGTGCAATGAGAGAAACCTGGTTCAAGGCTCCAGAGAGCACCCCAGCACTACCAGGTTATACCTCATATCATGCTTTTCGGCCCCAAAACCCGGACCGAACCACAAAAGGAGGGGGAGTTTCCATATTTATCAAGGATATCCACACCTCCAGGTTAGTGACATTGCACGAAGTATCGGAGACAATCCATGTGCAACTGACAGTGGGCAAGACTGCTTTTCAGTTTATAGCATCCTACAGACCACCCTCTCAAAGTCAGGAATCCCACTCGGCTTTTCTGAAAACATTGGAGAACACGAAGATTTCTCCGAACACCATTATATTGGGCGACTTCAACTACCCAAACATAGACTGGGAGCATTACTCAAGCCCCAGCACCTTAGCCCAAAGGTTCCTGGAATTTATAAACTCAAATGATATGGAACAACTAGTCACCACTCACACAAGAGGGGAAAACATACTAGACCTGATCATTACCAACATGGGGACGCTATGCTCCATACCAGAAGTATATCCCTCATTGGTAAGATCAGACCATAAATTAATTTCACTGGATATCCACATCCCGACCCCACCCCCAGCCCAGAAAACCACAGTGAAAAACTTCTCAAAAGTGAACTTCACACTTCTCAAAACCGAAGTGGAATCCTTCAAGGCCCCAGGCCCAGTGGAAACTATGGCCCAAACTGCAGAATCCTATATAAACGCATTCTACGGACATCTCCAGGAATGCATAGATCATGCTATCCCAAACAAAATCAAGACCCAATCATCCAAAGGCAGTCGTCCAGTCTGGTGGACCCCAGCCATAAATAAACTGTACAACAGAAGGAGGAAGCTACTACATGATAGAGCAAAATCTCTAAAAGGGAAGGCCTCTCTGATCAGTACTAGCAAAAAATTACGATCCCTCATAAAATCCTCCAAAGCCAGCTTCGAGAGAAAAATTGCACAGGACACTAAAGACAATCATAAGGCTTTTTTCAGTTATGTTAGGAACCTCGGATGCAACTCCCAGACTTGTTCTGAGTTTATTCTAAATGACAAAAAATACACTGAACCCACAGACATCGCCAATATCCTGGCAGACAGGTTCAGTGCAAACTTCTCCACCCCCCCCAAAAGAGCAAGTATCTATCCCGGCAGAGTGCAGCCTCCCAAACATCTCTGATGCTCAGGTGAAGGCTACCCTCTCCAAAGCAAAAAACACTGCTACCATGGGACCAGATGGCGTCCCGGGTTGCGTCCTACATGAACTCCAAGAAGAACTAATCCCTCAAGTAAAACTGCTGTACAATCTCAGCCTCACTACAGGATATGTGCCCAAATAATGGCGTACAGCAACAGTGGTACCACTCCACAAAGGTGGCGCCTCTGTGGACCCTGGAAACTATCGCCCCATAAGCCTGACTAGCCTAGTCTGCAAGGCTATGGAGAGGATCATCATGGAACTCATAAACAAAGACATTGGGGACCTACAGACACTAGATCCTACCCAATATGGCTTCGTCAAGGGCAGATCCTGCCTTTTGAACCTGGTTGACTTCTTCGAAACAGTCACCAAGGCCATAGATGAAGGGAAGGTAGTCCACACAGCCTATCTGGACCTCGCAAAGGCATTTGACACAATACCCCACTCGGGCATCATAGATAAGCTATCCAGCCTAAATATCAACCCCTATGTCACAAGATGGGTCGCAAACTGGCTCAAAGACAGAACCCACAAAGTCAGAGTTGCTGGAGCCATGTCAGACTCGAAACCGGTCACAAGTGGCGTCCCACAAGGTTCTGTCCTGGGATCTCTCTTGTTCGGTATTTACTTTTCTGAGGTACAGGCCAACGTGGGAGGACTATGGCTCACCAAGTTCGCAGATGACTGCAAACTGGGCGCCATAATAGACTCTCCAGCTGACACAAACATCCTTCAAAAAGGTCTCGCAGAGACAGATAACTGGTGCCAGAGCCATGGTCTAAAGCTAAATGCCAAAAAGTGTATAGTCATACCCTTTGGCAAAAACAATGTGCCCACAAATTACCATATAGGTGGTAACCCATTAAGTACAGAGAAAGTAATTAGGGATCTGGGGACCCAAGTTGATAGCAATCTCTCCTTTGACAACCACATTGCCAAAGTGATTAGAAAGACCTTCTACATAGCCCACCTCATCATGAAAGGATTCACATCTAGATCAAGAGAGGTAATCGTGCCCCTTTATTCATCCCTCATCAGGCCCATCATAGAATACAATGCCTCCTTTGGGATGTACCTTACCCGACACCTGCAACAATTAGAAAGACCCCAAAAGTACCTCACCAGGGGGATCAAGGGACTCAGATGCCATATGCTGCTCGGTTAAAAAAAACTCCAGCTCTACTCAGTTGCATACCGCCTACTTCGAGGCGATCTATGCCTGACATATAAAGCTATGTCCAACCCAGAATTAATGGACATGCTCCACCTCAGTAAATCTAAATCCCTTAGAGCCACGTGCTCGAGGGACTTGAACCTCAGCACAGAAATAAATAGAACATGCTGGGGAGACAGATTCATAACCCAGAGGCTCCCTTCGCTCTGGAATAGAATTCCAATTCATGTTAGGCAGAGCACCTCACTGATTCTCTTCAAGAAGAATCTTGATGAGTGGATGGGGGATCGTAGGTTTGTCCCGGGGATTACTTCCGTGTCACTATTAGACAGAGGCACAGTAAACTAAACTTTAAAAAGGGCACAGTATACTCAAATCAAGGGGTGGCATAAGCCAAACACAATCGGGCTAGGCTTATAAATGCCCCAGGGCAGATAGCCTAGTATGAGCCTATGAGTCTGTGAATGGTAGACTGGATAAGAACTAAATTTTCACAAAGGTTAAGAAGCCAACCAAGGCAGCAGGCGTAGCAAAGAAGCCAAGGCAACGAAATCCAAGAAATAGACTGTTTGAAACTAAATATTGTTTAAAGCAGTGCTCGCACTAACTTACAGTGTACTGGCATAAAAGTATACTTCCTGTCGCTTTTTTTGTGGTAGAACTGACTTCGAGCACTGTTGTGGGCTGAAACTGGACACTTTTTTTGTTGGTAAAGTATATTTTAATCCTCTATAAAGACTTGTTTAATCCACATTCTGAAATGCGTAACAGACTGTTGGCTGGGGGTGGCCGTTAGTCATTTTGAATTTGAGGCCACGCCTCCTTGTAACAAACTACCAAACCAAGGAGGACTATTATGTAAGGGATACGTTTCCTAGTTTGGGACTAGTCTCAAGTGTGTTCTTGTGGGAAATGTTTAATTTTTATTTCTTCTGTACAGTTTTCTTAAAATGCTCGACCAAGTATTTGCTTGTATAATGTTGGACCACAACCATTTTTTTTATAAGTGTTTTGTTTGTAGGCTACACTTTTTAGAATAGTAAAGCCCTCTTTTTTTCCAAAGTTTACGCTATAATTCAGTTGCACTTGAAAGTACATTTTCGATGTGAAGAAAGCTATTTTTAATATACATTTTCTTGTGTGGTGTTTGTATGTCTATTTTTTTCAGTAATGGTGGGAGGATGAAGTCTAGTAGGAACTGATTCTAAAGTTGTATAGGCACTAAGGCGTTTTTTTGACTGTGGATGCCTTTACATATGAAGTGACATTCGTTTTCGCTAGAAGCCATATATGGACTTGGGATGTAAAACAAATACTTGGCGTATTTATGAGATCTGCATTTCATTTTGGTGACTGTAACGAATTTGATAGGGGTTTGCATAATAAGTTTTGCATTGTATAGCATCTGATTTGTTGTTTGAAGGCTCTTGTTTAGTGTTACCATATGCAATAACTGTAAACAAGCCTTTGTGTTTTTGAGACTTCTGTCATTTGGGACAAATATCTAAGATTCATATAAGTTTTACAGGTTTACTTTAAACTTTTTGAACATACACAACATTTGGAACATACTACAGTTTATAACAACTGCTCACCATTTTAATGAATGGGTCAACTATCGTCTTCAACTTATTGTTTGAAATGTGCCTGATTTTTTGTCAAGTGTATTTTTACTTACACTGATATAAGAATTTAATTTGCTGGATGCCTTTTTATCACTTGATCATTTATAAATACAGTGACCAGTCTTTGGTGTTATCCTAGCTGACTTTTATTTATCATATTTTTGGTGGGATCATATTGTTGAATAATAGCTGTGGGCATTTGGGGTTACTGGATGACACTAGGTACTTCACTCCTATACCATGATATCACCATCTCAACCCTCACACACTCAGCTCCTACTATATACCATTTGCATCACTTCCTTCACTCTGCTAACCACCATTACCAGTTACCAAACACTACTTAAATACACACTATTCATTCCTTGCAAAGGAACATCCCCCAGTACTCCAAACCCCATACCATATTTACAACTAATCCCATACAACTATCACACCATCATCATTCACCACCTCAGACACGAGCTATGCCCATCAAATAGCCAATCCCACACCACTCTTAATTACACAAAACTCATCTATAAACTAGTCAAACTTTATGTACACCTGAAAACAGCACTAGTATGCTGTGGTGACAGATACCCCAACCCAGGCCCACTCAGTCCAGATAGACCAAATCCCAGACCTAAATACAACCCTACTCCAAAGGCCCACAAACTCACTCCATGGCATAAATCTAAATATTAGAAGCATCTTAAATAAGGTCCATGACCTCCACGCCTTAATCTCCTTTTCCTATCCAGATATTGTCATTCTGACAGAGACCTGGCTTAAGACCCTAATTCAAGATAATGAAATCACAGCACCAGGCTACAATATAATCAGAAATAACAGAGTAGGAAAAAGGGGTGGAGGAGTAGCAATACTATGTAAAACTCAACTTACCTTAGAAAAACTTGACATAAACCCAGACGTAGATAACACTGAACTCATCCTCACTAAACTGAAACTTAACCCACATAAACATATCAACGTTATAGGATGCTACATCCCCCCAGGGAACAATATTACCATCATAGAAAAACTACTAGAATGGATGACCAACACCATTCCCCCCAAGAAAACATCCCATTAGGCGACCTTAATATAGACTGGGATAACACTGCTCCAGTCTAAACCCTATCTCCCACATCAACCTTCATGGACTAACCCAACTAATAACTTCCCCCACCAGAACAGACAAAAGAACCAAACATCAATCTATACTAGACTGGATACTAGTATCTCATACTTCCCATATATCTCACGCTGGTTGCCTGCCAGACGCCCTCAGCGACCACCTAGCTACATTTCTAATAAGAAGCAAAACTCCCCAACTGACACAAGAAACTGTCAGGGAATGTAGGAATAGAAAAAAACTTCAACCAACTTAACTTCAATATTGACTTAAAACTATGTAACTAGACTCCCCTAAAAACTTTGGACCTTGATGAAGCAGTACTATACTTCAGTTCTACAGTCATTAACATACTTAATCACCATGCCCCTCCTAGAACTAAAAAATCAGAACTAAACATGCACATTGGCTAACTTCAAATACTAAAACATTACTCCGAGATGGGAACAAAGCATGGACAAACTATCATAAAAGCAAATCCCAAATAGACAAACATACCGTCAGTTACGTAACAAAGTCAAACAACATATTAAAATAGACGAAATATCCTACTACCAAAATATGCAGAATAAATATATTAACAGCCCAAAAAAGCTCTGGGCTGCTGTCAACACTGTTCTGCAACCAGGGAAAACCATCACCCCCACCTCCAAAATAGTGAACAACCATGACATCTCCACTCAGCAAAACAAATTCTTCACAGAAACTATCCAAAACCTAGCTAACAACCAACTAAGCCCCAACAACCCATCCCCAATGAAAACACCATCTTCACCCAAAACAAATCTGTTACCCCATCTTCATCTTCAACCCAGTGCCAACCAAAATCATACAAAAATTACTCCTAAAACTTAGGCCAGCCTCTACAGCCGCAGATAATATACCTTCCGAATATCTGCAACTAGCAGCTGAAGCAATAGCCTACCCTGTCTCCACATTAATAAACAGATCTATCTCAGAGTGCAAAGTACCCCATCTTTGGAAAATATTGCATATTACACCACTGTACAAAGGGAGTACCTCTGTAGAACTTAGTAACGATCAACCCATAACTATACTATCCCCCCTATCAAAACTTCTAGAGAAAGGTTGTCCACATGCAACTGATGAAATACCTCTTAGAAAACAAATTACTATCCACTCAGCAACATGGTTTCAGACCCTTTCATAGTACCACCACTGCACTTACATCATTCACTAATACCGTCAATAACCACAGAAACAATGGACTACTAGTATCTGTAACTCCTCTTAGACTTATCTAAAGCCTTTGACATGGTCAACCATGAAAAACTGATTCATACACTAACCACCCTAAATCTCAGCTTCTCTACTATTTCTGGGTTTAAGACCTACCTAGATGGTAGGTAACAAGCTGTAAAATGGCTAAATCAGCTCCCTCCCTTACTGCCTGTCTCCCTAGGGGTACCCCAAGATTCTATCCTAGGTCCTCTACTCTTCACCCTATTTACTAATCAACTACCATTCACCATACCCCAGGCCTCATTAGTCCAGTATGTAGATACCACCACCATTATCTGTGCAACCACCTCCTCTCCATAACACAAGAATGTTCTTCCCTGGCAGAAACATGGATCACTAATCAAAACCTCATTCTAAACCCAGCCAAAACTAAATTACTCCTCTTCAGTCCTCACAGATCTCCACCCTCTTCATCTAGCTTTTCAATCTCCTCTCATAACAATACCACCAAAACACCCAGCAGTCACACCAAACTGCTAGGTCTTGAAATTGACAATAGCCTTAAATTTGACATTCATATCTCCCAGACCATAAAAAGAGTCCACAGAAAAAATGGGCCTACTCTATCACAACAAACAGTTTCTCACTAGTCACTCTAAGGTTACCACAGCCAGGACACACCTCCTATCGACCCTACTTTACACCTCCCCTGTGCATACTAATCTCTGAAAAACTGAGCTCAGCAAACTAGATAGCTGCTACAATAAAACAGCCAGATTCGCCACAGGATTACTTTCTAGAACCCACCATTGTGAAAGCCTCAAAAAACTCAACTGGCTAGAACTCCCTCTGATCCTTCAAGTCAACCAACTAGCACTTGCTCACAAAGCACTACATCATCCAGGCAACACACCAACCCTGCAACAACTACTCCAGCATTACACCACTACCAGATCCCGGAGATCAAGTACCCAACACCTTCTTAAGGTAACAAACTTTAAAAATGAGGCAGGTAGATCCGTTTATAGCCACTTCATCTCTAAAATGTGGAACTTCCTTCCAGCCCACATAATAAATAACTCCACCACCCAATTCAAAAAACTACTCAAAACACACTTCCTGAATCACAGATTATGTATCTGTACTACCCCTGGATAGTAACTCGTATGTCTCTGTTTTTCCAGCAACTACAGTAACAGCTTACCTACTGCTTTTGTAATGTCTGCATGAGGTAATAGTATCACTGAACAATGTAAAGAAACCTAAAGGACAGAGTATGTCTCGCGTGTAGATATGAGTTATGGAAGTTTTCTACTCTATCTTCCTGCTATACTTGCTGTTAAACACCTCTATAACATGTACATATTAATGTAGCCTGTGAATGTTCGCAAATACACTCTTTGGTTAACTCACTGTCTTATATGTACTATACTTCTATATGAAGCATAAAGATTGTGTACTCTATATTTTGTTTAACTGAACCTTTTGGTTAACGTGTCTTTCTCTTGTTAATGATTTTACGTCTCTGTAGCTTTTCTCCCTGGGCCTCCACTGAAAATGGATATATCCAGTTGGACTCTCCCGGTTAACAAATGTAAAATAAATAAAAATAAATATATTGAGAGAAGGCAGATATATTGAGCAATGAGGCAGAATAGTGAGGAGTTGAGAAGTTTCATGGGGGGAAGTAAGTAGACGCTTGGGAGTAAGAGCAAGAGCATTTCCAGGTACTGGAGAGGTAAGAGTGAAGAGAGGATTTAAAATTGACAAGGTTGCGGATAATTCTGAGGGATAATGGGAAAACATTCCACTTTTTGGCTAGGGAAGTATAAAGATTGTGTACTCTATATTTTGCTTAATTGAACCTTTTGGTTAACGTGTCTTTCTCTTGTTAATGATTTTACGTCTCTCTAGCTTTTCTCCCCGGGCCTCCACTAAAAATGGACATATATCCAGTTGGACTCTCCCGGTTAACAAATGTAAAATAAATAAAAATAAAAAAATAAATATATTGAGAGAAGGCAGATATATTGAGCAATGAGGCAGTATAGTGAGGAGTTAAGAAGTTTCATGGGGGGAAGTAAGTAGATGCTTGCGGGCAAGAGCATTTCCAGGTACTGGAGAGGTAAGAGTGAAGAGAGGATTTAAAATTGACAAGGTTGTGGATAATTCTGAGGGATAATGGGAAAACATTCCACTTTTTGGCTAGGGAGAAATAGAAAATAAGTTGTCCTGGAGGACGTCTGGGTTTGTGCAGCAGGAGTAAATTCTTGTTTTTGGATCTAAGGGACCTATTGGGAATGTAGGAGGTGAAATGGTATTTAGGGACAGGCAGTCAGAAGATTTAAAGTTAAGTTAAGGGTCCTGTCCTGCTGAGGCTGCTAGCTTCACTCACCGCTTGCAATTGCAACATCACATCCAACCCAGGCATCTCACACTGTCTCCACTGTATCCTGGCTTCTAACCCAGAACGAACTGCATAAGGGGACCCAGCAGTGCTTCTTGAAACCATTCTACCTCCCCTCAAGGACTTAAAACAGTGTGTATGTACACTACTGTGCAAGTCATCTTACTATGGTTAACTATTGTCTCCGCGCGTGATAGCTAGCAGCACACCTCAGACTTTAGGTTCCCTTCAAGCTCCCCAGGCTCTCTCCCATCTCCCCCCCCCCCAGTAAGGGATAAGCCAGTAACCTAGCATTTACTCCATTTGGCCACTAGGTGGCAGCATTTTACTTCTACCAGCCTCTCCTATCTCACTACAAGGTTTAAACTTTTTTTCCTTTGAATTACATTAAACATCTCTGCTTTTGCTCCAAAGTCCTGTGAATTTTCTGCTACTGTTGAATTACATAGTGACCCAGTCTCTATCCCCCTATGCCTCCTTACCTTGTGCTCTGCTCTCTGCTTTACTGATTGTTTCTGCTGGCTACATTTTCTTCCTCCTCCTTGGCTCTGTCTCCATATTACTTCCCCACACCCCCTTCCCCCTCCTTTCAGCATTCTCTTTCTCTCACCCTTCCCTGCCTTGTTTTTCCCTTCCCCCTTGCACCCCCTCTTCCTCATCATTGTCCCTCCCTCTTCTTAGGACCTAATTCTCGCCCTTAAATCTATATAGTTATGTCAGCATTTGTGGCGCCCCTTTGTAAACAGTATAATCTCTGGCCCCTTCCAGTCCTGTCCTGCTGAGGCTGCTAGCTTCAATCACCGGTGAGTGTTTCTGTTACATATATCTACTGTTATCAACACGTGCCTTTGGTACGCTTGTAGGTGAAATGCAGTAATGTAAGAATTGCTCACTAACATGTACTCTGCCTGAACGTTATTAGACACTACTTCCATGTCTCTTCATACTAATGGTGTGCCTCTGTTATCAATATTAACCACCTTGGCTCATTTGGAAACTGTAGTCCTACCAGGACAGCATATATGCTCTGTAAGGTCTCTTGTGTGCGTGTTTAGGCTCCGCTACTGTTGAATCTCAATTAAATGGCTTATTCATTATAATTAGGTTGTGCATACCACTCAACAGCAAATCTCCCTAAATTAACTGTATTGAGTGGGTTGTAGCCGCTTCTCTATTATCCTGTTGAAACCAGCACTCTGCAATTGGTACCTTGTGAGTGTGTTTTAGGCGCCGAAGCATTTATTATTCAGCGGCTTCCACATTTAGTGTGTTTTAGGCTCCGAAGCATTTATTATTCAGCAGCTTCTACAGTTAAACTGCACACGACATGCAACAGCCAATCGCCCTATTATCAATACACTGAATATGTTTTTAGTCGTTTCTCAATTGTATTGTGAAATTGCACTCTGTACTTGGTTCCTTGCGAGCATGTTTAGCCTGCAAATGGTACCGTGTGAGCGTGTTTTTGTCTCCGAGGCATTTCTTATTCAGCGGCTTACTACATTTAAACTATTTTCAAAATACTGAATGTGTTTTTAGCCGTTTCTCAAATGTATTGTGAAACTGCACCCTGAACTTGGTTCCTTGCGAGCGTGTTTAGCCTCCATTACCAAGGCATTCATTATAGGGGCTATTATTATTACATTCAACTTGTGTATGACATTCAATAACTAACACTGAATGGGTATTTTAGTCGCTCCTTCACTTGTTCTGCTTTAAACCAGCGTTTTAAAACAGCAGCGTTAGCACAGCTCTAAATAGCTGTCTGTACTCAGCATACCTTTTGCTTAGCTAACAAACTCACGGAACACGGCTCACTGTTGAATGCTGTGAATGGATGGACTCCTTGTTTGCTTTATCTGTACTCAGGCTTATACAATATTTACCTCCCTACCATGTATACATGCTGGCCTGTACATGTCAACAGCTGTAACATTTTAATGTCTGATTAGCATATGCTTTATGTGCAACTGTGTTTACTCTGATTTGATTGTTGTCTCACTCTGGGATTTAGTCTTCTATAGCTGATATCATTGCATGCTTTATTATGCAATATTAACTTGCAATTGCTGCCCTAGTTAGTGTTTAATTGTTACAGTTGACTGACTTGTAACATTTAGCTACCATTTATTGCCTGTTTTTGATTGCTGCAATACTGAATTGTGATACACTATCTACTGTTCCTCTTCTATCTCTATTGCCCTATCTACTGTTCCTCTTCTATCTCTATTGCCCTTACTTGCCTTTTATCTTGTTAACCTATTACTCTTTTAGCTCTATCTTCCTACATAGTCCCCCCTTTTACTTTACTGTTTCTGCATTCAAACACCCACACTCCTCACGTACCCCTAGGCTACCTATCTACAACTCAAACTGACGTTTTTTTTTCTCTCACTAGTGGCTGATATTGTTATACTCTTGTCTACAATAAATTATTATTCCCTTTACAGCTTGCAATAGCTACACCACATCCAACCCAGGAGTCTCACACTGTCTCCACTGTATCCTGGCTTCTAAGCCACAACAAACTGCCTAAGGGGACCCAGCAGTGCTCCCTGTAATCATTCTACCTCCCCTCAAGGACTTAAACAGTGTGTATGTACACTATTGTGTAACTCATCTCACTATGGTTAACTATTGTCTCCGCGGGTGATAGCTAGCAGCCCACGTCGGGCTTTAGGTTCCCTTCAAGCTCCCCAGGCTCTATCCTATCCCCCCCACCCCCCCACCCCCCTCAGTAAGGGATAAGCTAGTAACCTAGCAATTACTCCATTTGGCCACTAGGTGGCAGCATTTTACTTCTACCAGCCACTCCTATCTCACTACAAGGTTTAAACTTTTTTTCCTTTGAATTACATTAAACATCTCTGCTTTTGCTCCAAAGTCCTGTGAATTTTCTGCTACTGTTTACCTGAATTACATAGTGACCCAGTCTCTATCCCCCTATGCCTCCTTACCTTGTGCTCTGCTCTCTGCTTTACTGATTGTTTCTGCTGGCTACAATTTCTTTCTCCTCCTTGGCTCTTCCAGCTCCGTTCGCCCTTCAGGCTCACTCCTCTCCCCTACCCTGCCCCCAATTCCCACCTGCCCCCAGCACCTGTACACTTATACTCATAAACCACATCTACTCCAATCAACTCACACCTTCCCCCCACCCCTTACTTCCACACTCTACCAATTAACTCATACCTTCCCCCCACCTAGCATCTCTTTACAATACTAACCCTACTTTAAATCCCATACCATAGTACACTGTATTCCATACCCCCTTACTCCAAGTGTAAACAACCACAATGCTTTTAAAACCAACCCAATTTATAACCCTAATACTACTACTCCTTACCTTGTCCTATCCAAGTTACCTCACCAGGCCTCTCAATAATAACCACTCCCCCCCTTTTCACACAAGTTCAACCACTATAAAACACACATACTTTACTAGCCCTATTAGTCACCATCTGTACTCTTTAATTACTTTTTGCTCTTCCCTTACAAACTCATCTCTACCCACAAACACACTACTCCAGACTTAACTATGCCTACACCTATAAAACAAATAACCTTCAAACTACATAACAATCAGCCAAGTCAGTAAAAATACGCCCAACAAACGGAGAAAGGTTCCTGCTGCACAAAAAATAAAATAAACAAATTCTGAACTCCAACGCATGCACAGGAACCAAATGGCATTAGTATCCAGTATCCAGTAACAAAAGTCACCAAACAGTCTTACAAACCAATGCAAAGTGATGAAGTATAAAAACTGTTTATTGCTGTATAATAGTAAGCGCTTTCACCTGAAGGCTTCTTCAGACTTTAATTAACATCATCAAAAGCTGATTTAAATAGCATGTAATAACAGCTGATAGGCTTATTTTGCACACACGTCATAACTGAAATAAATAATCTTAAAAACTTTAAAAACAAATCTATGAAACCTTATAAAATTAATGACAATCCCAGTTTATCATCAAAATACAAATGCATAACTTTAATCACTTAATACTACTTTTATAAATATATAAAACACTAACATTTATATTAATGCATTTCATATATTACAACAATCCCAGTTCGTCCCCAAAGTGCAAGTGCATAACATTAGTTTATAGAGTTATAAAGCAGTAACAACAGTATTAAAAAGCATTTCATATTTTGGGCTTGAAAACTCTTCTCTTACGTAAAATAGGTTTTAGCTGGATTTTATCATTCAGCCCAGGAGGTTTATCTGCCCTACATCTAATAATCCATTTTAACTCACATTCCTGGGTGAAGTTATCAATATCACCCCCTCTATTACTTGGAAATATATCCTGAATAACACAAAACTTAAAGGAATGAGACATTCCTAGAGCCTTACAATGTTTGGCTAGGGCATTATGCTCTGATCCTATACAAATGTGGTAAATATGTTCCCTAACGCGTTCTCTTAGTTGCCTATTGGTTTTTCCAATATAGAACGCGGTGCATGCTGTGCACCTAGCTAAATACACCACATTCGTACTTAAACAATTAGTCCCTGTACGAAACATGAATTCACATTTAGTAATAGGATGTAAGAACTTCATACTGGTGTCAATATATTGACACTGATTGCACTTGCTGCACGGTGTAGTATTGTAATCATTTAAATCAAAATTAACCCTATTCATTTTCATAGTGGATTGGCATAGAATGCGTTTTAAATTTGGTTTATTTTTAAAAATAACTTTGGGTCTGGGGCCCACTACCTTACTGATATCACTATCTAATAGAAGTGTATCCCAATGTTTCGTCAATGACCTCTTAATATGTTCTGCATCTTTCGTAAAATACATGGGTACCCTGATTTCATAGGGTTCAGAGGTTGGGAGAAACTCAGCTTCATTACTATCTTCTGAAAAATACGGTCGCGCTCTTGTCTGTCTTAATTCATTAACTTCTACAGCAGCCTGATCAAAAACCTCTTCTCTGTAACATCTCTTGGTAAATCTAGCCCTAAGGTTAGATAATTCTTGTGAATATCCTTCATCAGTTGGATTAAGTCTGGATGCCCTCATGATCTGCCCTTTCACCACATTATCAAAAACATACTTGGGGTGCATACTATGTCTGTGAAAAAGAGTGTTCCTGTGGCATGGTTTCCTATGGACAGCAGTATTCAGGAGGCCATTATCAAGCCTGATAATGTTGACGTCCAGAAATGATATTTCAGTCAATGAGAAACACAAAGTAAACTTCAAAAACCCTGTTAGATTGTTCATGACATCAACAAACTCTAGGAGGCTAGTACTCCCCTTCCCCCCTTAACTCATCTCCCCCTTACCCCATATACCCAATTCTATCTCTTCCCCATCCTTCTCTGTACTATCTTTCTCCCCACTCCCTTACTCCCCTTCCCCCCTTAACTCATCCCTCCCTTACCCCATATACCCAATTCTATCTCTTCCCCATCCTACTCTGTACTATCTTTCTCCCCACTCCCTTCCTTACTCCCCTTCCCCTTAACTCATCGCCCTTACCCCATATACCCAATTCTATCTCTTCCCCATCCTACTCTGTACTATCTTTCTCCCCACTCCCTTCCTTACTCCCCTTCCCCCCTTAACTCATCGCCCCCTTACCCCATATACCCAATTCTATCTCTTCCCCATCCTTCTCTGTACTATCTTTCTTCCCACTCCCTTCCTTACTCCCCTTCTTCCCTTAACTCATCTCCCCCTTACCCCATATACCCAATTCTATCTCCTCCTTCATATTTTCCTCTGCAGAAATACTCATTCTGTAAATAGCTTCTTATAGTTGTATGCATTTGCAATCATGGAATTACATATTTGTAAATATCGTAATATTCACTTAGCCTTAATTCTGTTTTTACATCTTACTAATTGCACCTTCAGATAACATTTTTTCTGTACTATTGTTATTTTTATACTAATGAAATTTTGTTTTTTCATTGTATACCGTGGAGCTTTTCTCCCCAGGACTCCATTGAAAATGGGCTCTTCTGGCCCAATGGACTATCCTGGAAGACAAACTTCAAATAAATAAATAAAACAAAGTTTGTGAGTGGTGGTAAGTTGTAAGCAGTCAAGGTACAGTAGTTTGGTAGTTCCAGCCAATTTAGGGAGTGAAGTGCATTACAGTGGTGGGAGGAGTATTTGGAATTGTTTGCAAATTTGGCTATCTTGTTGTAGCAGGCTTCCAGCTTGGCTTTTAGGAAGGCTTGGAGTTTAATAAGTAGATGTGAACCATCCATGAGAGAGGGGAGATGCTAGTGGTTTTCCTAGAGGAGGGGGGGGGGGGTTAGGTATTGATTGTGTCTGTAAAGCAATCCGAGTTTTTGATGTTTTTTTTTAAATATACTTTTTTGAACATAGGTATTACATTTTAGTTGTTTGTCTATGACTACTCCGAGGAGTTTTGCGTGAGGGACGATTTCAATTACAAATTTATTTTTGCTATGAATTTTGTTCTTTTGTTTCCTCTTCCAGACCCTCAGATGTAATGATCCATCTGGTCATTTGTGCTTCTACTTTCATCCCATATACCACAATCCAGAACACTGACAGCAGAGGGCTATACATTATGTAAATACTTTTGGAGGGGATAGAAAGACATGCACTATTGCCAGATAGGAATTGTATATACTTGCTATCAGTTTACCGGGGAAATACTATTTTATTTTTGAAAATTAAGTTTTAGAAACACCTTTTTTTTCCTTGAAAGAAAAAATAAGACAATTTCCTTAACTGTGACTCTCATTCAGACCATCACTAGATCAAAAGTTTGTAGTAAAAAAAAAAAAACAAAAAAAACTCAAAGATATACCTCAGAGCACCAAGAACCCTGCAACTGATCCCTTGCATAATTCAGTTACTTCCTCCAAACTTTTATTTTTTTATTTTTATTTATTACAGTGAAGTCTTGGCCAATAAAGGCTGTGTTACATGAAAAGGGGGGGGGGGTACATAGTAACACAAACAGTCAGAAAAAAAAAAACAAAGAAGTAATTTGTCTGGATGACATGGGGCCAGAATGAGGGGAAACAAGGGAGGGGGACAAGGGTATAACAGCAGGCTCATGGACTCCTATGTCTGGGGTAAGGCTGCCCTTGTTGAGTGCAATCAGCAATGTGAGGTATAGAGTGTGTGTGTGTGTGTGTGTGTGTGTGTGTGTGTGTGTGTGTGTGTGTGTGTGTGTATATATATATATATATATATATATATATATATATATATATATACATATATATATACATACATACACACATATATATGTGTGTGTGTGTGTGTGTATATATATATATATATATATATATATATATATATATATATATATATATATATATATATATATACATATATTACTCTCTTACAGTTGCTACAATGAGTGGGTACTGATGCAGTCTCTAGACAACCACTGATGACCCCATCTTATTTGGCCATATGTAACGTTCATTGACCTGTCACAGCACAACCCCACCCAATAAGTAGTTCCTACAGCCCCTCCCTTTTCTTTGAATTCCCCAGCTGCCACCATCCCATCTATGCCATATGGCATAGGAGTAAAAGACCAAAATTGGTAACATACAATAGAGTATTACATTGAACACAAATCAATGTAGACACATTCAATATCTTATTAGAGCAGTCCAACAAGCAATCATTTGTGTATCTCCCATTACATACTGCAGTACCTACACTAATGAACACTTCTTACACACACTCATATCTCTAGTTGTACTTCGATAAAGTGAACTCTGTACCATAAACATGGTTAATACACTGAACCAACCAAAAAAAAAAAAAAACAATGAACTTCTGAAACAAAGTTTGACAATTAATACATACAAACATATGGGAATCTTGAGAATTAAAACAAACACATGTTAAGATACTACAACCTCCTACAACTCAATAGCTAAACCAGTACCAGTTGTGATAAATCAATCCACTGAGGAATGTTATGTTATTTCACAATGGAACCAATCATACATAGTTAAGTATAAAGCATGTATTCCCATAGAACTTATTAAAATGCAAGCCAATTGTAACCCTTTCTGCCCTCTCAAAAAAACCTGAAATGTGCATACATAAACAACTTTTTTATTTATAAAGCATTAACATGCTTTCCAAAATACACAGCATGGTTCCAGACCAAGACATAACACTGAAATTACACTACTCTCTTTCCTAGACATAGTTGAGCAAAAAGAAGGTATGGGGAGCAACCAGTAGCATCAATTGTCCTCAACCTCTAAAGCTTCTGATACTAGATCTCCCTCCATTGTAAATCTTACAATTATCACAATGAAATGAAAGCAAAAGGAAGCAGAAAGTAATATCAAACTTAGTGAAGAAAATGCTCAGATGTCACTCACTCAGAAATTAAATTCATTCATAAGAACAGCAATCATGTTTGTAAGCTACGAACTTCCTCAGATTGTTCAAAAAGAAATGTCATACTTAGCAACAGTCACATGACTATACTAGTTAAAAACATAGCAACAACTAAAAAGCACAACATACACTTGCACTTTTTTTAATACACAAAGTAAATTGTTTAAATCAGGTTTCTGAGAGGCACTTAATGACTGTGATAAGTAAGGAGCTGGGTGTTTTGTTGTCAAGTGTCTTTAAATACCACTCAAACGTCTAGTTTGCCACTTCATTTTAAATGTGTTTTAAAACAAAAGCAGTTAAGTGTGTATTGTATGTTTTAGTTATTGCCATGTTATTAATGAATTCATATAATTTGATCAAACTTTCTGAATGTTGAGTATCATAATGACATCTAGAATGCTGAATCAAAAAACAAAAGGCAACAAACTTTTACTTTTTTGCAGGGAGGAAAATCCCCCCCCCCCCTGCACCTCCCACATCCTCTTCTAAAACCCGAGGTTACTCTGCAGCAGGAAAAGGGACAATAACCAATCCCTGCTATACTGCAATTGCACACTACACATTTCCCCTTTATTTCCATATGCTGACATTTCTGACATTGATGTTTAAGTTTTGACCTTTCCATTCTTGACATTTACATCAATTGAGCAACTGTCATGAACACAGTTTCTAATTAGCACAAACATGTAAATGTTGCATCTGCTATAAATAGCACTGTTAGTGTGGAATTATTTCAAAGTCTAAGTCAAAGTAAACTTTATTGTCATTTAGGACTACACAAGTGCAGCCTAAACGAAATTCCGTGTATCAACTCACCAGACGCCAAAGAAGCAAGGATAACAACAGTATAACATTTCAATTTAAAAAAAAGATTTTCAATACAAGATCCATAGAAGGATAAATAAACCCAACAGCAGCAAAAACACACAAGCCGCCCTAGGCAGTCATAAGAATACAGTACATAGCAGCATGACAGTGTAGGATTGTACATATTGATTGTCCTCCGTTGTTCAACCTGCATCAGACAAACAGCAGGCAATTGCAAATGAATAAGAAAATACACTGTGCCAAATAAAAAAAAGATATTGCACACTTTTCAGCTGAGCTACGTATTGGGAATGATTACTGACTAAATAATCGGTGTATAGTATGAGAGTTTATAAGTCTCAACACTTGTGGGTAGAAGCTGTTTAAGTATCTGGTGACCCTGCAGCAGATACTCTGATATCTCTTGCTCGAAGATAGTTGTGTAAACCAGCCATGTGCAGGGTGAGAGGGGTCACAGATTATTCTGGATGCACATTTAATACTTCTTTCTGTGAAGACATCCTGGATTGATGGTAACTTGGTGCCCATGATTTTTTCGGCAATTCGCACCACTCTTTGTAGCTTCCTTCTTTCTGCTACTGTACTGTTTCCATACCAAACTGTGAAGCTACTAGTGAGAATGCTCTCAACTGCTCCTCTGTTAAATGTGGTGAGAACAGTAGGTGGGAGCTTTGTTTTTTTGAGCCTTCTGAGAAAGTGGAGACATTGGTGTGCTTTTTTTTCCAACTGTTCAGTGTTCACAGTCCAAGAGAGATCTTCTGAAATGTGCACCCCAAAAACATTACATATGACCCTTTCTACCTCTTTACCATGTATCATGAGCAGTGAGTGTGTTACTGACTTTTTCCTGAAGTCTATAATGATTTATTTTGTTTTACTGATATTTAGGTCAAGGTTCTTCTTAGCACACCAATCAATCAATGAGTAGACCTCGTCGCTGTAAGTTATTTCAACCACCCCTGTGATGAGGCCCACAACTGTAGAATCATTTGCAAACTTGATGTGACTGATGTTGTACTTTGCAGAACAGTCACGGGTGAGACTGGTGAACAACAGAGGGCTTTGCACACAACCCTGAGGAACACTGGTCTTCAGTATTATGCATCCTGAGGTCTGTTTGTCAAGAACTCAAGGATCCAGATGCACATGAGCTTGCTAACTCCAAGATATACAAGCTTGTCAATAAGCTGCATAGGAACCACTGTACTGAATGCAGAGCTGAAGTCAATAAACAACAGCCTGACATAGTTGTTTCTTCCCTCCAGATTATCAAGTGAAAGGTGGACTGCCACTGAAACAGTATCCGCAGTGGATCTGCTAGCCCGACAAGCGAACTGAAGAGGGTCGAATTTGGATGGAAGTATGCCGACAGATGCCTTTTAACTAGCCTCTCAAAGCATTTCATGACATTTGAAGTTAGAGCAATCAGTTCATAGTCATTCAGTCAGGCTGGATTAGCTTTTCTGGGAACATGGACAATATTTGTCACCTTGAACCAAGCAGGAACTTTACCAAGAATAAGGGAGGTGTTGAAAATATCAGTTAGTACTGAGAACAGCTGGTCTGCACAGCCTTTAAGTTCTTTGCCCAGTATTTTATCAGGATCAGCAGCCTTCCTGGGGTTCACCTTCTTAAGCTGAGATCTCACTTCATTGGAATTGAGGCTGAGCACCCCCCTTCTCCTGGTCGACAGATAACCTTGTAGCAGCCACATTGCTCTTCTCTTCAAATCTGCCAAAGGAGGAGTTCAACCTGCCCAGGAATTCAATGTTGTCTTCACACTGAGATGACCTGGTTTTATAGTCAGTAATATGTTGTATCCCTTGCCAGAGACTCCTGGCATCCCTCATGTCTGCAAACTGACTTTGTAATTTCTTTCCATATTCCCTCTTGGCCTCTTTAATGCCCCTTTTTACATTTGCTCTAGCCTTGCTGAGACCCTCCTGGTCCTTTGGCCCTGAATGCTGCATTTTTTTACCTTCAGGAGATCATAGACTTTGCTGTTGAACCATGACTTTTGGTTTACTCTGATTGTGATGTTTTTGATGTCACATACATCAACACACTTAGTGATGTAAGCTATTATTGCTTCCGTGTAATCATTTATGTTCATGCGTTTGTCTGACAAAGATTCCTCTTTGAAAATGTCTCAACAGGTAACAGCCTTGGAGACATTCCAAAGCCCCCTCATGCCAGAATCCTGAGCTGCTTAACTGTGGGCTTTTTTCTGATCAGAGCTGGTTTGTAGGCTGGTAGAAGCACGATGGTAAGACGGTCAAAGGTTAGGTTGTTGTATTGCTCTGTAGGCACCTTTGACATTGGAATATGCCTTGTCCTGAATGTTTGCACCCTTTGTAGGAAAATCTACAAATTTGTAGTAGTGGGTAGCACCTCTCTCAGATCTGCTTGATGAAAATCATCAGCAACCACATGTGAGGGAGTCTTTCCTCTGCAGCTCACAGATAAAAGTTATAAAGATTGCTCAGGACCTCAATGGTGTTTTTTAGAACAGTCTGAAAAAGTTCAGATGTATTTACATCTGTTGATGAAAATGCTTACTGCTTGCATGTGTGTATGCATTAAATATTTTGTATGGCCGAGTAACATCCTGTTAAGTTTTTTTTTTTTTTTTTTTTATTAAAATTGTAATTACCAAACTACTTCATACAGTAGTTTAACAGCTATCGTAGTCACAGAACTCATTTGATAATAAAACTCTACTCCTTTCACCTACCTTTTATAGCAGACATATCTAAAGGTTCAGTTATGTGCCCACTGCCACTTAATGTATTTATCAATGAAAAACATGCCTCTACCCTGACAAAACAGCAGTAAAATATGCAGAAAATTCAGTAAGAGATTGCTTGGCAAAATGCACAACTCAACTTCAAATTCAAACAGAAACCAACTTCAGTTTACTTGAAAAATGGTGCACAGATTCCCAACAAATATACTCAATACAGCAAAAAAAAATTCCTACATTACAAAAAATAACTATAAAACAATAATATTGTTAACCCCAAACAACATATAACTTGTACCAAACATCCTGGAATCATCACAAATAAAAATCTAAAATCTGATTAACATATTTATTACAGTAAAGCAAACTAAAATTGTGGTCCACCCTACAAGCCTAAATCATATCTTATGAAACATGCTTTCATCATCACAGCTCAAACATAGTGCTACTGAGCCTGCTTTACATATCCACATATTCTAACATCCAAACTACATAAATTACAAAAGCTATAACAAAATCACTAAATCTGCCTCCAACATACAACAAACACGTAAATACCTTGCAGTAAAAAAATTACAATGGTTTGAGGTTCAAAATGTGATACGTCATATTTCAAAATTGTACATAACATAACATAATACAAACACCACACATTCCGTGCTATTACTAGCTTTATTCAAAAAATCAATCCTGCTAGGATAATTAGACTGCAAAATCAGCACTTAACACTTAGAAAAAAAATCACACAATCAGAACAGAGATTCATTATACTTTGTTTATGCTGCCCAAAATGGAAGTTACTTGCAAATAATAGAAATGACTCAACCCCCCCCCCCCCATACCCACACAGATTGTCCTTCTGTGTCAATACAATGAAATCACATTGAACATAGGAACATACAAGGCAAGCGATCAGAGGGACAATAAAATGCCTAACCATAAATGCCTATAAGTTTAATAAACGTAAAAGTTCTTATCACCTTTTTGAAGCACTTAATAGTGCTCAACTCCCAAACTGAACAGGGCTGTACAACACAACCCTGTCTAGCTACAGCTGATCTCTTAGTGCTAGTTAAGTCAGATGGAAAATGTGATTTTGCTACTCCTTGCTGTGATACTTGTGATTTCCTTAAGGCTCAGTTTTATGCCTCCCCACTTAGTATCTTCATAAATGACATGGGATAGTCATTGAAAGATGGTCACCTGGTACAACATCCTGATGATGCAACAATCCTCCTTTCATATCTCTAGCTAATACTAAGCTAAACATAACTTTTATTTTCTGCATATATGCTTTGCACCTACAGGACTGCATCTCAGTGCTGGAAAGACAAATGTAATGCTCTTTGCTAAAAAATGTCATACTGTAGATACTCCAACTAACTCATCAGATGGCACCCCTTAATACATCTTTCTTCAATAAGTCAGACATACAAGAAGTTGTCTCCACTAAAATGAATGGCAGAATTACTGATGAGTAGCTCAAGTCTGATATGCATATTAACTCAGTCCTGTCAAAGACCAATCAAAAGGCTAGACTAATTCTACAGGATCAGAATATTTCTTACATATAGTGTTATGACAAATCACAACTGTAGTGTATCTGCTTCTCTTTTATGCTCAGCTTATCTACTCCTTTTTCTGTAATAACCATTAATTCACAAAACAAACTGGATATAATAGGCTTCCTGGATTTGCTGCATGTCTCTGCGGGACAGCATAGCACTTATCATTACACAGCTTAAATTGGCTTGAAACAGATCATGTACCCTCTATATACCTAAAATTTGTAAACAGATTACATCAGAGATAAAAGTGAGTTTAATGGTCAGTAAATTAAAATTTCATAACCAACCTGCTATTCATTGACTAACATCTCTCTCTTTCTCTCTCTAAATACAACAGATATATATGTGGATGCATGCCACTCAATTTCCGTACATAAGTTTTGAACAATAAAGTCCACTTCAGGGAGTTAATTTTATTCAAACATGCATTAAAGAAATATTTCTTAAAACAAAATATGTATGGCTTAAAGTGTATGTGATGTTTACATGGTAATTTGCTTTTAATTACATATATCCCAACCTTTTCTTCATGATTAATAATGTGTCAGTTGGTATAAACCTTCTTAATCTAATGAAATCTGTTTTAGTTGTGTTGCATCTTTTCTCTCAAATGTCCTACATTTTCCTCATTTGAGTGGAATTAATATTTTTTAACATTTAGAAATGCCATTTATCTACTTGGTATACTACATATCATAATGTCAAGGAGTTTTCTTTATAGGACTTCAGTAAAAATGAGATCCTCCCAGCTGAACTTTCCTGGTCAATATATGTAAAAATGTTACCACTAGACACAGAACTCTTCAATATCCAGTGTCTTACTTGTTTTTAAATGGTTTTATAAAGGCTAATAAGTGAAGATATTTCCTCAAAAAACAGTCACACAACTGCTCAAGAGTAAACTGCCATGATTCAAAAGTACATTTTGCAGGAGGTCAAACTGCCCTTTTCACTTCCTACCAGTACAGGAGGAAGATATGTTTGTTATAGGTTCATAGAATCATACTTGCACAACTTCAGACCATGAAGAAAAACAAGCCTTTCAGTGTACACATTTTACTACTACTATCAATCCTTGTTGACCTGCAACTTAATACAGTTAGAATATGCCTATTTTTAAGATATTACATTATGGCATGAATCAAAACATTATTTTCATAAAAATCCTGTACCACAAACTATCTTATCAGAGAATTTTAAATGACAAAGAAAATGTATTAAGTGATTTAAAGCAAAATACTAAGAATGTTTTTGTGTGCTCACCTCCATGGAACAACAAAGAACGGCATCTTCTTTCATGTCTTCTGAATTCAGCAACTGTTTAAAAGGTGAAAATGTAAAGCAAAATTATAACTTATCAGGCAGTGAGAAACCTTGACTCCAAACACGAAGTCTCTCTGAAGTAAATCATCTGCAGTCACTGGAAACAGAGTCTACTAAACATGTTAGCTACACCCTTGCTCTTTCCATACCACTACACGTGTTCTTAAAGACTGATTTTATTACAGAAATGAAGGCCTGATACCATCAACAGTTCACTGTCCTTGCTTTTATAGTTACATAGTGGAAGTGAAACAGATTTCATGCATCATGGGATGTAGACCATAGACTAAAGTGCACTGCACCTTAAAACAGAGATGAAAAAAACAAGGCACTAAGGAAGTCAAATGCCTACTAGGCACATCTAAACCACTGAGTTCACAAACCATGGGTACTTCACCAGTGTCGGCATTAGAAATACATGTGGATGGAAAGAAAATGTCATGTCAAAAATGTTTTGCCTCCAGGGAAAAAGGTAATTTTTCTTTTCCTAGAAAGGAAGTTGAAATCAAGGGTTATGCATTCCATGGATCTGAATCTTATTTGTGACAACAGCAGCAATTGCTGGGGAGACAGATTCATATCCTAAACTCTACCTTGTCTACGGAATAAACTTCCCATCTTTGTAAAACAAAGCCCATCCCTCACTCTCTTCCAAAAGAATTTGGATAAATGAATGAGGAATCTTAAATTCACTCCTGGGGTACTGCCCATTTCCCTTATGGAAAGAGGTAGTCTGTAAAACGGACTCAGGTTCCAACACCCAAACACCCACTACCCCATCCTATATGTGGGGAATTAAGATATAATGCTGCATGTCATGGGCATTATTGGTTAGACTTGTAAATACTCTTGTGCCATTAGCCTAGTAATCATCTATGAACCTTAAGTGCAACTGTGTATATAATCATATCACTATACATCCACATTTGCAGAGGAAAAATCATCTATACGTACATATTAAGCAAGTGATCATGGGAACCATAAGTTGCCCAGCCATATATACCTTTAAGCAGACAAACTTAAAAGTTGTCACCCTTTTCAAGCACTTAATAGTGCTCACCTTCCAAACTGAGCAGGACCGTACATCCTGCTGTAAATTTGTGTCTAACCATCCAGTCATCAAAACCAGGCTTAAAGGTAGCCAAAGTAATATTTTGTTTGACCTGTAGTGGTAACTTATTCCACAGGATAGCAATACACGGAGTTATGAATCTATCCTTTCAGCGGGTCTTGTTTATTAGTTGCTATAAATTTAATCTTGTTTATTAGTTGGTATAAATTTAAGTCCTTAGTGCGGATGGGTGTAGAGCCTCTGGTTTTGTGAAGAAATCGGTCTTCAAATAGGACTGGGTCTTTCATGGCTTGAAAAGCGAGACACAGGTCATATCTCAGCAGCCAGTAGGTCAATGAGCATGAGGAAACTGTAGAGATGTGCTAATCTATCATGGAAGTTTAAGGATTTTAAGACCTTTAATTTTCTTGGCTAGAAGTACTACAGTCCTTTCCAGTTGACAGATATGTGCTTGAATTTGTCATACCAAAGGGGGCACTGCATTTAATGATGGGACTGATAAGGGAAGAATACACTAGTAGGATCATTTCTTTCAATCCTGAAGATATTCCTTTGGAAATTTAATTTAAGAAATTAAATGGCCAGATAAAAGGATTTCCTGCCTATTGTTGAAATATGATAATGGAAAGAGAGAGAGAGAGAGAGAGACAGAAATACCCACATAAGTATCTAAGTCTCTTATGACTGTACCTGTCTGAAGAGAAGTACCATTTATACCATATGAGGTGGGAGCAACTTTTCTGCCAAACGTTACTTTGTTTTTCATTTACAAACTGTTTTAAATACAATATGTACAAGCACATTTCACCTCCTTTCGTATCATTGGATGAGGAGATAACGGTACCCAGTTTGCAATCATCAGTAAACCTGGTCAAACACTCTTCTGGGATACTGGCTAGGATATCTGCAAAACAAATGCCAAACAGGAGAGGAAATAACTGATCCCTGTGGCACCCTACTAGTCACAACTTGGGATCTACTAGACAGCCAATTTGCAATTCAGTGAACAATGAATGAGTTTATACTACACGTGACAAAAATCTTTCAAAAATAATACCTGCATGGATGATGATTGTGCCAAAAGCCTTGGGCAGGTCTTGAAAAGTAGTATGCACAGCATTGACCACTGTCTGCAGCTCCTATAGCCTCTGCAAAAAAGCTTAATGGAATCAGGAGACTGGACCTTCCCTTTACAAAAACAAATCTAAATTGGTTATTAAATTACCTATGTCTGTATAAATAAGTTTTGCTAGGATATATTACATTGCTTTGCATATGAGGCTGATGGATCTATAACTACTCAGGCCTGAAGACGGGTCACCCTAGTGTCGGGAAGTCACAGTGGCTTTCTCCAGGTATCAGGAAGAAGCCCTGTAGATAGGTTGTGAATGAACAGTTATGTAGACAGTACAGACTTGGCACTAATGAGAATGCAGTCTGGTATGTTGTCTGGTCCCATGGATGCAATATTTTTAGCCTTTAACAGAGACTCCAAGTCTTGTTCATAGGTTCATAGGTTCATAGGTTCATACTAGGCTATCTGCCCGAGGGCATTTACAAGCCTAGCCCATAGTTTTGTGGCTTACGCCACCCCTTTAGTATGGGGAACTATACCCATTATTTTGCTGTGCCTCTGTTGAGCAGTGACACTGAGGTAATCCCTGGGATATATCTGCGATCTCCCATCCATTGGTCAAGATTTCTCTTGAACAAGGCCAGCGAGGTGCTCTGCCTCACATATACCGGGATTTTATTCCACAGCATAGGGAGTCTTTGGGTGATGAATCTATCCCTCCAGCACGTCCTATTAATAGCCGTGTCGAGGTTTAAGTGTCCCGCCCTTGTGGCTCTGACGGATCTAGATTTTTTGAGGTGAAGCATATTCATCAAATCTGGGTTTGACATGGCCTTGTATGTTAGGCAAAGGTCACCTCTGAGCAAGCGGTAAGCGACTGAATAGAGCTGGAGTTCTTTCAGTCAAGGTGATTTCAGAGAAAACTACATTTCAAGGATAGTGGGGGCAAGAATGAGGGCAACAGCGGGTAATGTTAGCACTAAATTGTTTTGCAAATATATTGGCATTATGTCCTTGAGGTTAGACCATGTGATAGGATGGCTGAGCCCAGTGCACTTTTGGACTTTATTCCACAGTTTTCTGGCAAGTGAAAAAAGATTTGAAGTTTCCTTTGGAATTTGTTGCAAACTTAAATTTATATTCTGCTTTAAATTTTCTAACAGTGATTTTTTTTCAAGTTCCTTGCTGGCATGTTTTAGTGTAGTCTTGAGGTAGGAAGATGGTGTTTGATGAATGCAAGATACTGCTCAAGACCAGTGTCTTTCCTGCTTCCTAACATGTGGTCAGCCAGTTCCATCTTGTTTTCCGCATGTCCCTTTGGGTGAAGCACATATGGCCACTGCTTACTGAACTTCCTCATTTCAGCATCAAGACAGAACTGTAAGCAGTGATCCAAATATAGGCTGCATCCACACAATCACTGGCAAGGAAGCAGCCAGATGCCATTTAGTAAATTATGGCTCACTGAACCAGTCCACTTCAAGTGCTAGACATTACGGGTGGACTTGTTTCCTAGGATCTAGCAGGCCATGGGATTTGATCATAAAAGCTAGGAGCAGACTGTTAAGTGTAAAACTGACTGGGTAAATCTGCGTTCATAAAATAATGGTGTCAGTGGTGTTCCAAAGACCAAACTACCACCGTAACAGCTACAAACGAATGCAATCTGAGGGTCATGCTGCTCAACGCTAGCAGCAGCGGCCTTAGGTCAGCTGATGCCCTAGGCAAAAGGGCTCCACGGCGCCCCCCCACACCACCCAGGTGCCCTCATCCTGTTCTACCTACACCAAATAAATACTGGGAAAGCGCCCCTTCTACAGTGGCGTCCTAGGCGACCGTCTAGTTGGCCTATGCCTAAGGCCGGCTATGAATGCTAGAAGTCTAAATCTGAAAATGCACTCGCTCGAAGCACTCCTTAAATTGAGAACATTGACATTTGTGCTGTAACAGTAACCTGGCTCAAGGCAGCGGAAAGCACCTCTGCATTACCAGGCTATAACTCATGCCACACCTTTCGGTCCCAGAACTTGGACCGAAGCTCCAAAGGCGGTGGTGTTTCCATATTCATAAAGGATGCACACATCTCCAGACTGGTAGCCCAACATAATGCATCAGAGATACTTCAGGTGTAGCTAGCATTGGGTAACACAGCGATTCAGGTCGTAGCCTGCTATAGAGGTGGGAGGGTGGCCTAATGGTGAAGGTGTTTGCTTTACAAACACAAGATGCAGGGTTTGAGTCTCACAAGGGATAATTGGCTAGGCTTAAAATGGCTTGCAAGGGCAGTTAGCTTAGTACTAATCTATGAACCTATAGGTCCCCAGCAATGTCCCAAGACTCGCACTCCACGTTCCTACGTACATTGGAGAATATTAGGGTCCAACCTAACACTCTCATACTGGGCAACTTCAACTCTATCTCCATTAACTGGGAAAACTACCCATGTACCAATACACTTGCACAACATTTCCTGGAATTCATTAATTTAAATGCCCCGGACCAGCTCGTTCTTACCCCCACCAGAGGTAGCATCATCCTTGATCTGGTCATTACTAACATGGGTGACTGCTGCTCTACACCAACAGTTAACTCCTCCTTGGTTAGGTCCGACCACAAACTAATCACCCTGGAAATCCACCCCCCCCCCCCCTGCAAAAGGTAACCAGCATGAAAAACTTCTCCAAAGCTAACTTTGGGCTCCTAAAAACAGAGGTGGCTAACTTCATGGCACCCATGCAAATGAAGAATAGTTGCATGACCGCCAAATCATACACCAGTGCACTGTACAAACACATACACAAATGCCTGGATCTCGCCATACCCAACAGAACCAAAACACTATCCTCCAAAAAAAGGAAGCCAATCTGGTGGTCCCCTACCATAAACAAATTCTACAACAGAAGGAAGAAACTAATGCAGAATAAGGTGAAGTCCCAAGCCTGGAAAAACTCCCTTATCAGCCTCAACAAAAAGTTGAAATCCCTCATCAAATCCTTTAAAGCTAGCTATGAAAACAGAATTGCAGGAGATAGTAAAGACAACCACAAGGCCTTCTACAGTTATGTAAAGAATCTCCATGGCAATACCCAAATTTGCTCTGAGCTACTGCACAATGGTACCTCCTATACCGAGCCAACAAATATTGCCAATATACTGGGCGACAGATTCTGTGCCAACTTTACCCCCCACCAAGGACCAATCACAATACCAGTAGGTTGCCAGGCACCCGGTATTACTGCTGCACAGGTTAAAACAGCACTGTCCAGGGCCAAGAATACAGCTTCCATGGGACCTGACAATATCCCTGGCTGTGTTCTACATGAATTGCAGAGTGAACTGGCACCTGTGTGTCCTGCTCAATCAAAGCCTCACCTCAGGCTTTGTCCCTACCAAATGGCGCACTGCTACAGTCATCCCTCTCCACAAAGGAGGAGCGACTACAGACCCTGGGAACTATCACCCCATTAGCCTGAAAAGTCTGATATGCAAAGCTGTGGAACCCATCATCATGGACCTAATAAACAAGGATATAGGGAATCTCCAAACTCTGGATCCAACACAGTTTGATTTTGTGAAGGGTAGATCATGCCTGCTCAACTTGGTCGACTTCTTTGAGTCAGTCACCAGAGATGTGGAGCTCAGTTTTTTGCTCATATTGGTCAATTGGTTAATTTGTTTAAATCAGTTTGCTCATTTGCTACTGTTAAAAAAAAAAATACACTTTATGCATCGCCGCTTAGTTAGGGTTAAACTATTCCCGGCACCATAAAATCTGCACTTCAAATTTTCCCTTAAAACTAGTCAGCTTTTTAGCTTTAGCACTCAAATATGTTTCTCTGAGCTCAGCACTTGTTCAGAACTCATTATAAGCACTAAATAAGCTACTAATTACTACAGCACTCAACTTTCCTTACTTATCTAGAGGAAAACAGTTTTTAGTACTTAATAAATAAGCACCTAACCAGGCATGTTTAAGGGCCAGCTCCCGGTGTTTTCTCCTGTCTACCTGATGAATCTGGGCATCTTGGGGCAATGCAGCAATTGCCTCATGTACACAGACAACCCTCTCCTCCTACCACCCAACACTGCAACCTATGAGAGATGCACTTATATAGCCAAACTGGAAGCAAAGCTCTCTTCAGCCAAGACTAGACTAGACAGTCAAGAGGAGAAGGTAAACACTTAGGTTCATAGGTTCATACTAGGCTATCTGCCCTGGGGCAATTATAAGCCTAGCCCGATTCTGTATGGCTTACGCCACCCCTTGATTTGAGTATACTGTGCCCTTTTTAAGGTTTAGTTTACTGTGCCTCTGTCTAATAGTGACACGGGAGTAATCCCTGGGACAAACCTACGATCCCCCATCCACTTATCGAGATTCTTCTTGAAGAGATTCAGTGAGGTGCTCTGCCTCACATGAACTGGAATTCTATTCCAGAGCGAAGGGAGCCTCTGGGTTATGAACCTGTCCCTCCAGCAAGTTCTATTTATTTCTGTGCTGAGGTTCAAGTCCCTCGAGCGTGTGGCTCTATGGGATTTAGATTTATTGAGGTGGAGCATGTCCATTAATTCTGGATTTGACATAGCTTTGTATGTCAGGCATAGATCGCCTCGAAGTAGGCGGTATGCAACTGAGTAGAGCTGGAGTTTTTTTTAACTGAGCAGCATATGGCATCTGTTTGAGACCCTTGATCCTCTTGGTGAGATACTTTTGGGGTTTTTCTAATTGCTGCAGGTGTCGGGTAAGGTACATCCCAAAAGGGGCATTGTATTCTATGATGGGCCTGATGAGGAATGAATAAAGGGGCACAATTACCTCTCTTGATCTAGATGTGAAACCCTTCGTGATGAGGTGGGCTATGTAAAAGGTCTTTCTAACCACTTTGGCAATGTGGTTTTCAAAGGAGAGATTGCTATCAACTTGGGTCCCCAGGTCCCTAATAACTTTCTCTGTACTTAATGGGTTTCTGCCTATGTGGTAATTTGTGGGCACATTGTTTTTGCCAAAGGGTATGACTATACATTTTTTGGCATTTAGCTTTAAACCATGGCACTGGCACCAGTTATCTGTCTCTGAGAGACCTTTTTGAAGGATGTTTGTGTCAGCGGGAGAGTTGATTATGGCACCCAGTTTGCAGTCGTCTGCGAACTTGGTGAGCCATAGTCCTCCCACGTTTGCCTGTACCTCGGAAAAGTATATACCGAACAAGAGTGGTCCCAGGACAGAACCCTGTGGGACGCCACTTGTGACCGGTTTCGAGTCTGACATGGCTCCAGCAACTCTCACTCTGTGGGTTCTGTCTTTGAGCCAGTTTGCGACCCATATTGTGACATAGGGGTTTATATTTAAGCTGGATAGCTTATCTATGATGCCCGAGTGGGGTATTGTGTCAAATGCCTTTGCAAGGTCCAGATAGGCTGTGTGGACTACCTTCCCTTCATCTATGGCTTTGGCGACTGTTTCAAAGAAGTCAACCAGGTTCAAAAGGCAGGATCTGCCCTTGACAATGCCGAACTGTGTAGGATCTAGTGTCTGTAGGTCCCCAATGTCTTTGTTTATGAGCTCCATGATGATCCTCTCCATAGTCTTGCAGACTAAGCTAGTCAGGCTTATGGGGCGATAGTTTCCAGGGTCCGTAGAGGCTCCACCTTTGTGGAGTGGGACCACTGTTGCTGTACGCCATTCTGTGTTCACATATCCTGTAGTGAGGCTGAGATTGTATAGCCGTTTTATTTGAGGGATTAGTTCCTCTTGTAGTTCATGTAGGACGCAACCTGGGACGCCATCTGGTCCCATGGAAGCAGTGTTTTTTGCTTTGGAGAGGGCAGCCTTCACCTGAGCATCTGAGATGTTTGGGAGGCAGCCCTCTGCCGGGATAGATACTTGCTCTTTTGGGGGGGAGGGGATGGAGAAGTTTGCACTGAACCTGTCTGCCAGGATATTGGCGATGTCTGTGGGTTCAGTGTATTTTTTGTCGTTTAGAATCAACTCAGAACAAGTCTGGGAGTTGCATCCCAGGTTTCTAATATTACGTAAAAAAGCCTTATTATTATCTTTGGTGTGCTGTGCAATTTTTCTCTCGAAGCTGGCCTTGGAGGATTTTATGAGGATCGTAATTTTTGCTAGTACTGATCAGAGATGCCTTCCCTATTAGGGATTTTGCTCTATCATGTAGTAGCTTCCTCCTTCTGTTGTACAGTTTATTTATGGCAGGGGTCCACCAGACTGGACGCCTGCCTTTGGATGATTGGGTCTTGGTTTTGTTTGGGATAGCATGATCCATGCATTCCTGGAGATGTCCATAGAATGCATTTATATAGGATTCTGCAGTTTGGGCTGTAGTTTCCACTGGCCCTGGGGCCTTGAAGGATTCCACTTCGGTTTTGAGAAGTGAGAAGTTCGCTTTTGAGAAGTTTTTCACTGTGGTTTTCTGGGCTGGGGGTGGGGTCGGGATGTGGACATCCAGTGAAATTAATTTATGGTCTGATCTTACCAATGAGGGATATACTTCTGGTGTGGAGCATAGGGTCCTCATGTTGGTAATGATCAGGTCTAGTATGTTGTCCCCTCTTGTGGGAGTGGTGACTAGTTGTTCCATAGCATTTGAGTTTATAATTTCCAGGAATCTTTGGGCTAAGGTGCTGGGGCTTGAGTAGTGCTCCCAGTCAATGTTTGGGTAGTTGAAGTCACCCAATATAATGGTGTCCAGAGAGATCTTCATGTTCTCCAATGTTTTCAGGAAAGCTGAATGGGATTCCTGACTTTAAGAGGGTGGTCTGTAGGATGCTATAAACTGAAAAGCAGTCTTGCCCACTGTTAGTTGCACATGGATGGTCTCCGATACTTCGTGCAATGTCACTAACCTGGAGGTGTGGATATCCTTGATAAATATGGAAACTCCCCCTCCTTTTGTGGTTCGGTCCGGGTTTTGGGGCCGAAAAGCATGATACGAGGTATAGCCCGGTAGTGCTGGGGTGCTCTCTGGAGCCTTGAACCAGGTTTCTGTCACTGCGCAGATATCAATGTTCTCCATACTGAGGAGAGCTTCGAGTGCGTGCATCTTGAGGTTAAGACTTCTGACGTTTAGCAGCATTACCCTTAGTTTCTTTTCCTTGTGCTGTCTATGGGGGTGGGTTTGACTTTTGAGCCTTGCCTAAAAAAGGCACTATGGGGGTGGCAAGAGCCTTTGCCAATATCCGAAAGCCCAGTGGTGACAGGTGCAAGCCGTCCCTAGCGAAGCAATGTGGCTTGTCGAGCATGTCATCCCAGGCTGACAGACACTGGATCCCCTTTGAATGACACCAAAATTTTAGCCAATTGTTAAAATCAATCATTTTGTCTTTGTACTGTGGCATCATTCTAGGTGAGGGTAAGATGCTGCTCAAGGTCAGGGTCATACCAGCCTGGGCTACATGATCAGAGAGCTCCTCTATGTCTCTTTTCATGTAGTCCAGGGAGGTACGTCTCAGGTCATTCACACCAGCATGTACAATGACTGAGTCATATTTGTATTTGCTTTGGAGTGACCTGAGTGCTTGCGTTATGTGTCGGATCCTAGCACCCGACAGGCAGCTCACCGTGACCTTCTCTTTATTCAGCCTGGTGAGCGGGACGTCAGTGTGTCTGACAATAGAGTCAACTATAACAAGGGTATCAGGTGTGTTATTCAGCCTTAAGGGCTGTGGCTGCTTGGCACACTGACTTTGTGGGTTATGTGTTGTGTATGTTTTGTTTTGAGGTAGCGTTTGCTTGGATGTCTGCTTTGGAGGTCTCTGTTGCTTAGGTAGATTTTTATTTAGAGCCTCCGAGTATGTTTTTGTGTATTTATGTGTTTGGTTCGCTGATGTGGTGGGACTATGTGATACTGGAATAGTGTTGTGTGAGGTTACCTTCTCCTCCTGACTGGTTACACCAGTTTTGAGATGAGAGAGCTCAGCCTCCAGTTTGGCTAAATAGTTGCATCTCTCACATACATTTGAACCTGTTTGGAGGAGGAGAGGGTTGTCCGTGTACATGAGACAGTTGTAACATTGCCTCAAAATTCCCAGATTCACCAGCTGGACTGGAGAGGAAACCATTGACTGACCTTTGGACATGCTAGAGTAACAGGGAAACTGAATTTAAGACGGACCAATAGAGGACAGGGTAATCGTAGAGAGTATAAGAGTAAGTAGCGCTTATGGTTTAATAGTGCTAACTTGTAGGATTACTTAATTGGACCAGTGAAGGGCCTTAGAATGAGAATATGGTGTTTAAATTGAGAGATAGAGCAGTTCTAAGGGAAAAAGTGAAGAGCAGACTTTGTGGAGCCAGGAATAGTTTAAACCCAATTAGGCGGCGCTGCCCGTTGTTGTGCTATGCTCAAAAATGCGCAAAACCGCGCAAAAGAGGGTTTTAAGAGAAGAAGATTAAGGAGTTTTGGAATTGACCCAAAATGGCCAATAAAACTACAGTTTCAAGTCAGTAACCACTCCCACAGGGGCAGGCAGGCTGCTCAATGTTTTTCACTGCCACTGATCAACAGAGAGACTTTCCTTTAGCCCAAGCAAAAAATGGCCTCACAGAAACTTACAAACAGTTCAAGAACAGCAAGCCTGTAACTGAACTTTTTTAAATCTCAGAAAAGTGGGAAAAAAGCAAGATTTTTTTTGTTTTTTTTGTTTTTTCAGAGATAGCAGAGGTTAACAAGTATCAACAAGTTACAACAGTGCAGTAAATGACCCCACACAAGAGTGCTAGGCCAAAGACAGATACAATGCAAGTTTTGAGAAAAAAACGATTTTAAAAATAAGTGCAAACAGGAAATTCAGTAAACTTGCACCACACCACACTCATCACATAGTCCCTCAAAACCTACACCACCAAAATCCACACACAGAAACACAAAAACGTTTGTGGAGGCTCTCAATAATAATTTGCTCAAGCAACAGAGACCTCCAAAGCAGAAACACAAGCAATCTCCATCTCCCAACACAACCCAAATGACACATAGCCCACAGACTCAGTGTGCCAATCAACCACAGCCCATAAAGCAAAACAACGTACCCAACACACTAGTAATAGGTGACTCTCTAGTCAGGCACACTGATGTCCCACTAACCAGGCTAAACAAAGTGAAGGTTACTGTCAGCTGCCTGTCAGGTGCCAGGATCAGTCACATAACCCACACACTCAGGTCACTCCACAACAAGAACAAATATGACTCTGTAATTGTCCATGTTGATGTGAACGACCTGAGACGTACCTCCCTGGACTACATGAAGAGAGACATGGAAGAGCTCTCCGATCTTGTAGCCTAGACAGGTATGACTCTAGCCCTGAGTAGCATCCTGCCATCGCCCAGAATGATACCGCAGTACAAGGACAAAATGACTGACTTCAACAATTGGTTAAGCTTCTGGTGTCATTCTAAGGGGATCCAGTATCTGTCTGCCTGGGATGACATGATCGACAGACCACGATGCTTTACCAGAGATGGCCTGCACCTGTTGCCCTTGGGATTCTGGATACTGGCTAAGGCTCTTGCTACCCCCATAGTGCCTTTTTTAGGCAAGGTTCAAATGACAAATTCACCACCGTAACAGGTACAAGCAAGCAAAATCTGAGGGTAATGCTACTTAATGCTAGAAGTCTAAACTTCAAAATGCACTCACTCGAAGCACTCCTTAAAATGGAGAACGTCGACATCTGTGCAGTGTCAGAGACCTGGTTCAAGGCTCCAGACAGCACCCCTGCATTACTAGGCTACAATTCATACCACATCTTTTGGCCACCTAACCTGGACCGAAACACTAAAGTCGGAGGCGTGTCCATATTCATTAAGGATATCCACACCTCCAAGCTAGTTGCTCAGAATAATGCATCTGAGATTATCCAAGTGCAACTAACTCTGGGCAAGACCGCAATCCAAACTGTAGCTTGCAACAGATCCCACACCATGCCCCAGGAGTCCCATTCCTCATTTCTTGACACACTGGAAAATATTAGGGTACAACCCAACACCATAATAATGGGTGATTTCAACTACCCTACCATTAACTGGGAAAACTACTCATGTACCAACTCTTTTGCTCAACGTTTTCTGGAATTCATAAATTCCAATGCCTTGGATCAACTTATCCACACCCCCACCAGGGGCAGCAATATCGTAGTCATTACCAACATGGGTGACCGGTGTTCCACACCAAAGGTCAATTCCTCATTGGTCAGATCTGACCACAAGCTAATCACCCTAGACATCCACATCCCGCCCCAACCCCCCATTAGGGAAACTACTGTAAAAAAATTCTTCAAAGCCAACTTCACGCTTCTTAAGACAGAAGTGGAAAATTTCATGACACCCATGCAGATGGACAATAAAGGCACGACTGCTGAATCCTACACAATTGCACTTTGTAAGCACTTACACGAGTGCATGGACCGTGCTATCCCTAACAGAGCCAAGATGCTATCCTCCAAAAAATGAAGCCAATCTGGTGGTCCCCTGCCATAAACAAACTCTACAACAGAAGAAAGAAACTGTTGCGCAAGAGTAAAATCCCATGATTGCAGGAACTCCCTGGTCAGCCTCAGTAAAAAGCTGAGATCCCTTATAAAATCCTCCTAAGCTAGTTACGAAAACAAAATCGCCACTGATTCTAAAGACAACCACAAAGCATTCTATAGTATGTCAAGAATCTCAATGGCAACACTCAGATCTGCTCTGAGTTACAGCACAATGGCACTAAATATACAGAACCAACTGATACTGCCAACATCCTGGCAGATAGATTCAGTGCTAACTTTACCCCCCTCTCACCCCCTAAAGGGCCCATCTCTATACCGGAAGAATGCAAAGTTCCTGTAATCACGGCTGAACAGGTAAATACCACACTCTCCAAAGCCAAGAACACAGCATCCATGGGACTTGACAACATCCCAGACTGCATTCTACATGGACTACAGAACGAACTGGCACCCCAGCTAAGTACCATGTTCAATCATAGCCTTGCCTCAGGCTTTGTGCCCACTGAATGGTGCACAGCGATGGTTATGCCACTCCACAAAGGGGGATTCACCATGGACCCCGGGAACTACTGCCCTATTAGCCCGACGAGCCTGGTCTGCAAGGCCATGGAATGTATCATCATGGAACTTGTAAACAAAGACATTGGTAATCTCCAAACTCTAGACCCCACCCAGTTCGGGTTTGTATAAGGCAGATCATGTCTCCTAAACCTGATAGACTTCTTTGAAGCAGTCACCAAAGCCATAGATGAGGGTAAAATGGTTCACACAGCCTATCTAGATCTTGCCAAGGCTTCTGACACCATCCCCCTCTCTGGAATTATAGATAAACTCACTAAACTAGGTATAAATCCCTATGTCACAACATGGGTTGCCAACTGGCTCACTGACAGAACCCACACTGTGAAAGTAGCAGACTCCAAATCCGACTTCAGACCAGTGACAAGTGGAGTACCCTAAGGTTCAGTCCTGGGTCCTCTCATGTTTGGTATCTACTTCTCTTGAAGTACAGGCTAACACAGAAGGGTCTTTGGCTAACGAAGTTTGCAGATAACTGCAAACTAGGAGCCATAATCGAAACTCCTAATGATGTGGACATCCTATAAAGGGCCTCACTGAGACAGATGTATGGTGTCAAAGCCATGGCCTCAAGCTCAATGCCAAAAAGTGCATGGTCATCCCCTTTGGTAAAAACTCCGCACCCATGAACTACCACACAGGCGGCAGTAAACTTAACATTGAAAGTATGATAAGAGACCTTGGGACACAGGTGGACAGTAGTCTCTCCTTTGATAATCACATCGCCACAGTAGTCAGGAAATCCTTCTACGTGGCACACCTCATCACAAAAGGTTTCTCATCCAGGAAAAAAGAGGTAATTGTTCCACTCTACTCATCACTCATTAGACCCATTATAGAGTACAACACCCCTTTTGGTATGTACCTCACAAGACATCTACAACAACTGGAAAGGCCGCAGAAATACCTCACAAAGAGGATTATCGGCCTCAAACAGATGCCCTATGCAGACCATCTCCAGCTTTACTCCGTCGCATATCGCCTACTCAGAGGTGATCTCTGCCTAACATACAAAGCTATGTCAAATCCAGAACTGTTGCACATGCTCCACTTAAAGAAATTCCAATCCCTCCGAGCTACACACTTTAGGGACCTAAACCTTGTCACCACAATAAACAGAACACGCTGGAGGGATAGATTACTGTCCCACAGACTTCCCATACTCTGGAACAAACTAACTACCTATATCAAACAAAGCTCCTCATTAGCACTCTTCAAGAAAAATCTTGATGATTGGATGGGAAATAGGAAATTCACCCAGGGGATCACTGCTGTGGCTCTGCTCGACAGTGGCACAGGAAAATAATTTTCTTGGGTGGCGAAAGGCAAGGTAGTTCATACAGCCTACCTTGATCTGGCCAAGGCATTTGATACCACTCCCTATTTAGGAATCACAGAAAAACTCACTAAGCTAGGCATCAACCCCTATATCACTAGGTGGGTTGCAAACTAGCTCACAGATGGAACCCACAGTGTGAAAGTAGCGGACTCCAAGTCAGACTGCCGACCAGTCACAAGTGGAGTCCCACAGGGTTCGGTCCTGGGTCCTATCCTGTTTGGTATCTACTGCTCTGAAGTCCAGGCTAACACAAAGGGTCTCTGGCTGACAAAGTCTGCATAAGATTGCAATTTGGGAGATATTATTAACTCCCCAAGTGATGTTGACATCCTACAGAAAAGGCCTCACTAAGACCAACGACTGGTGTCAGAACCATGGCCTTAAGCTCAATGCCAAAAATGTGTTGTCATCCCCTTTGGGAAAAAACAGGTTCCCATGAATTACCACATTGATGGTAATCCACTGAACACAGAAGGTGTTAAAAGAGAACTGGGAACACAGGTTGACAGCAGCCTCTCTTTTGACCACCACATTGCCACTGTGGTCAGAAAGTCCTTTTATGTGGCACATCTCATTACTAAGGGGTGTGCATCCAGGAAGAAAGGGGTCATTGTCTCCCTCTACTCTTCCCTCATTAGGCCAATCCTAGAGTACAATGCCCCATTTGGCATGCACCCCACTAGACACCTGCAACAACTGGAGAGGCCGCAAAAATACCTCACAAAGAGGATCCTAGGCCTTAAACACTTGTCCTATATGGACAGACTCAAAAAAACAACTATTCTCTGTCTCATATCGCTTACTTAGAGGCAACCTCTGCTTGACATACAAAGGCATGTCTGATCCAGCTCTGTTAAATGCTACATCTAAAGAAATCCCTCTGCACCACACACTCCAACGACCTCAACCTCATTACCACAATCAACAGAACGTGCTGGAGGGACAGGTTCATAACCCAGAGACTGCCCTTGCTATGGAATAGACTTCCCATACATGTCAAACAGAGCACCTCAATGGCCCTCTTCAAGAGAAACCTTGATGAGTGGATGGGAAATAGAAAATTCACCCTGGGGATCACTCCAGTGGCTCTACTTCACAGAGGCACTGGGAACCAAGGTCGGGTGGCACAATGTCAGGGTAATCCTATGGGCTAGGTTTGTAAAGGCTCCAGGGCCATTAGCCTAGTACACAACTATGAACCAGTGTCTTGAATGTTAAGTAATTAAACACATTAAGTTTAACATTGTTATATGTACTACACATTGGGAGATGTACTGGACTGGAGGCAAAGTTAAAGGACGATGACTTTTTAAATTATAATGATTTAGACATGTTGCCATGACTTTTGCACTAAGATTTTCCTCATGCTCCATACATACGAAAAAGTGCCCTAAACAACATTATAACTATATATTAAAGTACGGCAATTACTAAAACTAAGCATACAACAAAGAACCCCTGCCACTAGCTGCAAAGGATACAGTGTGTATAGACCTACTGTTTTGTAAACTAAAGAAATCTTCTTGGACCCTACCTCTGATTTTTTTTTTTTTGGTATGTGAACACAAGTTGTATGTCACTATCAGTATTTCCATATTAGGTGTGTTCATTCGTGATGGCAGATGATCAGAAATGCTGTAAAGTTTTGTGCCTGCCCCAATCAATGGCGTTGGATATGGGTGGGGACTGCATTGCTAATGAGGCATCCTTTACAGATGTCTATATGGATTCTCATTGCAGCTTTGATGCACTTCAGGTAGACAAATAAGAAAACTGTCACTTTATGATAAAAATTAAAGCATCTAAAATTAAATTAATATACTGCAGAAAAAGTCTATAAACACTTAAAATAATTTAACAGCTTTAACAACAAATCCTAACGTAGACAGCAGCACAGGCAAAAGTAGTACCCATGGTTTACTAGCTGAGAAACGTTTAGCTACAACTCTGCAGAAGATGCATCTCAGAACCAGTTTGTACTTCACATCAGAAGGTCTACTCACAACAGCAAACAAAAACTAAACAGGTAATTTAAAAGCTAGGGTATTACCTCTCCTTTCTTATGCTACAATCTCCCATTAAAAAAACAGCAAACATTCTGAAGCTTTACACTATCATTCAGAATAGCAGAAGTGAAAGGAGACAGGACTGACCTAGAAAAAGCTGTCCTGCACCTGGAGAAAGCATCAATTTTGTAGTGTTTGATAAAGGTCTGTACAGAAGAATAAGTGTCTGCCTTCAAGATATACCTGGAATCTGTTCGTTTCTGAAAAGCTCCTGAGGAAGTGACTTGCCCTGCTGGAATTTGCTTTAGGGCAGGAAAGCAAGGTCTTACTGTGGTTTCAGTAGCAGAAAGAAATAGCCTTTGAAATTCGAACTGCAATAGTTTGTTTGGAGACTGGCTGTTCCAGCTTAGGGGTCATATAGGATACAAACAGATGGTCAGACTTTCTGAAGGATTTAGGCTTGCCCATTAAAACCTGAGTTGCCTGTGAACGTCTAGAGAATGTAAGATCCTTTCCCCTCTATTTTTAGAATTAGGAAAAAGGGTGGAAAGATGAATGGCCTGACTGAAAGATAGCACATTCCCAACTTCAGGAATGAAGGATGGGTTAACCCTGAGAGCCACTCTGTCTCTGTGAAAAATAAGAAAAGGGGGAATGGACATGAGAACTTCTAGCACAGAAACCTTCCTGACAGAGGTGAGGGCCAAGAGGAGAATGGTTTTCTAAGTACGTAATTTCACAGAAGTGGAAGAAGCTGGTTCAAAGGGAGGCAGAGTAAGCTTCTCCATCACAAAATTAAGATCCCAAGGAGGAGAGATGGGTTTCCTTGGAAGGGTTAAGATGCAGAACTCCCCTGAGGAAAAGCTTGATCTCAAACCTAGCCACAAGTGGAGAGTTAAGAGGGAGACAGGCACTGATACCAGACAAATGAGCTTTTATAGATGAGTAGGCTAAGCTTGATTAAAGAAGCTCACAGAGGTATTGCAGTACTGTACAGACCTATGCTAAGACTGGATCCTATGTCTGCAGCACCAAAAGGAAAATGTCTTACACTTAGTCACGTAAGACTTTCTGGTAACAGATTTCTTAACCTTTGCATGACTTGTACCACCTTTCAGAGAAGAGATGTTTTTGAAGAATTAAAATCCTGTCATTCCTAGGGTTAGGTTGAGGGAATAAAGATTTGAGTGCAGCAGCAATTCTTTTTGCTGAGTAATCAGGTCCAGCTGCAGAGCAATTGTCCTGTAATTTCCCAGGGAAACAAATGTTGCCTCAGCCAAAATGGAGCTACTTAAGAGGAGTTTGGGTGTCTCGTTGTGTGCCTTGAGAAGAGTTCTGTGAAGAAGATGCAGACGAGGGAAGACATACAAGAACTTCCCTGTCCACTTGAAAGACAAGGCATCTGTCATCCAGGCTGTGGGACAAGATCCCCTGGTGCAGAACTGGGAGAGTTGAGTTTTGCTTGGAGAAGAAAAGAGGTCCATCTGAGGAGTGCCACACTAAAGCGTGATGTTGTGGAAGACCTCTGTGTTTAAGGTCCACTTGTTGAGAGATTAAGCAGTCTGCTAGTACATTGCCCTGAGAGGGGATGCATGTATCTGTGAGTAAGATGTTCATTTGCATTGCCAAACTTTAAGTCTCCTGTGCTAGCCTGCAAAGCTAGTACGACCTGATTCATCAGTAGTTACATACCACATGACCGTGATGTTGTCAGTGTACACTTGGAATGGTCCTAGTCTTCAAAGTTGGGCAAAATCTGAAGAGCTTGCAGAACAGCTTTCATTTCATTCAGGTTGATGTGTTCTTTCAAGAAGTGGGAGTTGCTATTTTACCTGCACTCTGTGTGATCCTGTCCACCCCCCCCCCACTCCTTGTCCGAGGCATCTGTGTGAACCTGTTGAAGAGGAGGAGGGAGGTGTGAAAGGTAATCCTGGGTTGAGGATGACCTGTCCCCTCCACAACATAAGCTCTTTCTTAAGACATGGGGAACAGGGGGTCTAAGGGGTGGCAGTGCTAGGACCACACAGATTTCAGGTAACACTTGATTTTCCTCCTGTGGAGTTTGGCCCAGAGGAGCATAGGGATGGTGGCTGCCAAGAATTCCAAAGTCCTTAGTACCTCCCTTACAAACTAATGGGCTGCAGAGGAGAGGTCCTAGATGTAATGGACAGCCTGAGAACCTTCTACTGAAGCACAAAAGCATGCGTTTTCTTTGTGTCCAGCCTGCATCCCAGGAGCACCAGGTCCTGTGTAGGAACTATGTGGGATTTCTTTTCAGGTTATAGTGAAACCCAGACCTGTCAGAAGATGGAGTGAAATGTAGATACTGAAGAATCATCTCTGGGGAAAGCACCTGGATCAGAGATTCATCCAGGTAGGGAAAATCTGAATTTATTGACTGCAGCAGAAAGCTACTACAGGTGCTAGGCACTTTGTGAACACTATTGGGGCTATGGAAAAAACAAAAGGCAGAGTGGTAAACTGAGAATGCCAGAGGCCAAAGGAAAAGCTGAGGAATTTCCAGCAGGAGGGATGAATGGGAAAGTGTATGTAGGTGTCCTTGAGATCTAATGACACTAAGAAAGCCTGTGGGAGGATGAAAGGTAGAGAGTCTGAAACAAGTGCATTTTGGAAGATAATACCTTCAAGTAAATGTTCAGAATGGACAGGTCTAGGATGGGTTTCCAGAGCCCTTCTTTTCTTGGGACTAGAAAAATCCTGGAATAAAACCCTTTTCCCATTAATTCCTCTTGGGACTTTTAGATAGTACTCTGAATCAAGAGGTCTTGAATAATGAGAGACAGAAGGGATACGTGGTTTTGAGGAGGTAGAGGCATGTCTCTCAGATGGGGAATGTTTTCCCAAGACATGACAGTCATCCTTGACGGAGAGGATCAACTAGTCTTTAACAGCTTCCTACTTGGCCAGGGACAGTGACAACCTTTGAGAAAGAGGAGTAATGGGACTGGGGACATGGGTAGGGTTACTGTAAGGGTAGTCAGAGGTTTTTGTGTCTAAAGGGTGGTCTCCCAGCTCACGGTTCCCTTTTGGATTTTTCAGTCTTTTCCCTTGTGTTTTCTGTTCTTTCTGGACTGTCTTCAGAACCCTTCTAATGAAGGCGTTATACTTAGCCGGGTAGTTCCTATGGTATGTAGGAACTGAAGAGTGGGATCTGTCTGCAGTCTTTCATGGTCTAACCTTGGTCTCGGAGAGTTTTGAACAGACTGGATGCCTGAGGGCCAAACAGTAAGTCTTTGTCCAAGGGAGAATCTAGAATTTGTGATTTAAAATCCTCAGGTATAGGCCAACTCTGAAGCCATGCATACCTGCACTTAGATCCCTTGACAGCTGCCATAGAAGCAGCATCCACAGCACGATAACTGCACTTAATGCTGTGTCTGGCAATCTGAGTGGTCTGCAAAAGTAAACTCTGCACCTGATGCTTAGAGTCTGCTGTAGGAGGATCCAAGATAACTTTGTTTAAGGAGTTAAAAACAGAAATCAAATACTATTTCTTTTGAGTCTGGGAATAAATTGCCCTAAAGGCAAGGGTAGCAGAGGAGCAAACTTTCTCCCATCTATCCATAGCTCAACTGTGTTTATTGGTAGGTAGGGCATTAGTACTGAGTAGAAGCTTGGAGGGCTGAACTGAACAGTGAGATACTGCAGAAAGGTCTGCCACAGGGTTCTTAACACAGATATTTAAGGTCATCAGGAACTTTGTAAAACCTAAATGGTGTCTTAGGAGCTGGTGGTTGAGAATCAGGTGCAGAACAGGTGGAAAGAAAAATGGCCTGGAAAGCCTCAAGAACAGTTAGGAGTGGTGGAGGGGCAGAGATACCCATCTCCAAGAGGGTGTAAAACTTATTTTGAACATCAGAGATCTACGTGGATTGCCAAAGTGTTTCATCATGTTTTGTATAGCCTTCCCAAAAGAAGCCTCCTTTATAGGGGGAATCAGGTGACACAGTCCCCTACATCTGGAGAGATTTGACCTGGAGAATGCAGCTGAGTGGAACAGACCAGAGAATGGTCAGAGGCATATTTCTGCTCCTCATCAGAGCAGGTTTAAGAGGAGTAGCCTTTGGTTGTGGAGACCTGAAAGGAGGAGGCTTCAAAAACTTAACAGCATTTAACAACCCTTGTGAGAAGTTCATCCACTCCTTCTCTCTAACTGCTGACAGGAAGGCTACATGCTTAGTCTTCTGCTATTTCTTTTTAGACATGATGTCTGTCTGCATGAGCTGTGGAAATTCGGAACCATGTCTAACCTCCATTAGACAGGTTTGTATTTCTTCTTTACCTAGAATTTGAGGGACACTTCGCAGTTTTTCTGAAATGATGAGACCCAATTAAATAGATTTAGTGGCAGTCTGCAAGGAGTCAGGTACCATACAAGCCTTGGACAGGGTCTCAGTAGCTGGAAAATGAGAAGTAGACTGATGTACCATGGGTTCTGAAATCTCAGCAGGTACGTTGGAGCCAATAACGTTGGACTGCAAATCCATTCCAGGCCTCTTAAGTTTTTTCTTATGCAGCAGAAGTACAGCCAATGAAGTGGAATCAGCCATTTTGGATTTGGCCAAGAGTTTAAAATGCTGTGTCTCAAGAAAGGTATTGAGAGTAGAAAGCCTAGAAATAAGGGCTTTTTGGAATGAATGAATGACCATGCAGATACAGCAAGATCGGTGTGTTCTGGGCCTAGGCAAAAACTCACTTGGTATGCAAATCCTTGTATGGAATTTGCCTACCACACTTTCACTTACCCCTTCTAGCTGACATCTAAAAATGTAACAAAATACTGAAAGATAAAAAGTAAGATTCCCCAGTGGGGCACTTCACTGGATAAGTGAATGAAGCAAAGGTACCAATGAACAAACAATGAACAGTCTGACGGATGCACGACCTGCGTTTGAGTTATGTCCACACTCGTACATCTGTCTTTAAACCCCAAAGCATACGAGCTGAGGTCATGCGGAACGTATGGACTAGGGAAGGTAAAAGCTTTGGTACCCTGACTGGATGTCAGTGATAACTCATATGTCAAGAATACTGCAAAAGTGATTTTAGTCAGATCATCAGGCAATGTTGAATAATTTGTCACAGGTAACTTTTTCCACTGGTTTCAGTTACCACAAATGCAGGTACAGGATTCTCAGATGCAATTTCCACAGGTACATTAATTTATCATTTGTTTTCCGGGAAAGTCCGACTTGGAACTAAGCCAATTTTTAGCAGAGGTCAGGGGAGAAACACTCCAAGCGCATGTCTTTGTGACATCACATCAAATGTCACTTGCAGGAAACACACTGGAACTTCAGTGACAGTCAGGAAATCATCCTTCTCTTTTTCAGGTTCATAGACCATTTACAGTGGATATAAAAATGTACACACCCCTGTTAAAATGCCAGGTTTTTGTGATATAAAAAAATGAGACGACAATAAATCATTCCAAACTTTTCCCACCTTTAATGTGGCCTATAACCTGTACAATTCAATTGAAAAACAAACAAATCTGTTAGGGGGGGAAATGTATAAAAAATAAAAAAAAACGTACAATAAGCTGGTTGCATAAATGTGCACACCCTTAAACTAATACTTTGTTGAAGCACCTTTTAATTTAATTACAGCATTTAGTCTTCTTGGGTAGGAGTCTATCAGCATGGCACATCTTGACTTGGCAATATTTGCACACTCTTCTTTGCAAAAGTGCTCCAAATCTGTCAGATTGCGAAGGCATCTCTTGTGCACAGCCCTCTTCATGTCACCCCACAGATTTTATATTGTATTTAAGTCTGGGCTCTGACTGGGTCATTCCAAAACGTAAATTTTCTTCTGATGAAGCCATTCTTTTGTTGATTTGGATGTATGCTTGGGGTCACTGTCATGTTGAAAGGTGAAACTCCTCTTCATCTTTATCTTTCTAGCAGAAGCCTGAAGGTTTTGGGCCAAATGTGACTGGTATTTGGAACTGTTTATAATTCCCTCCACCTTGACTAGGGCCCCAGTTCCAGCTGAAGAAAAGCAACCCCAAAGCATGATACTGCCACTATCATGCTTCACTGTGGGGATGGTGTTCTTTTGGTGATGCAAAGTGTTGTTTTTGCACCAAACATACCTTTTGGAATTGTGGCCAAAAAGTTCAACCTTTGTCTCATCAAACCAGAACACATTTTCCCACATACTTTTGGGAGACTTGATATATTGTTTTGCAAATTTTAGCTGGGCCTGGATATTTTTCTTTGTAAAAAAAGCTTCCGTCTTGCAACCCTACCCCATAGCCCAGACATATGGAGAATACAGGAGATTGTGGTCACATGTAGTACACAACCAGTACTTGCCAGAAATTCCTGCAGCTCCTTCAGTGTTGCTGTAGGCCTCTTGGCAGCCTACCTGACCAGTTTTTGTCTCGTCTTTTCATCAATTTTGGAGAGATGTCCACTGCTTTTCTGTAATTAAATCAAAAGGTGCTTCAACAAAGTATTAGTTTAAGGGTGTGCACACTTATGCAACCAGCTTATTGAACTTTTTTTTTTTTTATATTTTCCCCCCTAATAGATTTTTCAATTGAATTGTACAGGTTATTGGTCACATTAAAGGTGGGAAATGTTTTGAAATGATTTATTGTGGTCTCACTTTTTTACATCACAAAAACCTGGCATTTTAACAGGGGTGTGTACACTTTTTATATCCACTGTATGTCAATAGTGACTGAAGGAAATTTTAACTGTACATGAGGAAAGAAAATGGAAAAAGAACAGAATATTAAAGTATTAAGGGAATGAATACAATGTGGAGATTTAACAGTAGAAAGAGAACGGACATATAAAAAGGGGAATTTTAAGACTGAAATTGATTATACAGTTTACTGTAAAGACATGAAAAAATACAGGGAATATAGATGGTACTGTTTTTTCTGATCATAGAGCTGCATGGGCTATAATAGTGAAAGACAGGAAAATAAAGGGGAAGTACACAGATATTAAATGCAGAGTTTAAAAAGCAGGAAGAAATGATAACAAAAAAATATGGAAAGATCATATGACAATGAATATTTTATAAAACTGGACATGTATACAAATGTACTTAGAAATGGAAGGAATAAACAAATAAGATGAATTATAAGGACATGGAATTAAGAAAAATGACAGCAAGGAAGTTTCAAAATAAGAGAAACAGATGTATGAAAGAACAGAGAAAAGTTAAAATGATGTGATATAGACAAAGACTTTTGTCTGAAAGTAAAAAGAGGATGTTTCCCTACTTAGGGAAATGTAAAAAGAGTGGGATGGATGGATGCTACCTTAGCTGGCAAAGGAGGCATAACATACAAACAAAAGGATATCATGGAGGTGGTAGAGAATTTCTTTACAGAAGATGGAAGAAAAAATGTAAATGGATCAGCAAGAATAATTAAAAGTGAAAGACTATCTGAAAAGTAAAGATTTTTTTAGAAAGCGCTATAACAATAGAAGAAAAAGAGATGGTGATAAAAGGAACGTGCCAGGATTGGCTAGTGTAAGCTACGGGTATTATATGTAAAACAATAAAGATGAGATAATTCTTTTTTTAAATATTAAATGAATGGACAAAGGAAGGTATAACAGAAGATGTATAAAGTGCAGTGACAAAATTAATACGGAAAGAATAAAAGATTATATCAAAAAGTTGGAGGCATATAACAATAAAGAATACTGACTATAAAATATTTATGAAAACACTACAAAAAAGGATGCAAAAAGTACTGGATGAGGTAGTAAGAGAAGGGATCTATGGTATAAGAAGAAGGTGGGGGTGAAATAAATGTTAATTACAGTGAAAGTAGTAGAGGTAGTACAGTTGATACTGAAAGAAAATAAAGACTGATAGCATGTGATGTAGCTGAAGTCTTTGGTAAAGAGAGGTATGAAGCAATGTTGCAGACTTTAGAGGTGTGCGGTATAGAAGAAATATATAAGTATTGAAAATGTTATAAAAAATCATGGGTACAAGTTATGATAAATACATAAATAGGAAAAAAAATTTGAGAGAGGAGTAAAATGGATGAGTACATGCTTATTTATATTAGTAATGAATGCAGTAGTACTGACATGTATTCAAGAAATGAGGGGGGTAAGATGGGACATGAAGGGAATGTTATATTACCAATATGTAGGACCCCTTGAGTTGACATTTTTCCTGTAACAACACCATTGAAATTTCACCAGTACCTAGTTGCACACAGGACAACTAGTTTGCAGTAACAAGCACTGTTCCCAGAGCTGCAAACCGGATACACCTAACATTACTTTATATTCTCACTCCAACTGTCTAATAAAATAGGGTCTGTTGTCATGGACATGAATTTTCCCACTATCTCCGTTACTAGCTTGGTGGTTATGGGCATACTGAGGCAATGCAGAAATTGCCTCATGTTTACTGACAACCAGTTAATTGTCAAACAAACTGATATGGTATGTGAGAGGTGAATTTACACAATGTCACTGGAGACAAAGCTGTCACATAACAGCACTCGTAACGTCAACAAGGTTGTCTGTAGTACACAGTAGGCACTTATCACACACAATTCAAAGCAGATACATAGACCCACATATGCTGGAGGCACTTAAATGTAACCTACCTAAACCCCAAAGACCTCCTACATGAAGTACACATAAACAGACTCAGCAACCCAGAACAAACACACTTTCAAAATAACATCAACACATTTTATTTATTTTATTTTACATTTGTTAACCGGGCTAGTCCATCTGGATAGATTTCCATTTTCAGTAGAGGCCCGGGGAGAAAAGCTCCAGCAGTAACAAATAGAAATAAAAATTAAAAATCAATCTTGTTACATAGTAAATGAAAGGATTACAATAAAAAATACAGGAAGTAATAATAAAATAAAGTAGGTATTTACACTAGTAAAAGTGACAAGTATAGGATAAATTATTATACAGTATGATTCATGAGGACTTTCAGTACATCAAACAGGATAGATTACACCAGTATGTTGATTTGAGTTCACCAGTTACAGTCCTGCTTCCAAGGAGTGTGCATTAAAGTTTTGGTAAATTTAGCAGGAGGAGGAAATAGTAGTGAAAGCAGAAGATTAGTCAGGGTTGCTGCAGGGGCATAGCCAGTGTGTTCTGAGGTGTCTTTTGAGGTTTTGTTTAAAGAGAGGCAAGGAAGAAGGTAAAGTTAGTTCATTAGGCAGTAGGTTCCATTTTTTTCCCACTGTGTTGGAAAACAGAGGATCTCCAGCTTATGCTAGCAAGAACTTTGCTAGAAGAGCGTAGGGAATTTAGATTTTTGTAGGGGATTATGAGATTGAAGAGTATAGGAGTGCTGTTAGGTTGTTAAAATATCTTGTGGGCAATGGCGAGTTGGGAGACTATCAGATGGTTCTGAAGTTCAAGCCAGCCTAGCTGCATTAGATTCAGACAGTGGTGAGTTCTAAAGGGATTACCAGTGGCAAATCTAGTGTGTTATTATAGGAAATACTCGGACATACTCGGAGGCTCTAATAAAAAACTTACCAAAACAACAGAGGCTCCCAAAGCAGACATCCAAAAATCCACCACCTCAAAACAAAACACATGCAACACATACTTCAATAAATCAGTGTGTCGACCAATCGCAGCCCTTAAGGCCAAACACCTTGCCTGATACACTAGTAATAGGTGACTCCATAGTCAGACACACTGATGTCCCACTGAGCAGGCTGAACAAGGAGAAGGTGACTGTGAGCTGTCTATCGGGAGCTAGGATCCGCCACATAACACACGCACTCAGGTCACTCCAAAGCAAGTACAAATATGACTCCGTCATTGACCATGCTGGTGTGAATGACCTGAGACGTACCTCCCTGGACTACATGAAAAGAGACATAGAGGAGCTCTCCGATTATGTAGCCCAGGCTGGTATGACCCTGACCCTGAGCAGCATCTTGCCCTCACCAAGAATGATACCACAATACAAAGACAAGATGATCAGCTTTAACAATTGGCTCAAGTACTGGTGTCATTCTAAGGGGATCCAATGTCTGTCTGCCTGGGATGATATGTTGGATAAGCCACGCTGCTTAAGGGATGGCTTACACCTGTCACCACTGGGCTTCCGGATATTGGCTAAGGCTCTTGCCACCCCATAGTGCCTTTTTAGGCAAGGCTCAAAGACAAACCCACCTCCTTAGAAAACAAAATGGAAAAAACTAAGGGTAATGCTGCTCAACGCCAGAAGTCTAAATCTCAAGATGCAGGCACTTGATGCACTCCTCAGCATGGTGAACATCGGCGTCTGTGCAGTAACTGAAACCTGGTTCAAGGCTCCTGAGAGCACCCCAGCGCTACCAGGCTATACCTCGTATCATGCTTTTCGGCCCCAAAACCCGGGCCGAACCACAAAGGGGGGGGGAGTGTCCATATTCATAAAGGACACCCACACCTCCAGGTTAGTAGCAACACATGAAGCATCAGAGACCATACAGGTGCAACTAACCATAGGCAAAACTGCTATACAACTGGTAGCATGTTACAGACCACCCTCCCAATCTCAAGAACCCCACTCAGCCTTCCTGAAGACATTGGAGGATATGAATGCATCACAAAATACCATCATACTGGGAGACTTCAACTACCCAAACATAGATTGGGTACATTATTCTAGCCCTAATATCCTAGCCCAAGGTTCCTGGAATTCATAAATTCAAATGCACTGGAACAACTAGTCACCTCTCCCACTAGGGGAGATAATATACTAGACCTGATCATCACAAACATGGGGACAAAATGCTCCACACCGGAAGTATACCCCTCACTAGTGAGATCTGACCACAAACTAATCACCCTGGATATACATATCCCACCTCCACCCCCAGCACAAAAGACCACAGTGAAAAACTTCTCAAAAGCAGACTTCACTCTTCTTAAGACTGAGATGGTATCCTTTAAGCCCACTGTGCCAGTGGATACCACATCACACAATGCCGAATCCTTCACAAATGCTTTCTATGGACATCTCCAAGAATGCATGGATCATGCAATCCCAAACAAATCCAAGTCCCTCTCCACCAAATGTAAGCGTCCTGTCTGATGGACCTCAGCCATAAACAAATTGTATAACAAAAGAAGGAAGCTACAGAGCGAAATCCCATGAAGGGAAGACATCTCTGATCAACATTAGCAGAAAACTACGTTCTCTCATAAAAACATCCAAGGCAAACTTTGAGAGAAAAATCGCTAAGGACACTAAAGATAACCACAAAGCCTTCTTCAGCTATGTTAGAAACCTGGGCAGAAACCCTCAGATATGCTCAGAGTTGGTTCACAACAACAAAAAATACACTGAACCCACAGATATTGCCAACATTCTGGCTGACAGTTTCAGTGCAAATTTCTCCCCTCCTTCACCCCCAAAAGAAGAAATACTTATCCCAGCTGAATGTAATCTCCCTGTCATCTCAGATGTCCAAGTGAGTACCGCCCTAAACAAAGCAAAAAACACAGCATCAATGAGACCTGACGGTATCCCGGGGTGCGTGTTACGTGAACTCCAAGAGGAGCTAAACCCACACATAAAAATGCTATTTAACCTTAGCCCTGCAGCGGGTTGTGTACCTGCACACTGGCATACAGCAACAGTGGTCCCACTCCACAAGGGGTGCCTCTACAGACCCTGAAACTACGCCCCATAAGCTTAACTAGCCTGGTCTGCAAAGCTATGGAAAGAATCATTATGGAACTCATAAACAGAGACATAGGGGACCTACAGACACTTGACCCCACCCAGTTCGGCTTTGTAAAGGGCAGATCCTGCCTTTTAAACCTGGTTGACTTTTTCGAAACAGTCACTAGAGCCATTGATGAGGGCAAAGCAGTCCATACAGCATACCTGGACTTGGCTAAGGCCTTCGACACAATACCCCACTCAGGCATCATAGATAAGCTAAACAGCTTAAAAGTAAACCCTTATGTCACTAGATGGGGTTGCAAACTGGCTAAAGGACAGAACCCATTAAGTTAAAATCGCTGGAGCAATGTCAGACTCAAAGCCAGTCACAAGTGTCCCACAGGGATCTGTCCTGGGACCCCTCTTGTTCGGCATTTATTTCTCAGATGTTAAAGCAAACATGGGAGGGCTGTGGCTGACAAAGTTTGCAGATGACTGCAAACTAGGTGCCATAGTCGATACACCAGCAGACACACACATCCTACAAAAAGGCCTCACTGAAATGGACAACTGGTGCCGTAGTCACGGCCTTAAACTAAATGCCAAGAAATGTATAGTCATCCCTTTTGGAAAAAACAAAGTACCCACAAATTATCACATAGACAGCAACCCACTGAGTACGGAAAAAGTAATCAGAGACCTAGGGACCCAAGTAGACAGCGACCTCTCATTTGACACCCACGTTGCCAAAGTGGTTAGAAAAACATTCTACCTTGCACACCTCATCATGAAGGGATTCACATCCAGATCCAAGGATGTCATTGTATCCCTATATTCCTCCCTCATCAGACCCATGATTGAGTACAATGCCCCATTTGGTATGTACCTCACCCGGCATTTGCAACAGCTGGAGAGACCACATAAGTACCTCACCAAAAGGATCAAGGGTCTCCAACATATGTCTTATTCTGCCAGACTAAAGAAACTTCAGCTCTATTCAGTAGCATACCGCCTGCTCAGAGGTGATCTCTGCCTGACGTACAAGGCCATGTCCAATCAGGATCTGATGGACATGCTCCACCTCAAAAAATCCAAATCCATCAGGACCACGAGAGCTAAAGACTTAAACCTCGGCACAAGTATGAATAGGACATGCTGGAGGGATAGATTCATAACCCAGAGGCTTCCCATGCTTTGGAACAGGATCCCAGTTCATATTAGGCAGAGCTCTTCACTGACTCTCTTCAAGAGAAATCTTGATGAGTGGATGGGAGATCGTAAGTTTACCCCAGGGGTCACATCTGTGTCACTGCTAGACAGGGGCACAGTAAACTAATTCTATTATATAAGGGGACCTTCATTGTGTCACTTCTAGACAGAGGCACAGTATTCTAGATTTATTCTGTACATTTTTGTACCATTTCATGGGGTGGCAAAAGCCACATCACTATGGCTAGGCTTACAAATGCCCCAGAGCAGATAGCCTAGTACTATACTATGAAACTATGAAATACAAAGACAAAAACACCAAGCATACACCAAATACCTTTGCAACGTGAAAGCATATCAAAAACAAACCAAAATAGCAAAGGTATGGCTCCAGTATCCACATATACAAAAGGTCACAAGCTGGTAAAGTGAAAAAAGAAATCCAAGCGAAGTATCTGTTTGCAGCTCAGCTTTAATAGTCACACAAGCGATTTCACTTAATGCTTCATCAGGTGTTCAAACAAACTACTAAAACACCATTTTTATACCTGTGAATGATCACATGATGACTAAATTTAAAACCATACATACATAATAAACTATTATAGTATACAATCTATATATATATATATATATATATATATATATATATATATATATATATATATATATAAGTTACTAAACAGATAATCAGATATTAAAAGTATGCATACTTGTGTTTTTATAAAAATGTGTAAAAATGTCTATACTTATTTACGAAGAGGTTTCCTATAAAGAACTGGTTTAATGGGTACACAGTCATTGAGACCATGCCCAAAATTAGCTCTGAGTCTCACAATCCAATTTGCTTCCAGTTCTTCTGTCCTATGTCTAATATTCCCTCTTCTTATATTAGTGTGAGTTATACCCAACACTAAAAATTTAAAAATGTGTTGTTCATCTGTGTTAATAACATGTTTAGCAAGAACATTAATATCACTTCTTTTCTTAATGTAATATAAATGTTCCCTAATTCTCTCTTTTAATGTACGGTCAGTTTTGCCTACATAAAAGTTATTACACTGGGAACAGCTTGCAAGGTAGATAACATGTGAAGTATCACAAGTAGCATCTACTTTAATATAAAAAATCTCACTGGTATCTGGATGTTTAAATGTACTGTTCTTACAAATAAAGTCACAGTACCTACATTTACCACATGGTTTAGTGCCTGGATCTAATACTGTGTAGTTTGTTCGTTTACTATTACATAATCTATTCCTGAGAGACCTTTTATTCTTAAACGAAAATTGTGGTCTTGTACCTACTATATCCTTAATTTGGTTATCTGTCATTAAAATGTTCCAATGTTCATTTATAATCTCAAGTATACATACTGACATCCCTAGTATAACTAAGAGACATCCTTAATTTGTGATTCACCAAACATCTTCCACCAGTAACTCTCTCTGAAAAAGGTTTAGCACTCGTGTCTCTCATAGAATCAACCGCTGAAGAGTTGTTCTTAATCATACTCATCTCATAACCTCTCTCTAACAATTCTAATTCTGTTCTCTTTCTTTGCTGTTCATGCTCTTCATTCTTCACATTCAGTCTTGAGGCTCTAAAGAATTGATTTCTGGCAACATTTTTAAATATAAAATTGGGGTGCATGCTCTTCCTATTCAATAACTGATTGGCATGACAATCCTTCCTATATAAACTAGTACTTATCTCACCCATATCATCCCTACTGACAAATACATCTAAAAAATGTATACCTTGTGCTGAATAATTCAGAGTAAACTGTAAAAAATTAGAAGAGCTGTTAACGTACTTCATATATTCTGATAATTGTTCGTTTGTTCCCTTCCATAAAATAAAGAGGTCATCCACAAACCTTTTGTAAAACAATATTAAATGACTGTGTACCCATTAAACCAGTTCTTTATAGGAAACCTCTTCGTAAATAAGTATAGACATTTTTACACATTTTTATAAAAACACAAGTATGCATATTGGTAAGGTCAGACCAGAAAATGGTCTTCCCTTTGAGGTAAAAATAAAACCTGGAACCCCAGCTAACCTTGGAATATTCAGGAACTACTGTAAGGTAACTTCCAACTATTAAGTGATAACCTTGCAAAATTTCAAGCCCCTGAAAACGCTACTGCCTACGAAGAACTGTTCACAGAAACCCTATACAAAGCATGTTAATAGTTGCATATAGTAGCAGCTAAACTGACCAGGTAGTAGTACAGAACTAACTCAAAAAACAAGCCATCCTGGTGGAATCACATCATAAATAGGTTTTATAACAGAAGAAAGAAAATCATGGCAAAAATTAGGAGGTGCAGCACCCAGCAGGATAAAAGCACTCATCAAACTAAACAAAACCTAGAGGACAAATAACATCTACCAAAGCCAAGTTGAGGTAAATTTGGCCTCCCAGGCCAAGGACAACCACAAGGCATTCTTTAGCTATGTCCTCAACCTTAAAGACACTCCACAATTGCTCAGTGGAAATGCAGCCACCTATACTGTGCCAGAACCTATAGCATATGTACTGGCTGACAACTACAGCTCCAACTTTAACCTCTCTCCCCCTCAACCTTCTCTCAGGAAATACCATGAAATACAACTCCCCCTGCTATCACTAGAGAACAGGTTCTTAATGCTCTCTCTAAGGCTAAGAACACTGCATTAATGGGTCCAGATAATATCACAGGATGCCTTCTAAGTAGCATAATGCATGATCTATCTGGCCCTCTGGAATTGCTATTTAACTGTAGCCTCCAAACAGGCTTCATGCCTTATAAATGGAGAACGGCAACAGTTAACCCTCTGCACAAAAGTGGGCTATATACAGACCCTGGAACTATAAGATCCATAAGTCTCACTAGTCTCATATGCAAAGCCATGGAAAGAATCATCCTGGACATGATTAATATTGATATAGGAAACCTCCAGACACTGGACTCAACCCAATTTGGTTTCATCAAGGGCAGGCCATGCCTACTCAACCTGGTAGACTTTGAGAAGGTCACCAAAGCAATGGATGAGGGCAAAATGGTTCACACTGCATACCTTGACCTGGCTAAGGGATTTGACACAATCACCCACTATGGCACTGTTGACAAACCTAAGAAGTTAGCTGACTAGCCGACAGGACCCAGGAAGTTAGAATTGGGGAGTACACCTCTACAAAGAAGCCAATCACAAGTGGAGTCCCTCTGAAGTTAAGGCCAAAATCAATGGCCTCTAGTTCACTAAATTTGCAGATGATTGCAAATTAGGAGCAGTCACAGAATCACCCACTGACAAATGTTCTCCTGGAGGGTTGACCTAAACGACTAGTGTCAGAACCATGGGCTAAAACTAAATGCCAAGAAATGCATAATAGTATCCTTCAGGAAGTTATTCACCCCTTGGTAACTATCATATTGACCACAAACCCCAAAGGGTTGACCCAGTAGTCAGGGACTTGGAGATGCACAGACAGTAATCCAGCCTTTGACCATCACATGTCTACTGTAGAGAGTAGATCATTCTATGTTGTGCAACTTATAAACAAAGATATGGCATCTAGGTCCAAGGAAGTCACTGTTTTACTGTATTTGGTATTCATCAGACCTATCACTGATAACAATGTTCCCTTTGGTATGTACTTAACCAGGCATATCCAACAATTGGAATGTTCACAGAGATTCCTCACTAGAAGAGTACAGGGCATAAGTATCATGTCTTATACAGACTGCCTCAATGCTCTGTCCCTGTAATCTGCCTCCTATAGGCTCTTGAGGGGAGATCTATACCTGGCATACAAGGCAATGTCAGACCCCACTCTGATGGACATCTTGTATATCCGCAAAACAAACAGCACCAGAATGACCTGTTCTAAAGACTTAAACATTGCCTATGATATAAACAGGACCTGCTGGAGAGACAGGTATGTACCACAGAGACTACCCCTTCTCTGGAACAGGCTCCCCCATCCATTTGGAGCAGAGTTCCTCCCTAATTCAAGTGCAACTTGGACAATTGGATGGGGACCAGGAAATTTATCCTTGGTTTGGCACCTGTCTCTTTAATGGACACAGGCAGCCTATAAATGGTTCATTTCCAAGGTCTGTGTTTGTAAATGTTCAACGCCCAATCCCCTGCATACACTTATCAAGGGTACCAGAACTTGTCATAGATATATGGCTAGGCTTAAAAAGGTCCTTGTGGTCGTTAGCCTGGTAGATGACTATGAATTTATGATTTAATATAAAAAAAATGCTTGGTGGAAAAGTTTTTATCTTTTCAGATAACAGACATACACATTGAATACTTATGTATTATGAAAATAGCATATTTATGGGGAAAGAGAGAGACTGTTTAGCTTCATTTGGGTCTCAAGGCTGAAATCAGTGAAAAGAGGGATAATGTATAATAAAGAAGGAGGCGGTTTGAATTTAAGTAATCCAGTGGTACATTTAGCATTTATTTTCAGTTAATGAGAATGGTTAAAAAAAAAAAAAAAAAAAGAAAAGACCAAAAGAAATGATAGGTAAGATGTTATATGAAAATACAAGCATGTATAGGAAGAAAAAACGGGGAAAAGAAAATAAAAAAGGACAGAACTGAAGAAAAAGAACGAGAATGAAATTATGTGAGTTAAAAGTAAGTGAGGTTGGAATGAATTGTATCAGTTTACATTTATTTTTGTAGGTACACATGGAAGGAATAAAAAAATGAAAAAAAGGAAATAAAAGACAGGGAAAAAAGTATGAAATTTGTATAAAGAAGGGGATTATTTTGTGGAGATTATTAGAAATGTTACTGGTGAAAGGGAATATGAAATATAAGGTGAGTAAAGAAAATGTGTTGACTGTAGCAAATATCTTTTTGGATTATAAAAAGAACATTTGTGGAAAAGCTTCAAAATAATATAGATGGGAATAATTTAAATGTATAAATATGACATTAAATGAGAAACACGATAAAGAAAGATAATATTGATATATAGGATAAAGTACTATTTCTGACTATATGGGTGCCACCGAAAAAAGATGTGAAGATTTGTTACATAAGAAAATGGAAGTACATGATTTATTAGCTGAAATAAAAGGACAGTTGTGGGGGAAAGGGTGGAGGGGGATAGAAGATAAATATAAAAGTAAAAAGAATAAAAGTGATATAACTGTTAAATATTGTGTGTTCAACAAAACAACCAATGAAAATACTAGGGGAGGCTGATGTGAATAAATAATTTCATTACAAAAAACAAACCGTTACGTGCTTTTGACCAAACACTTGGGTCTACATCAGAATAACTAACTCTCACACAACATGGTCCTTTTTAAGCACATTAACCTAATCACATACTTAAATAATTAGGACCAAATGACTTATTCATTAACATCTTTTATTCCTATTTATTTTTAACACTACTGAATAATTAACCATTCTATTAAGTCCTGGGGTTACATAAGTATTCAAAATGACTTGCCATTTAATTTCTAAAAACTCTAATTCATCATCTCTGTTACCATTAAATCCCTTAAGAACTCAATCAATTATTGTAAAAATAACTGCCTTAAAATTCTTACAAATCACAGAATGTTCTGTGGATTTTTGATTTGGTAAATTATTTTGTGTTGATATCTAGTATGAATGTAAAAAAAATAGTGTAAAGAACTGATATAAATTTTTTTATGGTATAAAAAAAGAAGTTATATACTCATAATGTTCCATCTGTGTTGTCCATTTCCATTCTCCCTCCACAACTAGGTTTGGATCAGACCTTGGATCTAACTCAGCTGCTTTTTTTTACAGCTTGTGGCCACTAAAACTCGAGCTCCGCCCTTACTCATAATGCTCTATCCCCTAACATACCTCAGATCTTGTTTACTGGCTTATAGCTTTAAAAGGAATATTAGCACCCTAATAAGAGAGGCCAATATCTGGAGCTCAATAGCTAGAGCTTTAGTTCCCTTGTTACCTCTTGCTCTTCCAGAAGATATTGATGCAAAAGTTGGGGGTAGGCGGGAGGGGAGTTGAGGAAGCATGAAAATGGACAACACAGATGGAATGTTATGCTGAGTATAGAACTTCATCTGACATCAATTTTCATTCATTCCTCAACAATTGGGACAGAGTCCCCAGCTACCTGAAATCAACGGAGGACACTAAGAAAGGATATTCCTGAGCAATGTTGTTCCAAATGCTGCTCTTCCCCTCAAGACCACATCCAATTTGTAATGAGTAATAAAAGTATGAGGATTAACCCAAGTTGCAGCCACAGAGATATTGTGCACGGAAGCCCTGGACAAAAATACTAAAGATGTTGCCATGGACCTGGTTGAATGGGCTCTCAAAGGTTTTGGTAAGGATACACCAATTTTGTTATAAACAAAGGATATACAATCAGTCAACCATCTGGCTAAAGTTCCTTTTGTAACTGACTTGCCTAATTTAGATTCCGCAAAGGAAACTTTGCTCTGTTTTTCTGAAATTCTCTGTTCGATGGGCAAATCTAACATGTATTCACCTTTGTTTCGTTTGTGAAATTTGGAAAGAAAACTGGAAGATTAATGAAATGATTGATGTCAGTTTCTGGTATCACCTTAGGAAGAAGGGAAGGGTTGGTTCACAGTGCTACCCTGTTTTAATTAAATATTAAATAAGGAGGTCTAGAAGACAAAGCTTGAAGTTCTGAAAGTCTTCGAACAGAGGTAATGACTACCAAAAGTACAGTTTTTTAGGTTAAAAACTTTAATTCACATTTTGCTGCTGCTGATTTGAAGGGAGAATGAACCAAGGCTTATGGTACTAAATTCAAGTCCCATGGTGGAGCTGGGTCTTTATTAGGTGGTCTCAAAAGAAGGGTATCCCTTTACAAAGGCCTTGCAAAGTTTTGATGAAGCCAAGGTGGAATTTTCAAATCCTACATGAAAAATTAGAAATGTCAGCTAGCTAAACTTTAACAGTAGAGGAATTGGCCCCTTCATTAAGGATTGTTGCAAGAAACTCAAGAACTTCATGTACTGGTGCTAAAAAAGGTCAATATCTTTCTGCTTCACCTAAAGGGTTGTAGAATCAATCGGGCCAAAAGAGAAGAATTTTGAATTATCTTTTTGACTTGAAACTGAATAATCTGTACCCTTGGAAAAGGAGGGGAGGCTGTCACTGATGATGTGTTGAATAAAGCTCCTATGAACTCGAAAGTTTGGGTAGATTCTGAGATTTGTTCAGGCTGATGGTAACTCCCAGAAGACAGCAAGTCTGGAGTATATAATGTTGAGCTCTTATTAGTAGATGCCTGGTCGGAGTGGTTATGGCCTAGTCGTCCAAGTACGGTAACACCCGGAATCCATGTAGTCTCAAATGTCCTGCCACTACTGCCATGCATTTGCTGAACATCCTTTCTCCTGTTTTCTTTGGTGCTAAAAAGAATCTTGAGTAAGTTAGGGACTCTACCTTGTCTGGGGGGACCTCTTGGATGACTCTTTCTAGTAAGTTTTCTACTTCTAGAGCTACTTCTTTCCTCTCACTTGGTGGAACATCAGGAATTTTGTTTAATGCTGGTGGGAGTGGTAGGGGAAAAGGGAATTCTATAATCTCTAGAAATAACCCTCTGCACCCAATTATCTTTTGTAACATCTACCCAGGCTCTCTGGTGCAGAGAAAAACAACCCTTGACTGCCTCCAGGTGTGGACAATTGGGCCTCCTTTCAGGAGTGCTGATATAGTCAGTCAGAAAAAGAATCTCGACACCTGGTTCTGTGGGCCTCCACTGCTGCGTAGGTGGTGCCTCCCATTTGAGTTCCCCCCTCTGCCCCTGGGGGAACTATCCCCACCTGGATCTTGGAAAGAACCGTAGGACTTTTTGAACTACATTTTTCAACCCCCTTGTTGATACCTGGGGAACATTCTTTGAAGAGTAAATTAATGTATGCCCATGCCACAGAGGGTCTTACCATCTTGCTGGAGAGTGTGCCCTTTACCTTAGGGCTGAACAAAGAGCTTCCATCAAAGGGTGCATTGATGAAGGAGGACTTGAAGGGCTCCGCAAAATCACACAGGTGCATCCAGGGGTATCTCCTAATAGAAACACCTGAACCTGTCACCTTTGAAGTACCTTCACCTGCATGTGAAATGAGCCTCATGGACAAATTACTGACTGACTGTCGGGTAGCCAACTGTGAGGCAACGGGTTCCCTATGTTAGAATGAAAGCTCGGAAGATCAACACTGACATCACCAACACCAGAAAACCAACGGAGTAGTTAACAAACAACTCGGAATCCCAACAGCGAAAACACCGACATGGGAAACGTGTGAGCGCGACTAGGTAAGTGTGCGATAGTGAGGTACTTAGGGTTAGGGTGCGGGTAAGTTAAGTGTGTGATAGTGAGGGACTTAGGGTTAGGGTGCGGGTAAGTTAAGTGTGCGATAGTGAGGGACTTGAGGTTTAGGGGCGGATTAAGCGAGTTAGGGTTAGGGTGTGGGTAAGGTAAGTGTGCGATAGTGACGGACCTTAGGGTTAGGGTTTGGGTTAAGGTTAGTGGATAGATAGTTCTGTGTAAGGTGTAGTGTAGGTTTTTAGGTTGTTGGTATGCTTGTGTTGTGTGTGCATTGTGTGGAACAGCGAACGTTTTGTTTTGTTAATTGTCGGTATTGTGGTTTGTCGGGCATGTGAACTTCCGTGTTTTTGCGGATTCGTTCTTGTGGTGTTGGTCTAATGTAGTAGACCCGAGCCAACAGTGGTCTGAGCCTCAGAAGTACTGGTCCCAGTGAGGGATTTGGAGACTTCTTTAATCAAATCTCTCGGCAATCTACTGAAGTGTGCCAAATAATTCAGTGACCTGAGTGCAAAGGTCGCTGAAGCATATACATGCTTCCAAAATCTGTCCAACACCCTTGACTCCTTGTTAGGAGGATGGACAGAAGAACTCTATTACGCAAGTTTTTTCTTCATGGCCGCCGCCACAACCATGGCATCTACCGGTACTCCCTTGCTGCTAAACTCTCTTCCTTTTCGTGGTGTCCAAATCCTGTCTGGTCTTTTGTGGATTGGCTCAACAGTGTCTGGTTCTTTCCACTCCTGCCTGAAGATGAAATCAATGAGCTCATCGGCAGAAGGAATCACCCAGGAGGTAGATGGATCAGACCCCAAAGGCTTCCAGGAATACTGACTCATCTTGGTAAGGGTTATCCATAGACCAAACATCGCTTTGCTTGAGGACTTCCAAGACAGCTCGAAAAGAGATGTCATCAGGTGGTGATCTTGGGGACCCCTCCCCCTCATCATAATCAGTATCTTCAGTGACTGACTCTTGAGGAAAGACTAAGTGCTTCCTTTTTCACTTTCTCTTCCTAGGGACTTCTTTGGTGGGATGTTCTGGAGCAATATCGGAAGAAATGAGAGTACTCTGCTGTGTTGGCTGTCCCTGCAGTATAACGTGATGAGCCTCAAGGCACAGAGACATATGGGCTCCAAAGGGAAGATTTATGAAGGGAGGAACCGTCCAGCCTGCAGAAGCAGAAAACACTCCCTCCACTACCTTGAAAACAGAGCAGTCCTGGGAGAAGGAGGCCGACTGAGCCGAGAAGCCATGCTTCCAGACCACTGGCTCCCCCTGACCCAAGGGTAGTCCACCTGAGGCAGAGGTCATAGTCTAACTTGCCAATGCCGAGGCTAAGAGGTGCAGAAAAGGCTTTGACAACTTTGTGCGAGTTAGATAAGGGGAGTTTGTGCTGACAATTTTTGCATTTTTTTAAAGCCAGAAGGCTTTTCTGTCATTTCAGCACTTTAGCTAACAGAAAGACAAGAGGAGATTTTGTTTTAAAACAGGAATAAAAAGGGATGAAACTACTACCAACAATGGTATTAGAAAGGGAAAGGGAAAGAAGAAAATACCAACAATGGTAAATAAGCAATACACTAAATAGGGAGGATACAAGATCGAATAATAATTAAAAACTTTAATAGAATCTCCTTGTGTTCAGACTGAGTGCGCTTCTGAGCTGATAAGTATATTTTTTGGCACTTTTTAACTGTTCAGAGCTGAATAAAACAATAATTGAATTCATTTCAGAATACAGTTTGAATAAATTACATTTATTTAAACTGTATTTGCTTTTATATTGCTACACACTCAAGTGTGCTAGCTTGCACTGCACTTGAATTGTTTTTAGTGCTGTTAGAGCTGCTTTTCTGTATTAAAAAAAAAAAAAATAATTCTAAGCTTGTTTCCTGCCTTTCCTGTAACTAGTCTAGTCCAGATACAGATTTGCTGTATCCAGGACTGTTTGTAAGCTTCTGAGCCCCACAAGCCTGTGTTGGAGGGAAGCCTTCTCGCTTATTAGTGGGAGTGGTAAGCACTAGGTAGCCTATCACAAGTAGGGTTGCTACCAATCTGTTTTTTTTTCTGGACTATTTGGAAATCAAATTGATTCACTAGTAGTCCGGAAAACACTGTACAAACTCCGGCATTCTGTTTCTAAAAAGGAAACAGACTATCAAAGTTTGTATATCAGCTGATTTACTATGCTTTTTTTTTTTTTATTACAGAGAAGCATAGTAAATCAGCCGAAATCAGGCATCAGGAACAGAAAAAGAGGACTTTCCCCACCAGGCAATGTCACAGTGACATCATAAAATGGGCAGAATGTAGGCGGGAGAGAGGGCAGGCTGGGCGGGATTACTGGTGATGTGAGGGGTGTGGCCTTACTCTGGTTTTAGCTACAACGTAAGATGGCAACCCTAATCACAAGAAGAGTGGTTTCTGGTCCAGAAATTGTAGTTTATTGGCTGTTTGGGCAGTTTTTCCATCTCTTTCAACTTTCTGGTTTAAAAGCCCGCGTTTGCACTTTTCCCACCTTTCCTGTAAGTAGTCTAGTCCAGATACAGACTTGCTGTATCCAAGACTGTATGTAAGCATCTGAGCTCCCCCCCCCCAAGCCTTTCTGTGTTGGAAGGAAGCCTTTTAGCTTATCAGTGGGAGTGGTAAGCACTAGGTAGCCTATCTACCACAAGAGGAGTGGTTTCTGGCCCACAAAACTGTAGTTTATTGGCCCTTTGCACAGTTTTTCCATCTCTTTCAACTTTCTGGTTTAAAAGCCCACCTTTGCACTTGTTTCCTGCCTTTTCTGTAACTAGTCTAGTCCAGATACATACTTGCTGTATCCAGGACTGTTTGTAAGCTTCTGAGTGGTGCCAAAGTCTGCTCAGTTTTTCCCTTTGATTTGCTAGTTCTCTCCTTTTCTGCACTTTTACTAGCTTATTAGTCTAGCACTTTACCAGACTTCTTGTAGCAGTTATTGTAGCACACAAAAGTGCTATCAGCACTAAACATTCTACAAGGAAACAGGTCCAGTACTTATTATTAATGCCCACCTCTCCAGGCATATCTAAAGGTCAGTTCCCTGTGCTTTCTCTTATTAACCTGGTGAACTTGAGCATTCTGAGGCAATGCAGCAACTGCCTCATGTATACTGACAACCCTCTTACCTCCCAACACTCCTTCTTGCGAGAGATGCACTTATATATCCAAATTAGAAGCCATGCACTCTCCAGCTGGAGATAAGCTGGACAAGAAGAGAAGGTCAACACTTGCACCACAACCACATGGAACACACAACCCTCCAAAACACACACCAGCACTACCTTCACATAAAAATACAAACCACAGACCCACCTTCGCTGAGGATCTCAATAAAAATCTACTCAAACTGCAGAGACCTCCAAGGCAGAAGCGCACTCAACCACCACAACGCAACACTAATCACAAGACAAATAACTCTCCTAAAGTATACCACTCAACCAAAGCCCTTACGGCAAAACAGCATGCCCAATACACTAGTCATAGGTGCCACGACAGTAAGGCACACTGATGTCCCACTCACTAGGTTGAATAAGGAGAAAGTAACAGTCAGCTGCCTATCAGGTGTCAGGATCTGCCACATAACGCACGCAATCAGATACCTCAACAACAGGTACAAATATGACTCTGTCATTGTACATGTGAGTGTGAATGACCGGAGATGTACCTCCCTGGACTACATGAAAACAGACATGGAGGAGCTCTTGGATAATGCAGCCCAGGTGGGTATGACCCTAGCCCTGAGCAGCATCCTACCTTCACCCAGAATGATACCACAGTACAAGCAGAAAATGATTGATTTCAACAACTAGCTAAGTTTCTGGTGTCATTCTAAGGGGATCCAGTATCTGTCTGCCTGAGATGACATGACTGACAGACCTCTATGCTTTGCCAGAGATGGCCTGCATCTGTCACCCCTGGACTACTGGATACTGGCCAAGGCTCTTGCCACCACTATAGTGCCTTTTTAGGCTGTGTTCCAAAGACCAAATTACCACCATAACAGCTACTAACAAATGCAATTTGAGGGTCATGCTACTCAACGTTAGAAGTCTAAATCTCAAAATGCACTCGCTCGAAGCAATCCTTATAATGGAGATCGACATTTGTGCTGTAACAGAGACCTGGTTCAAGGCAGCAGAAAGCACCCCCGCACTACCAGGCTATAACTCATTCCACACCTTTCGGCTCCTGAACTTAGACAGAAGCTCCAAAGGCGGTGGTGTTTCCATATTCATAGAGGATGCTCACACCTCCAGAATGGTTGCCCAACATAATGCATTAGAGATACTTCAGGTGCAGCTAACATTGGGTACGACAGCGATTCAGGTCATAGCCTGCTATAGGTCCCCAACCATGTCCCAAGACTCGCACTCCACGTTCCTAAGCACCTGGAAGAATATTAGGGTCCAACCTAACACTCTCCTACTGGGCGAATTCAACTACCCCTCCATTAACTGGGAAAGCTACTCATGTCCCAATGCACTTGCCCAACATTTCCTGGAATTTATCAATTCCAATGCCCTGGAACAGCTCATTCTTACCCCCACTAGAGGTAGCAACATCCTTGACCTGGTCAAGAATAATATGGGCGGCCGCTGCTCTACACCAACAGTCAACTCCTCCCTGGTTAGATCCGACCACAAACTAATCACCTTGGAAATCTACATTCCTCCCACTCCACCCCCCGCAAAGGTACCCACCATGAAAAACTTCTCCAAAGCTAACTTTGGGCTCCTAAAAACAGAGGAGGCTAACCTCACTACACCCATGCAAATGGAGAATAGTTGCGTGACCTCCAAATCATACACCAATGCACTGTATGAACACGTACACAAATGCATGGCTCTCGCCATACCCAATATAACCAAGACGCTCTCCTCCAAAAAAGGAATTCAATCTGGTGGTCCCTTGCCATAAACAAACTCTACAACAGGAGGAGGAAACTGATGTGGAATAAGGTGAAGTCCCAAGACTGGAAAAACTCCCTTCCTTATCAGCCTCAACAAAAAGTTGAGATCCCTCATCAAATCTTCTAAAGCTAGCTATGAAAACAGAATTGCAGCAGATAGTAAAGACAACCACATGGCTTTCTATTGTTATGTAAAGAATCTCCACTGCAATACCCAGATTTGCTTTGAGCTACTGCACAATGGTACCTCCTATACCGAGCCAACAGATATTGCCAATATACTGGCCGACAGATTCAGTGCCAACTTTAACCCTCCCCCTCCCCCAAAGGACTAATCACAATACCAGTAGATTGCCAGGCACCCAGTATTACTGCTGCACAGGTTAAAACAGCACTGTCCAAGGCCAAGAAATACAGCTTCTATGGGACCTGACAATATTCCTGGCTATGTTCTACATGAACTACAGAGTCAACTGACACCTCACCTGTGTGCCCTATTCAATCACAGCCTCACCTCAGGCTTTGTCTCTACCAAATGGCGCACTGCTACAGTCATCCCTCTCCACAAAGGAGGAGTGACTACATACCCTGCTATCACCCCATTAGCCTGACGAGTCGAATATGCAAAGCTGTGGAACGCATCATGGACCTAATAAACAAGGAAATAGGGAACCTCCAAACTCTGGATGCTACACAGTTTGGTTTTGTAAAGGGTAGATCATGCCTGCTCAACCTGGTCAAATTCTTTGAGTCAGTCACCAGAGCTGTGGATGAAGGCAAGGTGGTTCCATACAGCCTACCTTGATCTGGTCAAGGCCTTTGATACCATTCCCCACTCAGGAATCATAGAAAAACTCACTAAGCTAGGCATCAACCCCTATATTACTAGGTGGGTTGCAAACTGGCTCACAGACAGAACCCACAGTGTGAAAGTAGCTGACTCCAAGTCAGACTGCCAACCAGTCAAGAGTGGAGTCCCACAGGGTTCGGTCCTGGGTCCTCTCCTGTTTGGCATCTACTTCTCTGAAGTCCAGGCCAACATGAATGGACTCTGACTTACAAAGTTTGCAGACTATTGCAAGTTGGGAGCTATTAATAACTCAAACCAAACAAATAGAAACCTTCCAGTCGCTCTCCAGTGGATAAAAAAGTCAGTAAGATGTCAAACACTTGAGGAACATAAATTACACTCCACAATTTATTTTCTCTAAGCTTAAAATTTCGTCGGTTGATCTAAACCAACTTCCTCAGAACGGAAAACACGTCATTGACATTCTAAAACCTTACTTATAATTTTAACTCCCCTCACGTGATTTATATAGCAAGAAATATATTAACACAATTCTGAAAAACTTCAGATGAATTCAAAATATACCTATATCTTAAACAGATAAAATATAAACTATAAAAGCTATGAGCTGACAACATATTACAATATTAAAAATATTAAACGTATAATATATATACACATACACATGGAACACTGCGACATCCAACAGCTGAATGCTACCATAAAAAACTTACTAAATCACTGCTCAGCGATGAATTAATAATGATGGATGTGGAGATAAAATTAAAAACAAAAATACAAAATACTTAATGTTGATCATGGTCATTCAGTAGTCATCAATAAATACCTAAGTGTTGTTCTTCATACGTCTAAATCACGATACAAAGTAACTTTATGACAAAACAAGAAAGCAGATTCTATTAACTTAATATTCCAAGGCGCTGATATATATGCTCTGGTTATAGCCCATAGAACATATCATATAGGGTTAACCAAAAATCAAGCATATAAACATATAAATATAGTCTAATACTCTATTCTTTATATTTTGTTTTGTAATAGTCATATTGCAATAAATTTAAATATGGCTATGTCGTATTAGTGTATTACACTGTACCTATGGAAACACTGAAGATTTAAATAGAATGAAATAAATTAATATGATAAATTAATATAAATACTACTATTGTTATTCGAAAAATATTATTCAAAAAATATATTATAGAGATAAATGTATATATATATATATATATATATATATATATATATATATATATATATATATATATATAACCCTCCCGTTCTCATAATCGGGGCTCTGCATAAGGTAGAATAAAATTCTAAACAGTAAACTGAAAGTTGTCTATTCTGTCATGCCAACATATACATTAACTATAAATATGCAAAAAACTACCTGAAATTATAAAATGAACTGGATTTCATCTTTCCAAACTCTTTCATTTGGGTAGACATGTTATAGACAACGTGCCATTTAGGCCGGGGTGATGACAAGCATCCAGATTCAACTGCCATACCAATTCCTTCATCTCCAACCTCAGAGACTCAGGTCCCCCCCTATTTTCTGAATGTATCTATTAATTCCCCAAGTGATGTTGACATCCTACAGAAAGGCCTCACTGAGAAAAATGACTGGTGTCAGAACCATGTCCTTAAGCTCAATGCCAAAAAATGTGTCATCATCCCCTCTGGGAAAAACCTGGTTCCCATGAATTACTACATCAATGGTTGTCCACTGAACACAGAAGGCATTATAAGAGAACTGGGAATACAGGTTGATAGCAACTTCTCTCTTGACCACCACATTGCCACTGGGGTCAAAGTCCTTCTATGTGGCACATCGTGTCTATATCATATTACCGTATGATGTAAATAGCGAACGCTATTTCATCGTACTGATAATATTGAACAAACAGAACAGCAAATTTTTTCCCAGGGAAAAAATTCACTGCTCCATAAAAAAATAAATAAATAAATGAACTTAAACACAAATTTAAGAGAGGGGGCTTCACCCCCCACCCCCCACCCCTACTTAAATATAGCAACTCTGAGATCGCACCATAGTGGAGGAAATGGCAAAGTCCTGAAGACAGCCCACCAAATTTTTTCCCTGGGAAAAAATTTGATGTTCCATGACTTTGCTATTTTGCCATTTCGACAGTATTGGCTCGACTAAATATCATTTGCTATTTAGTCCATTCGATAGCATCATATAGACCCGGCACATCTCATTACTAAGGGTTTTGCATCCAGGAAGAAAGAGGTCATTGTCCCCCTCTACTCTTCCTTCATTAGACCAATTATCAAGTACAATGCCCTATTTGGCATGTACCTCTCTAGACACATTTTGATTTCATTTGTTCTCCTTTTAGCTGTTTTAACAAAATAATACACTACTCAAGAGCAAACATTTTAAAACAGGTCTCAGAAAGACAGAAATAAGTAACAAGTAAAACTTCGGCTATAAATACGAGGACAAAATAATGTATTGTATGTGAAAGTGCATGCTACATAGACTGGATGTATGAAGGCAGACCTTTAGGAAAAGTTATGCAGCACTGCACAAACCTACAAAAATAAACATATGACAGACAAGGCAACAGAGTAAAACAATTAATTGATAGAGCTGAACTACTCCTCTACAATCCTGTAGAGCCCCAGCTATTCTCCCTGGCTTCAAATCCCTCAACTGCTCCTTGTTGGGCACCATGGATGCACTTCTTTGGCAGGTAGTCAACCTCAACAGTACTCACTGCTAAACCTAGAAAGTGAGGGATCATAAGGGGAGCAACAAGTACAGAACCTAAGAGATGACATTCTTGCAGCAGTTGGTCAATTACCCTACCTGTGGAGGCAGCTTGTGCAATGACTTCGGGACATCACCGTCGCTCCTTTTGTTTAACCCAAGACATACAAGCAAGTCTCCTGGTCTCCAAAAAAGTTCACCCAAGTGTCAGGTTTGATCCTCCCCCCAAGGATAAGACAGCTGGTCATTAACTGCTTCATCTTATCCCCTCAGCCAGCCCTACTGGTAACATGAATCTTTTCTGGAACTCAAGCTGTCAGAGATGCGGATGAACATCCTGCCTCTTAGCCATTGGGCTTGCAAAGAAACAGCTGAATTCTGCTGGAGAGTTTACAGCAACAATTACAATGCAGACCTTTATAGGGGATCAATATAGACATTTCCATTGTTCTACATCTTTGCAGTGGGTGCAATGAAAATGTGAACTTTGGCACATAAAGATGGATACCATTGACAAGTGAGAATATCATTACAGCAACAAAATACTGTCGGACAATATTGCCTCAAGGCACCTTCCACCCTACACTCTAAATGGCAAAGGGGTCCAAACCCCACATCATCCTGTGTCTTAATGTCTACCCATGGCAACATCATATCAATTTTGTGGAAACCTACTTAGTGAGTGAGGAAAGTCAGTGAAGTCACACTTCATTGTATCATTGTATTTTACATCCTCTGATTTCTTTTGGAAGGGGGGAGCAAAGCCCTCCATACCACCTAGGGCAGAAGTTTTTACTTCTGTGAAAAAAAAAATAGAATATGAAAAACGCATCAATGCAATGAGTTCATTCTTAGATAACATCTGGCTTGCTTAGTCAATAGGAAGCTCTAACAAGCCACATATCCATTAACAAGTATACTGATATACTTCCATAAATATATAAAACGTATTGATTTAATTAACCAAAATAGGATCCACGTTCAACTAACTTTTTGACTTTTGATGGTTTAATTTCCATTTTATGGTACTACTTTTAAATAAAGTGCTGGACTTAAAGCAATGAAAAGCTGATTGGTTATTATTTTGTTGGAACCTGTCAAATAAATCACTGAAGGTGGTAAATGTCTGGAATATAGATTTCTGTTTCTGCCTAGCTTGACCATACTGCTGTTCTGAAATAAAAACAAAAGTAATAGCTATGTTTTTGTTAATGGTAACCGAAAAAAGCATGCCAAAAATAAATAAAACACTTACTTCCCTAAGGCATGTATAAATGGGGCCAACAAGGACTCTAAATGGTTCTCCTTTGCTGCTTCTCATGATCCCAAACACTTCACACAGAAACGTAATGAACCCCAACCACCGTTCCACATCAGATTGCTGCAGTTTGTCCCGCATAGAGAAATCCTTCTGTAATGAAAGCAAAATAAACATATTAGAATTTAGGACATTTAATCCCATCTTGTTTCACACAATAAAACTGCTGAAAGCAAAACAGGCAACACAAAAATTAATATGATTTACTTATTTTCAGTAACAGACTAAGGGTACTTGCATTTCATTGCCTTCTTCATATACTTGCCTCTAGGAATAAATAGATTTTTGCCCCATGAACCAGTCTGGTAGGTTTCCAATTTGTATTTTGGCTCAGGGGCTAAAAGACAGCTACAGCTAATAAATGAATTAAGTTTTAGTGGTTTCCTTTGCATTATTCCGAAAAGAAGCACAGCTAGAATAGGGCGAAAGGCACAAGGTGTTGTGTAGGTGTGATCTTCAATGCCGAAGTGAAGTACAGACACTTTCGATATTACTCAACAATGGCACTGCCACACATTCATTTAAACAGCTGTGGCTGTGAATGCAAAATGTGTGAATAGGTAGATAAGAAATTGGAGGGTTTTTTTTGTTCCTCATTCTTAGAAGATTTTTTTTTTTTTTTTACTGCTCCTCAACTTTGGTTTAAGGGGGTGCGCCAGTGTTAGGGACTGCTCAGGGCCTCTAGCTACTGCTCTGATAACCAAAGTGAGGAACACTGCAACTTTATTTGGTTTTGCTGTCCATTAATAATAGAGATTATGAAAGCCTGTATAGTTAATACATAACCAAAGTTACCATTACAAGCTATCTTCAGCAATTCATTCATTCATTCATTTACATTTTTGTTGACTGATGTCCAGCTTAGAAGTCCCTATTTTTGTTTCCATCCCACTGAGAAAAGCTCAAGAATCATCAATGTATGTGACATCTATACATATGAAATACATGTTTGAGACATTGTGTAGATGGCACAGTGGTACAGCAGTTAAAGTTGTCGCCTCACAGCAAGAGGTTCTTCAGTTAAGATTCTCGGCTGGGGTGCACTCCGTGTGGAGTCAGCATGTCCTCCCTGCATTCGAAAGTGTTTTCTCTGGGTACTCCGGTTTCCTCCCACATTCCAAATTCATTTGTCTGGAGTGTTTCTCCCTGGGTCTCTGCTGAAAACAGGCTCCATCCTACTTGGACTTTCCTAGTCAACAAATGTTTTAAAAAGAGAGAGAGAAAGAGAGCCAGTCCCTGTGGTGTAGCAGGATAAAGTCCTGACTACATCCCAAGTGACCAGAGTTGGATTAGTGTCTCGGGCACGTGATGGCAGAGAGGATGGGGTGTGCTCACCTGAGGAGACAGTTCCTAACAGAGGATAGGGTATGCTCATTGTGGGGGGATTGGGGAGAGACGGTAGTTCTCACTTGGCCTGTGCCATTGCTCTGATGCTAAAGCCTTGGCTGAACAGCAAAGGTCCATCATTACATGGGAAGCCAGTACCAGGAAATCATGGGTTTAGTCACCCAAGCTGGTAATGGTAGACCCAGTTTGTGCGTATTGGACAGCACTCATGATCAGGCAAGGAGGCAAAAGTGGCGCTTGCAGTGATGAAGTGCTCATGGCATCACCAGGGGGAGTGTTTGGCCATAAAAGGAAAAAGCAGTCACTGCTAGAATGCTAGTGAGAGCACAAAATACCATCATGGTTGCTTAAATGAAGGACCCCTCAGAGAGGGCAATGTCTGATTTGAGGACATGCTTGATGGTCTGTAGGCATGGGGGGCCAAAATAATGCAATTAAAAAAAACTTTGAAACATAATGAAACAACATACAATATGGTTCACAGCCACATGAATTCAATATACCCTTTTACACACTTGCCATTGATATTTGTTACAGCAACTGCTCTGACCAAGGGTGATACTGTGTTTTAGAGTCAACCTGGCAGTTGCTGAGAATAGTTTAACTCACAAAGTTCCAGTTAGATTTGGCTAGGATTCCCTTTCTGCTATTTTCTTTTGTTCTACAAGAGTTAATGGCAACATTTGTGACAGTGTTGCAGCCATCATTTCAGTGCAGATAAAACAGCCTGGAATACTAAAGCACTGTACCTTTTCTGTTTAGGGTGTTGTACATTGTGCCACGTTACGTCTAACTCCTGCTGCCAATTCATCACTAACTGAACTCATTAGTACCTTTCATTATCAGCGCTATATGGATGCCACTGTTATTCTCCTGCTACCTAAGGAATCAATACAAGAGTGAGTCGCTTGGTTTGGGGTGAACATGTGGTGCCAACAGCTTGTTAATCCTGCTCTTGATTTCAATTTTCAGTGCAATGACATTACTGTGTTTCCCTTGGACATTGCTGCAAATTTGGCTCCATTTTCCCTAAACACAAGAAAGGAATCAATTAAAAAAAAAATCAAGGTGCAAAATGTATTTTGCTTTTAAATGATAAACTTCTCATTTCATAATGGTCTTATATTAGAAAGATGACTTGCTACAGTAAATGTTCAGTTAAATAAGAATGTAAGTGCAATAGGGCTATAAAACTGTAACTCTCAAGTTTGCCTAATAATCCATAACGTTACTATTCATAATTAAATACTTGACCATTAGCCCGCTTGATTAAAGCAGAACTTAGGATTAATGGGAATGAAATAAATTAATAACTTAAAGTTTATTTTTCCATTCAAACAGCTGTTGATGATTTGACTTAAAATGCTTTATTTCATTAGTTCATAACAGGAAGGCAATCCAGTTTTAGAAAACAGACTAAGGGGCATCCCTAGTAAGTGCAGAGTTCTGTGCAGCACATTTGAAGAAAGAATTCTCCCCACTTAAATGTTCTTTAAATAAGTCAATATTTTGTTCAGGAGAATTATCAGGAAGTACTTTTTGCTATGCTAAAATAAAGTCTTATAGAAAATAACTTTACAGCAGTAGTCGTGAGCATAGACAGTGATTCCCACCTCTTAGCTGAGTTTACCTGCTAGCCTAGTGAGCAGCTTTTGCGACACTCTAGAATTATCTTTTTTTCTTCGTCTTGATAAAGGAACACATATTCCTAACCAAATCTTACTATCTTTTAACTTGCTCACCTTTTTAGCATTCCCTTTCTTCCCATCTTTTCTACCCAGTTTCTGTGCACCATCTCTTAGTTGCTGCTACTTTTAGTAGCCTGATTCTCTACGCAGATTGTTTTTGGAGAATCCCCTGGGGGAGGGGTTATCCAAGACCTGATTATCACGACTATCCCTTCCTTCTAGACCTACTGCATTTTAGAAAGAAATAAAACAGTTAACGGGTAATCTGACAAACTCCTCTAAACATACAGTAACCAATTCTATCAAAAATTCTTTAACTGCTGATTTCAAAAATGTTCTTTTGTCTCTTTCACATTACTGCCTCATTCTCTCCTTACCTGCCCCAAAATAGTATTACTCCTCCTCTCTATTTCCTTTAGACACTTATTATGCCACCATAATAGAAACAAGTCACTACTTGCTAAAATATAGCAAGCTGCATCTTGCATTCCTAAAACTGGCAGCAAAGGAAATTTCAAAATCTCTTATACGTTTTTAATCTCTAACTACTGGTGTAGTTCCTCCTGCATTCAAGCATACAAAGATTAGTACCCCTATCTAATGTCAACTCTCTCGCACAACTTAGGGATTACAGATCTATCTCAAATCTCTACTCCAATTACTCAAATATTTGGAAAAAAACATACCAGCAGTTTTTCAAACGTATAAGTAGTTATGGGTTACTTGTAATTAACATGGTTTCAGAAACTCCTTTAGTATCCCAACTGCTCTACAATCAATGACAGAGAGCATTTATAGTAATAGGTTCATAGGTAGGTACTAGGCTATCTGCCCGAAGGCACTCATAAGCCTAGCCGGAATGTGTTGGCTTTTGCCGCCCCCTTAGATTAGTCCCCTGTGCCTCTGTACAGCACAGCCATTGAAGTGATCCCTGGGGTAAACTTTATGCTTCCCATCCACTCATCAAGGTTTCTCTTGAAGAGGGTTACCGAGGAGCTCTGCCTAATGTACATTGGAATCTTGTTCCAGAGCATGGGAAGTCTCTGGGACAGGAATCTATCCCTCCAGCACATCCTATTTATTGTTGTGGTGAGGTTTAGATCCCTGAAGCATGTGGCTCGAGGGGATATGGTTTTCTTTAGGTGGTGCATGTCCATCAATTCTGGGTTGGACATGGCCTTGTATGTCAGGCAGAGATCACCTCTGAGTAGGTGGTATGCAACCGAGTACAGCTGGAGTTTCTTCAGTCGAGCTGCATAGGGCATCTGCCTGAAACCAGTGATCCTCTTGGTGAGGTACTTCTGTGGTCTTTCCAGTTGTTGCAGGTGTCTTGTAAGGTACATCCCAAATGGGGCATTGTACTCTATGATGGGTCTGATGAGTGATGCGTAGAAGGGCCCAATGACCTCTTTCAATCTGGATGCAAACCCTTTTGTGATTAGGTGGGCCACATAAAAGGATTTTCTAACCACTCTGGCAATGCGATTATCAAAGGAGAGGTTACTATCTCTACTTGGGTCCTCAGATCCCTTATTACTTTATTTAGGGGGCTACCACCTATGTGGTAGCTTGTGGGTACTTTGTTTTTTCCAACGGGGATGACTATGCACTTTTTGGCATTTAGCTTGAGACCATGATTTTGACACCAAGTATCTGTCTCATTGAGACCCTTTTGGAGGATGTTTGTGTCAGCTGGAGAGTCAATTACAGCCCCTAGTTTGCATTCGTCTGCAAACTTGGTCAGCCATAGCCCTCCTGTGCTTGCCTGTACCTCTGAGAAGTATATGCCGAATAGAAGGGGTCCTAGGACAGAGCCCTGGGGAACGCCACTTGTAACCGCTTTAGAGTCAGACCTAGCTCCTGCAACTCTTACCATGTGGGTTCTGTCCATGAGCCAGTTGACAACCCATCTCATAACGTAGGGGTTTATGTTCAGGCTGTTGAGCTTGTCTATAATACCTGAGTGGGGAATGGTGTTGAAGGCCTTTGTGAGGTCTAGGTAGGCTGTGTGGACCACCTTTTCCCTCGTCTAAAGCCTTGGTAACTGTCTCAAAGAAGTCCACCAGGTTTAGGAGGCATGATCTGCCATTAAAGCCAAACTGAGTAGGGTCCAGTGTTTGGAGGTTTCCAATGTCTCTGTTAATGAGGTCCATGATAATGCACTCCATAACTTTGCAGACCAAGCTAGTCAGGCTTATAGGGTGATAGTTCCTGGGGTCCGTTGTGGCTCCACCTTTGTGGAGTGGAAAAAGAAGTTATGTCTTACCATAATGTTCCATCTGTATTGTTGATCCTCGTTCAGTCATTACGCATGAGTAATGGTTCCGACTTCAGAACGGAGCCGGCCATTTTCCAAGCTCGTGTCAGCTACAAATTCTCGAGTTAAACTCTTACCCGTAACCCCCCTCTCTCCCTGTTACCTCAGATTGAGTTTGCAAGTCAAAAGAAAGTAGAGGCTACATCTGGTCAAATGACCTAAGAGAACCGGATGGTGAGATCCACTAGAAGCCACAGGAGGGGGTAGGAGAGAGGGTCATAATGACTGAACAAGTATCAACAATACAGATGGAACGTTATGGTAAGACATAACTTCTGTATCTGATCCTGTTAATCCTCGTTCATTCCTTACGCATGGGACAGAGTCCCCAGCTACTTCTATTCCTGGGAGACTCGCGTGGAAGGACATTCCTGAGTACCACAGAACCAAAAGATGCTCTTCCCCTGGAGACCAAATCCAATTTGTAATGATTTATAAAGGTATGAGGTGTAGTCCAAGTTGCAGAGGCACAGATGTCATGTAAAGAAGCTCTGGGCATGGAAGGCAGCAGAAGTTGCCACCGACCTTGTCGAACGAGCTTTCACGGTAGTAGGCAATGGGATATTACGTTGTGTATAAATAAAGGTCACAGAGTCCTTCAACCATCTAGCTAATGTGACATTAGCAACAGCAGATCCTAATCTAGGTCCAGAATAGGCAAAAATAACTGGTCAGATTTACGAAAGGACCTAGTCCTGTTTAAGGAAAAACGGATTTGTCTGTGGATATCTAGGGTATGTAGGCAATACTCTCCTCTGTTTGAATGATTGGAAAAGAAAACTGGCAATTCAATGGTTTGATTAATAGACATTTCAGAGATCAATTTTGGCAGAAATGAAGGATTAGTTCTCAAAGATACTCTATCTCTATGAAAAATCAAGTACGGACTCTTGATACATAAAGCTGGAAGTTCAGAGATATGTCTGGCAGAAGTAATGGTGACTAAAAACAAGGTTTTCCATGACAAATACTTGAGGTCGCAAGAAGAAGCTGGTTCGAAGGGTGGCATTGTCAGTGCCTGTAGAACTAATGATAGATCCCATGGTTGAATAGGTTTCTCCAAAAGGTGGCTTCAGATGATTTACACCTTTTATGAAGGTCTTGCACAATTTGTGAGACATAAGAGAGGAATCTTGGACACCCTCATGGAAATTAGAAATTGCAGCCAAATGAACTCTAATGGTAGAGGCCGACAGACCAGACTGGAAAAGGTCGACCAGATAGTCTAGTATTATAGACACTGGTGCTGAGAAGGGATCTACTTGTTTATCTTTCAGCCAACAGGTAAATCTTTTCCACTTGCTTACATAAGTAATTCTAGTGGAAGACTTATGAGATGCAATGAGAATGTCACATACTGGTAAGGAAAGATCATTCTGCCTGGCAATCATGGGAATTGGAGAAGCCAAGCTGTGACCTTCAGGCTGTTCAAGTTGGGATGAATTAGGTTCTGTGGGTGTGAGATCAACTCCGGGGTTGGATGGAGAATCCATGGTCGCTCTAGTAGGTGAGGCCGAAGGAAGGGGAACCAAAACTGACGAGGTCAATATGGTGCTATGAGGATCACCTTGCTCTTCAACCGACGGGCTTTCTTCAGAAACTGGGGAAAAGGTGGGAATGCATAAAGAAGACCCGAGGGCCAATCGTGGACTAGAGCATCCCTGGGTGACTGTCCCAAAGGGGGAATCTGGGCAAAGTAGTTGGTCGGGATGCAAAGAGGTTGCAGCAAGGACGGCCCCAGTGGTGGAAGATCTCCGCCGCTATCAAGGGATTCAGGGACCACTCGTGAGGCTGTAGAATGCACTTGCTGAGTCTGTCTGCTATCATGCTGGAACTCCCGGGAATGTGCATTGCTAGACGAAAACGGTTAGTAGCCATCGCCCATTGCCATATCCTCATGGCCTCTCGACAAAGGGGGTAAGATTTGGTTCCACCTTGCTTGTTGATGTACCAGACCACCGCCATGTTGTCTGATTGAATTGCAATCGTCCCAGACGGCAGCAGGGGATGGAATGCTTGCAACGCCAGAAGCACCGCCCTCAGCTCTAGAACATTTATATGCAGATGGGCCTCCAGTTCAGACCAAGTGCCTTGGACTGTCTGCCCCTGACATAGTCCACCCCATCAGGGAGGCGTCCATGGTCACTGTGGCCTTGGGTTGCTGGGGGGAGAAGGGGCGAGACCATTGTGACAGATTGTGTGTCATCCACCAATTTAAATCCTGTTTGCACCTGTGGGTTACTTGCATCTTGGTTGAAAGAGGATGCTGAAAAGGATACCATTGGGTGAGCAGGAGCCATTGTAGAAGCCTCATATGAAACCTGGCCAGGGGGGACAATGGTGATGGAGGCTGCCATGGAACCCAACAGCTGTAGAATAGAGTGAGCTGTGGATTTCTCCCTTGAAAGGATTGGAATCAGTTGTTGCTTTATCCTTAAAATTCTGTGCTCTGGAATGGCAGCTCTGCAGTTCTTTGTATCCACGATAACCCCCTATGAATTCTGTCAACTGAGATGGGGTGTGATTGGATTTTTGCCAGTTTATGGTTATGCCTAGTCTTTGTGCAGCGAGGAGAAAGTATGCCAGGGCTTCTTCCAGTACATGTCTGGTGGGGGTGGAAATGAGCCAGTCATCTAGGTATGGAAATACCTGGAATCCTTTAAGTCGTAAGTGAGCTGTGACGACTGCCATGCACTTTGTGAACACTCTGGGGGCTGTAGAGAGTCCGGAGGGCAGTACTCTGAACTGGTAGTGACTGGCTCTTGAACGGAAGCAAAGAAATCTTCTTGATGGCCTGTCCACTTTTATGTGGTAGTACGCATCTTAAAGATCTATCGAGCACATCCAATCATCTTTTTCCAAAAGCGGGAGGACAGACTGTATTGTGACCATATGGAATTTTTGAACTCTCACAAACTTGTTCAATACACTGAGAGCCAAAATTGGTCTCCAGTCCCCGGTTTTCTTTGGCACCAAAAATAGTCTTGAGTAGAATCCGGATCCTATCTGGTCTGGAGGGACTATTTGGATGACTCTCTTTCTTAGCAGCTTTTCTATCTCTCGTGCCGCTTCTTCCCTTTGACTGGGTGGAACGTCGGGAAGGTTTTTTGAAGGGACAGGACAAATAGCAAAGGGGATATGATAACCTCTGGTTATAATCCTTTGTACCCAAGAATAGGTGGTGATGGTTAGCCAAGCAGAAGGGTACAAGGAGAAATGACCCCCAACCACCTCCAGAGGAAAGGAGTTGGGCCGCTCTTCAGGAGTGCTGGAAGGATTGACCAGGGAAAGAGTCCCTGGAACCCTGGTTATGCGGGCCCCCTCTGCCCTGAAAGGAGAGTCTTCCCTGTGAGTTTCCCCCTCTGCCTCTAGCGGAGAACTCGGCCTGTGTGTCACGGAAAGGACCCTGAGATTTCTTGAACCATATCTTCCCACTCTATTGGTTTCGGAAGAAAGCACGTTGAGGGGATGAATAACAGACACCTATGGCAGAAAGGGTCTTACCGTCCTGTTCACATCTGGCCAGTGTGCTTTTAACTTTGGGTCCAAACAACGAAGAGGCCTCAATGGGAGCATTAAGAAAGGAAGCCTTAAAGGGTTCCGCAAAATTGCACAAGTGCATCCAGGTGTGTCGTCTCAAGACCACAGCTGAACCCGTCGCTCTAGTTGCTCCTTCTGATGCGTGAGATATCAGTCGCATAGGGGAGTTAGATATTGACTCAATGGTGGCCAGCTGAGAGGCCACTTTGTCACGGACCTCATCAGACACGGCCCCAGCCAAGGTTTCCGAGAGCTCGGAAATCAGATCCCTTTGAAGCCTGGTAAAATGTGCTATATAATTCAGGGACCTGATAGTAAAGGTCGCTGATGCAAAGGTGCGCTTCCCTATCCTGTCCAGGGTCCGGGACTCTGTTAGGTGGATGGACAGCCTGGCTTTCTTCTTCTGCCAGATCCTTTTTTGTTGCGGCCGCCACCACCAGAGCATCCACAGGAAGACCTTTTAACCAATGGGGATCCGTAGCAGGAGGGGACAAAATCTCATCTGGCCTCCGGGAAATAGCCTTGATGGTGTCAGGAGCCTTCCACGCACGCTGCACGATGAGCCGGACAAGTTCATCGGCAGGTGGAGTAATCCAAGAGGTAGGGGGCCAAGCGCAAAAAGCCTGCAGGAACACAGACTCCTCAGAGGGCTGCCAGTCACCTCTCTGTTTAAGGATTTCGAGGATATCACCAAAGGGATCCTTCCCCCACATCAAAGGCTGCGTCTTCAGTGAGGGACTCCTCTGTGAAGTCCATGTGCTTCCTCTTACACAAACTTTTCCGGTGGACCTCCTCAGAGGGAGAAGCTGGGGAAGACAGCGGAAACGGGGTTTCCTGTGGGATTATGTCCTGAGGCCCTTGCACCCGGTGTCCGCTAGGTGCGACTTGTGAAACCAGTGTACCAGAGGAGGGCAGGGGGATAGACAGCCCAGTATCGCCAGCAGAAGCAAAAGCCTTCTCCATCAGTTGAAAGGCTGGTCCACCTGAAGAGGAGCAAGTGTCCAGAACAGGGGTCACCCCTCCCCTAAGTGGCTCAGCCTGCTGACTCAGAGTCCCCAAATGGCTGTGGAGCAACAAATTACGTGTGTCACAACTGTCATCCTGGGTCGTAGCAAAACTTTCCTGCCATGAAGGCAACTGCGGTTCCTTAGTGAGATCCATAAAGGGAACCACAGAGTGGGAAGACTGTACTATATCAATGGACTTCAAAGGCAATGAAGGAGGAAAATAAGAAGGGGTCTTTGGAGATGGGTGATCACCTCCCAAGGAAGAATAGGTCCTGGGGGGGTGGACTACCTCTGGCCAAAAACACTTGATCCACAAGACGCAACACATTGTGTTCGGAAAGGCTTCTAGTGGACCTCACGGAGACTGAGGGAGAAACAGGCCTGTCCACAGAAGAGACAAACTCGGTGCCCACCTCACCAGTCTGCACAGAGAACAACGGTGCCAAGAGAGACTGGACTACGGGTGTCTGCACCAAGGAAGTCAATCGGTGCCGAGGTCACTGTCTGCACTGACACAAGGATCAGTGCCGAACTGGTTGTCAGTACCGAAGCTGGAACTGACAAAATTGGAGCCAACAACTGAGACGTCGGTTACGAGTAAGATGTCGGAGCCGAAGTGGTCAAGATCTGCACCGACTGAGTGGTCGGTGCCGATACAGAAGTCGTAATAGTCTGAACCGAGGAGCCCCTCGGTGCTGATATAGTGAAGGCTGCAGGAGAAGACGGAGCAGAAATCATTAATGGAGCCGAAGGGCTTGGTGCGGAAAGTCCAGGCACCGAAAGCACTGGGGCTGACTGAGTGAGCTCCAGAGCGGAAACTTTAGCCTTTTTAGGTTTTGGTTGGCGGGACTCCCCAGCTGGGGACGAAGGCAAAGACTTGGCCTTAGTAGGAACATCCAAGATTTTCTTATGGGCTCTAGGAGGGGTTGAGACCTCCGACCTAGAAACAGCCTCTGAAAAGGGAGATTTAAGAAGTCCCTTCAGCAACAACTTGTTTTTCCTTTCTAACAAGGTTCTGTTAGAAAAATTTTCACAGATAGTACAGGGCGGGTCAACAGATAAATGGGACGGCCCCAAACAATAAACACACAAAGAGTGTGCATCAGATGTGGGTAATTTGTGTCCACAATCAGTACACCTTTTAAAACCCAGACTACCTTTCTTATCTGCCATGATAGAACAAAGGGATAGTAGAAAGGGTGCCATCAATGGTACAAAAGAATACCCGAAGGTATGAAAAAAGGAAAATTACCAATGATGGTAGGGGAAAAATACCTTGTGGTAAAAAGTGTACAGAAAAGAGAAAGAAAACTCAAGAAAATATGGTTGCTAGATGCGATAGGGTAAGAAACAACAAAATAGAAACTTTTCTGACAGAAAAAGTTATATAAATGACTATGCTGACAACAAATAACTATACTTAGCTCAAGAGAAGCAGCTTGACATGACCGAATGGCAATGCGGCAAACGAAATCTGGGGTAACAGGGAGAGGGGGATTATGGGTAAGAGTTTAGCTCGAGAGTTTGTAGCCAACGCGAGCTTAGAAAATGGCCAGCTCGGTTCCGAGGTCGGAACTGATACCCATGAGTACGGAATGAACGAGGATTAACAATATCAGATTAACTGTCGCTGTGTGCCACTCTGTGGGCTCGTAGCCTGTAGAGAGGCTGAGTTTAAACAGTGGGTTTAGGGGAGGGGTTAGTTCATCTTTGAGCTCATGTAGGACGCAGCCTGGGACACCGTCCGGTCCCACTGATGCTGTGTTTTTGGCTTTGGAGAGGGCTGTTTTAACCTGAGTGTCTGTGATTTCAGGGGCACTACATTCTTCTGGTATAGTTATGGGCCCTTTTGGGGGTGAAGTTTGCACTGAACCTGTCTGCCAGGATGTTGGCTATATCAGTTGGTTCAGTGTATTTTGTGCCATTCTGCACTAACTCCGAGCAGATCTGAGAATTGCCACTTAGATTCTTGACATAGCTAAAGAATGCCTTGTGGTGATCTTTGGAGTCCATGGCAATTTTTCTTTCGAAGCTAGCCTTGGATGATTTTATGAGGGAATGTAGTTTCTTGCTGATACTGACCAGGGATGTCTTCCCTTCTTGGGATTTTACTCTTTTCTGTACTAGCTTCCTCCTTCTATTGTACAGCTTGTTTATGGTAGGGATCCACCAGACTGGTTTTCTTTTCTTGGAGGAGTGAGTCTCGGTTTTGTTTGGGATAGCACGATCTATGCATTATTGTAGGTGCCCGTAGAGTGCATTAGTAAAGGATTTTGCAGCTTGGACAGCATTATCCTTTAGCATAGGGGCTTTAAAACTTCCCACCTCGGTCTTAAGTAACGTGAAGTTTGCTTTTGAAAAGTTTTTCACGGTGGTTTCTTTGACGGGGGTGGTGGCAGAATGTGGATATCCAGAGTGATTAGTTTATGGTCAGATCTAACCAGGGAGGGGTTGACCTCCGGTGTGGAAAACCAGTCGCTCATGTTGGTGATGACCAGGTCCAATATGCTGTCACCTCTGGTGAGGGTGTTGATCAGTTGATCCAGGGTGTTTGAGTTTATAAATTCTAGGAAATGCTGGGCAAGGGAGGTTGTACTTGAGTAGTTCTCCCAGTTAATGTTTGGGTAATTTAAATCACCCAATATCAGGGTGTTTGGTAGGATCTTTATGTTTCCCAGTGTTTCCAGGAATGCAGAGTGGGGGTCCTGGGACATGGTGGGTGACCTGTAGCAAGCTATAATTTGAATAGCAGTTTTGCCCATTGTTAGTTGCACAAGGATGATCTCTGAAGCATCTTGCTGTGCCACTAACCTGGAGGTGTGGGTACTAACCTGGAGGTGTGGGTATCCTTGATGAATTTGGATACTCTCTCACCTTTTGTATTTCGCTCCAGGTTTTGTGGCCGAAATGTATGGTATGAGTTGTAGCCTGGTAGTGCAGGGGTGCTCTCTGGAGCCTTAAACCAGGTTTCTGTTACTGCACATATATCGATTTTTTTCCATACTGAGGAGTGCCTCGAGTGCGTGCATTTTGAGGTTTAGACTTCTGGCATTGAGTAGCATTACCATCAGTTTTTTGGTAGTTGTGCTATTTACGGCGGTGGGTTTGTCTTTTGAGCCTTGCCTAAAAAAGGCACTATGGGGGTGGCAAGAGCCTTGGCCAGTATTCGGAAGCCTAAGGGTGACAGGTGCAAGTCGTCTCTAGCGAAGCAGCATGGCTTGTCAAGCATGTCATCCCAGGCTGACAGACACTGAATCCCCTTTGAATGACACCAGAAGCTTAGCCAATTGTTGAAATTGATAATTTTTTCTCTGTACCGTGGTAGCATTCTTGGTGACGGCAGGATGCTACTCAGGGTCAGGGTCATATCAGCCTGGGCTACGTGATCAGAGAGCTCCTCCATGTCTCTTTTCATGTAGTCCAGGGAGGTACGGCTCAGGTCATTCACACCAACATGGACAATGACAGAGTCATATTTGTACTTGTTCTGGAGTGACCTGAGTGCTTGTGTTATGTGGCAGATCCTGGCACCCGACAGTCAGCTAACAGTAACCTTCTCCTTGTTCAGCCTACTGAGTGGGACGTCAGTGTGCCTGACTATAGAGTCACCTATTACTCGTGTGTTGGGTATGTTATTTTGCCTTAAGGGCTGTGATAGTGTGGCATACTGGTTTTGTGAAGTGTGTGTTTCATGGTTTGTGTTAGGAGGTGGAGGTTGCTTGGATGTCTGCTTTGGAGGTCTCTGTTGCTTTTGAAGATTTTTATTTAGAGCCTCTGAATATGTTTTCATGTATTTATGTGTGTTTTTTGCCGGTGCTGGTTTCATAGGTCTATGTGAGACTGGTGGTGTGATGCAAGTAATTCCCTTCTCCTCTTGACTGCCTGGTCCAGTCTTGGGTTGAGAGAGCTTAGCCTCAAGTTTGGCTGTATAATTGCATCTCTCGCATGTATTCGTGTTTGGTGGAAGGAGGACAGGGTTGTCTGTGTACATGAGGCAATTGTAACATTGCCTCAAAATGTCCAAATTCACCAGTTGGACCGGAGAGTACACCTGAAACTGCCTTTTGGATATGCCTGGATAGGTACAGTGAACTGCTTTACTGACTGTCAGGTAAGGTCGAATAGAGAGCCTTGTCCTTCTCTACAGCATAGGGGGGTCTAGTCCTAAGGTTTATTAGTGATTGCTATGAGTTTTGAGCAAGTGCCGGGATGAGAAGTGAATAGTTTGAGTGCTTAAGTTAAAAGTTTGTCTAGTTCCAAGGGAAAAATTGAAGATTAGACTTTGTGGAGCCAGGAATAGTTATACCCTAGCTGCCCGGCTCGCAAAACCTTGCAAATGCGGGTTTTATAGCAGGGAAATGAAAGAAATAGAAATTAGCCCAAAATGGCCAATAAACTACTCATTTCTGGGCTGAAACCACTCCTCCAGGGGCAGATAGGCTGCTCAAAGCTCCCTTTCTCACAGTGAGCAGAGAAATTTCCTTCTATCCAAGTAAGGTATGGACAAACACAGAAACTTGTAACAGCAGCCCTGAATTCAGTACTAACCTGAAAACTGGAGTGTACTAGCTTAGAAAGGCGCGAAAACAAGCATTTTTTTTTTTTCACAAAATAAAGCAGATACAATCAAAAATACACTTTAAATGCACAGAAATGGCTATTACACATGAGTGCGTAGCCTACAACAGTTAAACGGGTAATTTAAACACAAAACAACTTTGGTAAAGTGCAGGCAGTAAAATAAGTACAATTTGTGTCTTTCGGCTTTTCCCGGTTAGGGGTCGCCACAGCAGAACTCCGGTCCGCTAATGATTGGTAGTTGATTTTTACGTGCCAAGTTACCAGCCCTGACGCACAACCTTCAACGAAGGTACGCCCATTCACGCATGTCTCCACGCAGAAGACGCTCTAGCTGAGAATCGAACCGGGCAGAGTCTTACTGTGAGGCGACAACGCTACCGCAGCACCACTACCGCAGGTAAAAATATGTACAATATGTAGCTGAAACAAGCTTTTTAAATCACAGAAACTCTAGAAAATCAGTGTTTTAGGCAGAATTAGCTAAAGGCAGCAAGAAAATGCAGAAAAATGATAATCACTCCAAAGTCTTTAATTTTGTCTCTCTGCTGCTGTAGAACTCTGAAGCGCACCAGGCAGGAGCTTGCTGAGCTGTATTACAACAGTCTCATTACTGCTGCTGCCTTGGTAAACATGACAAGTGCCTCTGAAACAGTGAGCAGCAGCCTGATATTCAAAAAAAAAAAAAATCCAGAAACTTATTTTTACTGAAAACACCATACTGTGGGGTAAGAGCTACTTGCTGGATGGATCTTTTCAAATTTTAGCTACCAACCCACTTTTTGAAATAGGAACACAATATCTAGGATCCTTGAGGCTTTGTCCCAGGCTCTATTATTCTTTCTTTATTAATGATATGACTTGAGTTATCCAACAATAAAATAAATATGTATTCAGATAATATTCTGCTACCTGAAAATCAGAAATCCCACCAAAAACAAGCCACACAGTCACAATTCACTAACATTTGCAACTGGCTCCACAGAAATAAACTCTAAGTTAACAGTGCTAACAGAAATGGCATGCTCCTTTCCACAGTAAAACTGGTAACGCTACTACCTAATGTTTTATCAAACAGACAAGGGAGTATTATGACAAATGTTAAGCAACAACATTATCTTGGTTTAACAGTTGGACTACTTTCTAAATTTCAACATTTGTACAAACACACACTAACGTTTTACTACAACTAAAATTATGTTACTGGACCTCTCACTTTCTTTCTCCTGTATCACGCATGGCCTTAGCCAAACATGTCTTAACTTCCATGACTGAATAGAGCTGAAAATAAAATATTTAGATTTGATCTCCTTGCAGAAGTGCCACCATTGCACTTTACATGAAAAGGCATACTGGCTGCATATTAAAACGCTAACATGCTTTCAAAATTATTTTCTACCAAATGTGTACTGCATTGTAAATATTTTTATTTATTGTAAAGTTATCTTCGCATTGTTTAAACTTTATCTTTGCTTATAATTTTTGTAATTTTATGTGAATGACTTCGTATAATTTTTTGTATTATGTAATTTTATGTAAAATTTAATTTTTGAATGTTTGCGCTTTTCAGATTTTCACCCGGGGCCTCCACTGAAAATGGGCCTTTGGCCCAGTTGTTCATACCTGGTAAACAAAAGTAAATAAAGACATAACTAACTAAATAAACAAATAATTAACAGAGTCACTTAAAGTACACTGATATTTAAAATTCTCAAACAGGCTAATGCTCACCCTTTAAAAAAGTAATCCAGCTTAAAAAACAAAACTCCCTTAGAGCAGCCAGGAAAGCACCCTCATTCTGATCAGCCCTAGATTCAAAATGTCCATGGGGGAAAAGGCCTTCCAAGAAGTAGGGCCAGGAAACTACTACCTAGTGATGTAAAAAAAAAAAAGCTTGTAAACTCTTGAAACATTCAAAAACATTTTAGGCTGCACTTACAGAAACAGTCTCAGTGCACCTGCTTTCAAGACACTGGCTAATGTTTGAAGGCTTTAACAAGCCGGTACTCCCTCATACTGTAAGCATTTCACCTATACATTTTATAAACAGAACCCCAAGGACACAAATTCATCTGGATTATATAAACTACAAGATATTAACTCACATACTAACTAATTGTATTACCAAATGTAACTGACTAGCGGTCTCACTTTCTGCACTATATTTGCTAATGTTTTGTACTCTTGTACCTTTTCTAATTACCTAATTTCTTCTTTACTTGTTTGCCAATTATTGTTACTGTACTCTTGTACTTGGGTCTCGAATGAAAAGGTCAGCAGATAATTTCACCTACCCAATTATCAAATTAGAAAATAAAATGAGATAATATGTACTATATATATATATATATATATATATATATATATATATATATATATATATATATATACATACACATACACACACACATATATATATATATATATATATGGATTCACTTTATAATCTCGAAATACTAAAACCTTGAATTTCAGTATCTCGAGATTGTAAAGCTGAACAGTCACAATATCGAAACCCCAAAAGCGCGAAAATTCAAAATCACGACATTTAAATACACCCTCCACCACACAAACATACATACATACACCTCCCCCCACACTACAATAAACCAACAAAACACACACAAATACATACACCTACACTACATATAAAGAAGGGGCAAGCCCCCATGCAGCACCCCCCCAAACCCCTGCTACTTATATATACTAACTCCGAGGTCGCACTAAAAAGACAAAGACACTAAACCCACCACTACATTCTCTGTAGTCCCCTTGCACAAACACACACCACATACGTACAAATGCCACCACTCTCAACACTTACACACACACACACACACACAAACACACACACACACACAAACTACCTACCTTAACCTGCACCTAAAACTTCCCAACGCACTCACATACACTCAAATCCCTACCCAAAACCCTTAAAAAAACAGCACTTACCTGAATCTCCACATATATGCACACAACAGCAGGCAAACCATATCCCACAGCACCTTACAAACACAGAAAATCCCATGTACGGTGCCACCACAACCGCAAATTCAACACTTCAAATTCGATCAAGTGCAGCTTTGCTCAACTGCACTTTCGCCTCGAGATACTGAAATTCAAGATTTCAGTATTTCGAGATAGTAAAGTGCTTATATATATATATATATGTATTATATATATATATATATATATATATATATATATATACACACACACACACACACACACACACACACACACACACACACATTATACACTAAATTGACCAAGTACTTTATGGAAAACTTATTTGATTAGCAGTCATATACCGCCCTGTGCAGAACTGTCAGATAATTGCAGCTGCGGAGAAACATTACCTAATTCTCATTTCAGTTGTTAGTTAACTACATAAAAAACTGTATGATGCTCCACTGATTTTTCAAAACATTAATGACTATTAGCATGACATATATAGTTTGTACGTATGCTTCAGATATATACAGGGATGCACAAATAACTTTTTAGAGACAGCAGCACATAGAAACATGTCCCATACAAGAAAGTACAGTTGTGTAAGCAAACTTACCATAACAGTAAATGTTCAAATGATCACTGCTACAGTAGCCTTACCTGTTTTGGATTATATCCTGCCAAGGATATAACAGTTGGCCAGCTTCTGAAGTTTCAAGGCATCTTCCACGCATCCAAACTGTCAGCTTGAGATGAGCTGACTAAAAAGATAGGTTTGGGCACCAATCCCTTCAGAGACTTCATTTCAACAGAGACAGGCTGAGCCCTGAAAAGACAATGCAAGGAACAACAAAAATGCATGTCCACACCCTGGCATGAACACCACACCAGAACGCAGGGGGATGAACAACTGATCCAAAGATCTGAAAGATTTAGTTCTGTCAAGGAACTACCAGAATTGTCAGTGGACATCCAAGGTATGAGTATAATTTCTCCCTCATTTTTAGGGTCAGGAAACAAACAAGGAGACAGATAGCTTGGCTTAATGTACACTCAGATACTACTTTAGGCACAAAAGGAGGATTAGTTCTTTAAAAACCCTGTCTCTGTGGAAAATGAGAGTGAGTTGGCTCAACATAAGAGCTTGCAACTCAGATACCCCTCTTGCAGAGGTCAGACAAATCAGTAAAACTTGTTTTCCATGTTAATAAACATAAGTCTTCCAGGATAGCTGGTTCAAGTAGAGCAAGGTTTGGCTTCTCTAACACAAAATAAACATCCCACAGAGGAGCTACCAGTTTTCTTGGAAGCCTCTTATACATAAACTCTTTCAAAAGTATTTTGACATGAGAATTCATTGAAAGAGGAGGATCCAAGGACAGTCATGCTGAAATAGGCGATAAATAAACCTTGGTAGAAGAATAGGAAAGGCCATGGGATAGTAACTTACACAAATATTGTAAAACCAGGGAACAACTAGCCCAGAATATGCGCTGGTTATGTTGCTGGCGCCAACTGAAAACCCTTTATTTGCTAATTATGTCTTTCTAGAAGCAGACTTTCTTGTCCCCATTAGTGCCCGCTACACATCCTCAGTAAACAGGTGCCTAAAGGGAATTAGGACCCTATCATCCAAGCAGTCAGCTGTAGTTGGTTAGTGTCAGAGTAGATCCATTCTGTGAGAAAACTTATGGTAATTGCTCATGACCATTTCCAAAAGAAGGGATTACCACTATTGTCTGGGTTAGAAGGGAGTAAGCACGATGATCTTGGGGGATTCCTTATGAATCTTCAGAATTACCAGATGACAGTGGAAAGGATTGAAAAGCATACAGAAACATTCTTGTCCCAGGAAAAGAAAAGGTATCGGTCTTCCTTCTTGCATGGAGTCCTACAGCAGAATCCTGCAAGGTGATTATCTAGAGAGGAGGCAAAAAAGTCCAACTTGAGGAACTCCTTATAGATTGATCAAATCTTGGAAAAACCCCGGTCTAGTTTCCAATTATGAGGGTCTGTCCTTGTTCTGCTCAACATATCTGCACACAATTTTGTTCTGACTGAATGGAAGATGCCTGGAACGTGAGACTGTATTGTGAAGCTATATCCCAAGCTTACATGGCTAGTCTACAAAGGGGGTGTAACCTGGATCCCCTCCCTGGTTTGTTGATGTACCACACAACTGCGTTACTGTCTGTAACAACTTGAAGAGGTACCAGGGAACAACGGTGATCCAAACTGTTGAGTGCTGTGATCAGGGCAAGCATCTCTTCTATATTTATGTGATTGCATTTGTCCTTGATGTCCCACATACATTACACTTTTATTCCTCCTGATACTGCTCAACAAAGTCCAAAGGGTCTGGGGAGACTTTACTGATTTGGAACAGGAAGGAAGAGGGGGAGACTGGGATTTAGGGATATTTGCCATCTCCATCAATTGATTTCTCTTCTGAAAAACCCCAGGACTGGGATTTGAAAAGACAAAAGATGTTGGTGCTGGGACAGAGAAACTTCAAATATGATTGCATTTTTCTCATGTGAATTCATGCCAGTGGTATTATGATAATTACAGATGCCATGAGACCCAGAATCCTGAGGTATTCCTTCACAGTGACTGAAGTCTGAGAGGAAAACCTTAGAAATCAATCTAGATAAAGAACTATTTTTTCCCTGTGGAAGAAAAGCACTTTAAATTGAGGTGTTTAGCTGACACCCCAGGAACACAGCCCTGTGTGAAGCAGTAAAAAAAAAACTTCTGAATTTTTTTTTTGGAATACCAGCTTGTGTAAGAGATCTCTCACCCAAGTGAGATAAGCAAGTCATCTAAACATGGAAAAATGTGGACATCCTGTAGCAATGCAATGAGCTATAACTGGTGTAAGAATTGATAAGACTGTACTGTATCATAATTAGCTGGAAACATTGATGAGACTGAGAATGAAAGTCTTTATCTGTTAATTACCCAAACTCATGCTCAACAGGTGCCAGTCTCTCCTTTATGGACCAAGTCTTGTATACTTTTCAGAATGAATTCTCCAAACACTGTAGTTCATTTAATAAGGCTTTATTAGATGTTCACAATATCCGAATACTGTCTTCATTTTTTGCCAAGATTGAATGAGGGGTTAGAGAAACCATTAGAAAATTTAGAAAGAGGGCTGAAAAAAATGTAGACATTCCCTCTATCAACTTACACCTTTCATCATACTTTTTATCAGTTCTGCAGCAGAAGAACCATAAATATTTCTATCCAAATGAGAATTTAAAATCTTTTTTTACATCATTTGGGAGGTTCTGAGACCACAGCCAGACAAACCTCCTCAAAACAGTATCAGTGGCCATAGACCTGGAAGTTGTACCAACTGAGTCACACAAACTGCAAACAATGAGTAGTGGACTTGCACAACTGAAGAAAGTAAAATACTTAAAAGCACATTTTTCCTCACAAGCAGAAAATGCAGGCAAAACATTCCTCACACTTCAGTAGAATTGGAATTAACCTTTATCAGCATTTGATTTTACTGCTGGGTTAAGTTTGGGAAGAGTGTATAAAAACTTATTAAGGAACTTTATACATTCTACCTGCCTTTTTCGGGGCAGCTGGCTGACCATCATGAAAACTGCAGGCAGTGACACACACATACACACATCCTCCAAAGTTGACAGAACTAGAGGAAGGGGTGAAGGTTCTGGACTTCAGGTACCATTCAGGTAACTAACATTGGGTAACATTGGGTAAGACGACGATTCAGGTCGTAGCCTGCTATAGGTCCCCAACCACGTCCCAAGACTCTCACTCCAAGTTCCTAAGCACCCTGGAAACTATTTGGGTCCAATCCAACACTGTCATACTGGGTGACTTCAACTACCCCTCCATCAACTGGGAAAACTACTCATGCACCAATAAACTGACCCAATGCTTCCTGGAATTCATCAATTCCAATGCCCTGGAACAGCATATTCTTTACTCCCACTAGAGGAAGCAACATCCTTGACCTGGTTATCACCAACACAGGAAACCGTTGCTCTACACCAATAGTCAATTTCTCCCTGGTTAGATCTGATCACAAACTAATTACCTTGAAAATCCGCATCTCACCCACACCCCCCGCAAAGGTAACCACCATGAAAAATTTCTCCAAAACTGACTTTGGGCTCCTAAAAACAGAGGTGGCTAACTTCACGGCACCCATATCAATGGAAAATAGATGCATGTCTGCCGAATCATACACCAATGCACTGTACTAACACGTGCATAAATGCATGCAACTAGCCATACCAAACAGAACCAAGATGCTCTCCTGCAAAAAAGGAAGCCAATCTGGTGGCCCCCTGCCATTAATAAACTACAACAGAAGGAAGAAACTGTTGCAGAAAAAGGTGAAGTCTCGAGACTGGAGAAACTCCCTTATTAGCCTCAACAAAAAGATGAGATCCCTCATCAAAACCTGTAAAGCTAGCTATGAAGGCAGAATTGCGGCAGACACCAAAATCGACCACAAAACCTTCTACAGTTATATCAAGAATCTCCACAGCAATACCCAGGTCTGCTCTGAGTTACTGCACAATGGCACCTCCTATACTGAGCCAACAAATACTGCCAACATACTGGCTGACAGATTCAGTGCCAACTTTACCCATCTTCCCCCCCAAAGGATCAATCAAATACTGGAGGAATACCAGGCACCCAGCATTACTGCAGCACAGGTTAAAGCTGCATTGTCCAAGGCCAAGAATACAGCTTCCATGGGACCTGACAATATCCCTGGATGTATTCTACATGAACTGCAAAGTGAAATGGCACCACATCTGTGTGCCCTGTTCAATTACAGCCTCACCTCAGGCTTTGTCCCTACCAAATGGCACACTACTACAGTCATCCCTCTCCATAAAGGGGGAGCGACTACAGACCCTGGGAATTATCGCCCCATTAGCCTGATGAGTCTGATATGTAAGGCTATGGAGCGCATCATCATGGACCTAATTAACAAGGATATAGGGAACCTCTAAACTTTAGATCCCACGCAATTTGGTTTTGTGAAAGGTAGATCATACCTGCTCAACCTGGTTGCCTTCTCTGAATGAGTCACCAGAGCTGTGGATGAGGGCAAGACAGTTCATACAGCCTATCTCAATCTGGCTAAGGCCTATGATACCATTCCCCACTCAGGAATTATTGATAAACGCAAACTAGGCATCAACTCCTATATCACTAGATGGGTTGCAAATTGTCTCACAGATAGAACCCACAGTGTGAAAGTAGCAGACCCCAAGTCAGACTGCCGACCAGTCATCAGTGGAGTCCCACAGGGATTGGTCCTGGATCTTCTTCTGTTTGGCATCTATTTTCAGAAGTCCAGGCCAGCATGGTGGGACCTTGGCTGACCAAGTTCACAGACAACTGCAAGCTGAGAGCCATTATTAATTCCCCAAGTGATGTAGACATCCTACAGAAAAGCCATCACTGAGACCAACGACTGGTGTTGAAACCATGGCCTTAAGCTTAATGTCAAAAAATGCGTCATCCTCCCCTTTGGAAAAACCTCAGTTCCCACTAATTACCACATCAATGGGAGCCCAATGAACACTGAAAATGTTATAAGAGATCTGGGGACACAGGCTGACAGCAACCTCTCCTTCGACCACCACATTGCCACTGTGGTCAGAAAGTCCTTCTATGTGGCACATCTCATTACCAAGAGTTTTGCATCCAAGAAGAAAGAGGTCATCATCTCTCTCTACTCTTCCCTCATTAGGCCAATCATCGAGCATAATGCCCCATTTGGCATATACCTTACTAGACACATGCAACAGCTGAAAAGGCCACAAAAGTACCTCACAAAGAGGATCCTAGGCCTTAAACACTTGTCCTATACGGACAGCTCCAACTATTCTTTGTCTCATATCACCTACTTAGAGGCCATCTCTGCTTGACTTACAATCCCTCCACACCACACGCTCCAGGGACCTCAACCTCATTACCACAATCAACAGAACATGCTGGAGGGACAGGGTCATAACCACAGACTGCCCATGCTATGGAATAGACTTCCCATACATGTCAAGCAGAGCACCTCACTGGCCCACTTCAAGAGAAATCTTTTTTTTTTTTCCAAAGAATTTTATTAAATAATTATTAAAATAAATACTTCCATGAAATTATAACATTTTTTTCTTTAAAGTTAAAAAACAAGAAAATAAAAAAACAAACCTTCTAATATATAAACCAATGTAACCAAACTATGTACAAAGACGTTCATCATGCAAAAAAAATCTTAATGTAGCTGTAGGATTAATAAAAATCATCTGTTTACATAAATTAATAAACTATTTTTCTAGAAGTTCATAGATGATATTCCATGAATTATATAATGTAGTATTCCTAGATGATCTAGATTTAATAGTTAACATTTCCAAATTACACATTTCAAGGAGTATATTTTTAAATTCCAAAAATGTAGGTGCAGTACTAGATTTCCAATTCTTAGTGATTGTTTTTTCTAGCTATAGATAGTATAGACCAAACCAAAGGGTACTTATTCTCTTTTACACAATCAGGAATAGGAGTATTAAATAAAACAAGTGATTTAGATATAAAGAAATTATCAGTAAAAATTGTTTGCAATTACTGATATCATCCCAAAATTTTCTTAAATATATGCAATTATAAAACATATGAGACCAGCCAGCATTCAATTCAATATTACATCTCCAACATGTTATATTCTATTTAGAAAATATATTATGAGTAGTGATAAATGATCTATTTAAAAATCTCCATGTGAATAATTTCCATTTTAAAGAAGTAGTAATCATACTTGCTGATTGTAAAATATTCAATTTGTCTTTCTCAGAAGGGGGATTATTATTAATTAAAGAAAAATATTTCCAATAATTATCTGAATGTGTATCTAAATCACATTTAATTGCCCTATAAATGTTTGATAACTTGCTATTAGCAGGAGATTTATGCAAAACTGATAAAATCATATATTGTATTAGCTTGAGAATTTTTTCCTAATTATAGGGGACATATAATCCAATTTATTTAATACATATTGTCGAGCTTCTTGAAGCTCTAACCATAAACAAGAATTAAGTTTATACTCTTCCAAGAGTAAACTATTGGATTTTATCTCATTACTTATCATCATTTGGTGCCAAAATGTTAAATGCTTTTGCTGAAATATAGACATTTTTGTATAATCTGAAGAGAAAATAGATCTGTGTGTGTAGGCTATAGGGAAGAGTAAAAAAGCCAATCCTTATATATATTATATTTAAATATAATTTTTTAAATGATTTTAAAAGAAAAACTATATACTTAAGAGTTAAAACTCAGAGAAGAAAATTCAGAAATATAATCTTTTAACCTCCAAATAAATGGATTATTAATTATATTTTACTTATAGGAACTGTTTATATCTTTGGTATGTTGTGACAATACCTCGATAAACTCTTTCCACTTAGCAGTATAGTCCACATCAATGAGATGAGAGATTGTATTGAATACTGATGAAATTGAATAAATTTCTAAATTTGGTAAGGCTATACGCCCATTATTCCAATTATACATATGGTATGTTAATGCAATCCTTGGCTTATTTGGTAACCACAAAAATTTCTGAATCATTGAATTAAATTTTTTAATTATTTGGTAAGAAGGAGGTATAGATAAAGACTGAATTATATATAAGATTTTGGGGAGAAGGATCATCTTTATTATTAAAAGTTTATCATCCATAGAAAAGGGTAATTTGTTCCATTTATTTATTAAATTTTCTATCTGTAATAGACTTTTATTATAATTTATTTGAATGGTATCTTTAATATTGTTAGTAATAATTATACTTAAATATGCTATTTGTTGAGACTGAGCTATATATTCATTATATTCATCAGGTATACTGTATTTTTTTGAAACTGTTAAAAGAATTTGTGTTTTATTATTATTAAAAGTAAGGCCAGAATTTTTTTGAAAATATTCCATGTTTTTAAAAAGTTTTTGTATAGATTCCCTTCTACTCCCAAGAGTAATCAATATGTCATCTGCAAACATTTGTACTGTAGATGATATAGTGGGGTTTAATTTGTATCCTTCAATATCTGTATCATGTCTTATTAAATTTGCCCATGGTTCCATAACTAATGAAAATAAAAGAGGTGACAAAGGACACCCTTGCTTAGTACCTTTTACTATTGGTATATTTTGAGATATACTAGTACCAATTTTAACATAAGCTTGGCTACCTTCATATAACAGAGTGATAAGACTGATAAAATTATTGGAGAAATTTATCAGAGTGAAGAAATATTCCCATGTAACTGAGTCGAAAGCACAATTTATATCTAAACTAACTAGGGTTAAATTTGTTTTAAGATTTTTCACCGAACCAATTAAAGTTAATATTCTTTTAATGTTATCATATGAAGTTCTCTTTATTATAAACCCTGTTTGATCACTATCAACTAATTTGGGTAAAAGTGTTTTAAGTCTTTCTGCATAAATGGACATAAATAATTTGTAATCAGTGTTTAATAGGGAGATGGGTCTATAGGAAGTACACTTAGATGGATCTTTGTTAGATTTTAAAATAGGAGAAATAAAAGTATATTTCCAAGAAGGTGGAATTATGTTTTTGTCCCGAACAAGATTAAATACTTTATAAAGCACTTTTAGGTAGTAATTTGTCAATTTCAGGAATGATGCCGTCATTACCTGGTGCTTTATTTTGCTTTAATTTGGTAATGTGAGTTTGAAGTTCTTTGAAAGATATTTGTTTATCAATAGAAATCCCTTGTTCCACTGAAAGTCTTGTTTTAGTGCATTTATTAATAAATGTTTTTTATTTCCTCTTTAGAGTTAATTTCAGTAGTTTGGTTGATGTTTATAAAAAACTCTCTAAATTCAGTTAATATATTATGAATTTCCGATACCATTTTTCCTTTTCTATGGGAGAATATTTCATTAATATGATTAAATCTATTTAATCTTTTCGTTTTATTAGCAAGAATTTATAAGGATTTAGGGTTAAAAGAGAAATTTATAAACTTGAATTTTTCTATATTGATCATAGTTTTATGTTTTAATATTTCTAGATATTTATTTAACATATTTATTTATTTTCTTTTATTTGATATATCTTTATCACCCATATTACTAAGTTTTAAAGTGTCTAATTTACATTGTATATCTTGCAGCTCTTTATCCCAAGCTTTCTTTTTTTGTTGTACCAATTCAATATCCTACCATATAGATATATCATTAGTATTGTTAAGTTCTAAAAAATTCTGTACTTCTGTAGAAATGAGATCATTAAAATCTTTTAATTTTGTGATGTAAGCTGGGATCCTTTTATATGAATATTAAAATTTGGATTGACTACCACTTCAAAAATTATAGAATTATGATCTGATAAAGGACATGAAATCACTGCTGATTTGTTTAAGGAACCTGTTAAATTATTAGAAATAAAAACTATATATATCCTCGAGTATGAGTTATGTCTATGAGAAAAAAAGGTGTAAAGCAAAGAAGTAGTATCTGCAAAATAATTTATATCTTTCAAAAAATAAGTATCTGAAGTGTCTTTTAATAATTTAGATGATGTAGATATTCTTCTCTTCCCATTAGTACTACAGTCTTTGTAATCTAGAATACAATTGAAATATCCTGCCAAAATAATGTTCCCTTTAGAGAATAGTATAATCTGATCTAGATGTTGTTTCACTGTGTTTATCCCTATCCCCTGGATCCAATATATGTTAATCAATGTGAAAATTTTACTGTTTATTTCTATGGTGAGTGCACAAAACATTCCTTTATTATCCTTATATGTATCTATTATTTTAGGAAAATGCATTATGCTGTTCCATAGGATAGCAACTCCTCTCTTTTTCTTAGTTATGACTCATAACTATAAAAATAAGGCTTCTCATCAATAACAAACAATTTTTTTGTATGAACCAAATATATAGATATAATGTGTCAATTAGTAAATTGATGACAGCTACATCTTAGGAATAAAGTACAGAATTTTCTTACATTAGTTAGTAGGTTATTAAGAACTATTATAATCTATTAGTTCACTCTTCTGTTTTAAAGTAATCACATTTGATAAGAACCTTAAAAAGAGACTATGGCATTCTTTTATTACCGAAATATGGCTAATAAAGGCTGAAGTGTGAAATATAGTACTGCCATAGGTGATCAGCTAAACGGAACATAGTTGTAAATGAATCACCTAAGGGCCTTCAATAACCACTAACATTGGCAGCTAATACATAAGATGCTAATAAAAGTGATTTTACTAACAATCAACTAACATACTGATTGTTCTGAAAGAAATGAACACTGCATTTCTTTGCCAGAAACCAAATATAGTGATTACTCATCAAGAAGTAAAACCAAAAACATCCTGCTAGTTTTCTTATAACCAAACATCCCGGTGCAGTCTCTCATAGAAGAGTGACTAATAAACCTTAAAAGTCTGATCTTCCATTCATTGCATTAATCTGAGTTACCTCAAAGGGTCCATTACCATACTGAAAACTAGTGAAAAGGTCATATTAGTTCAAAGAAGCACGGTGCTTAAATAGCTCCTGTATACTATATAAAAGCTTTATTTAAATATAATGAGCTTTTTTATTATTCAGTTATAGCTTATACTATCTTTGAATTTTGAAAAGATATTTCATTAACAAAACAAAAGATGAAAATTTCACATTTTCTAATGATAAACAGATCTAACTATTTTTAATGCACCTGTCCTTGCAATATTATTGCTGCCTATGTGGTACATCCCTATCAGCCTATTACACAAATGCATTCATAAAATAACTGAGATAACCTATTATATACATCTATACATTTAACATTTTGATAAATGCTTCACGAATATTTTCTCAGCAAGTCAATAGTTATAAAAAATGTACATGTAACACAAGTATATAAACAGCTTGTAGCGTTATTAAATCTTCCAAAAATGCACAAATCACAACTAGTATTTCTCATCAAGATATAGGCACTCTTGTCATACATAAAGCAAATATTTTATGAGAATACTATTCGTATATATATATATACATAAGGCTCAAGAATACCTATGATGATCAGAAAAAGTATTTAGGCTAGATGCGTAGTATAATCCCTATTTATTTAAGAGATTACTGCATATAATGTCTTACAATAAGATGAAAGTAGTAATCTAGTTATATCTTCTTTCTGCATGCTGTATGAGGAAACAAATTCGATTCAGTAGCTTCCCGGTGAGGATCAGAAGATCAATTTACTTCCGACGCCTTCATGATGACGTTTTAAGAAAGCTCCGAGCTTTCCAGCCGCGATGGGATACCACAGTCTCGAGCTCATCATGAAAATAAAGTTTTCAAAGTTCCGGTGGGAAATAGTAAGTAAAACATTACTTAACTACATATAAGGCAATGTCGCGAGACTCCCTCTATATCAAGAGAGATGAGAAAGAAAAAAAAAAAAAAACCTTGCATACACAACACGAAGCAATGACAGCTATCAAGCAAAGCTTCACCACACTATCAACCAGACTATCCAGTTAATCTCCGACCAAAGCACACAGGCACCAAAACATACAATTAATACAAACATCACCTCACATGTCTACAGTGCTACAGCACCAAACCAGAGCCTCCAAATAAACACACAACTCGGAAACGACAACAAAGCTTTACCATTACTCCAGCCATACTACCACTCACATCCCGGATCAGAAGTACCATCACTAGCACAGCAATTCTGCAACTATATATATTAAGCCATCATACAAGATTCCTTTATCAAACAATTAACCATAAATCAACTAAAATACAAATACAGCAATTATAACTAAATAACAGTTTTCCAACCACTATAAGAACCAAAATCAAGACAAACAAATATGCCCCCTAATGATAAGCACCACTACAAGACATCTGGAAGCACAGATATCCGAGACAGGAGAATCACTGCATCCATGGGAATCAAACCAATAAACATTAAGATAATTAATCTTAAACAAATAGTACAAATGAAAAAAAAATCCCAACAAACGACTATTCTACAAAACAAAATAGACAACTATTTAGTTAACCAATTTACATTATATTAAATATAATACCAAAAGCTCACCTGGATGTCCGGTTTCATTTCCCCAACTGAGTGAATCAAGTGCAAATATGTACTTCTTATGATTCATCTTTTGATTTTTTTTTAGGGTCAAATGTTTTCCAAGTGTTGTTCTCAGCATTTCTTTTAAGACTAGGACTGGCCCACTCCATTTCATCTACTTTTTCCAGTATGTTATTAGATTTTATATAAGTTATTGCATTGACTAGGTCATCAAAAATTTTAAAACAATCTTGATAAAATATTTTCAGTCTTGCAGGAAAAAGCAAATGGGTTTTTATTTTATTCTTTTTTAATTCTCTGACTAAAGGCAAGAAAATTTTCCTTTTTGATAATACTGAAGAAGAATAGTCATTATCAAAGAGTATAATATTGTCCTTCAGTTTGATTGGGGATTTTGCCCGCACAGTCGTTAGTACCATTTCCTTATCATGGGCTGATAGGAACTTTACAATAACAGATTTATTATAATTACTCTTGGTGTTTTTAGATGTCACCATTGATCTATGGGCTCTTTCAATACCATATGAAGGAGCCTCCGGTAGTTCAAGTACTTCAGGCAACCAGGAAGATAAAACTTTTTCCATATTATTTCCCTCTATGTTATCAGGTAAGCCAAAAATTCTCACATTATTCCTACGGGACCTGTTCTCAAGGTCATCAACGTTTGTCTGAAGAAGAGAATTTTGCTTTAACAGGAACGCAATATTATGTTCACTCTCCTGAATTCTGTTATCCATATCACTTAATGCAGTTTCCATTCCTGAAATCTGCTTCCTCTGTTGCAATAAATCTTCATGTAGAATGTCCATTTGGTGAGAACACTTTTCTTTGAAATTGTCAATTTTTATATCCATTTTGTCTATTTTGACACTTAGTTCCTGAATAGTAGTTAGTAATGACTGTAGTTCTTTTTTGATAGTTGTGTCTTGATGAGAAGATTTAGTGAAGCTCATCCTGTTCTTTTACTGTAGTACTTCCAAGTGTAACTTTGACAGGAAAACTTAAAATCTACTTGAAATTTTTTATATATAACCCTAATATATATTTTAAAGAATTCATTAAAATAAAAAAAACTATTAGGGAAGTTTATATCAATATTTCCTGTCAATAAAGTTCTGTAAAGGCAGAGCTGATAAGAAAAGCTGCTACTCTGTACTCATCTTGGCCACGCCTTCAAGAGAAATCTTGATGAGTGGATGGGAAATAGAAAACTCACCCCGTGGATCAGTCCAGTGGCTCTACTTGACAGAGGCATTGGGAACTAAGGTCTGGTGGCACAAAGCCATGATAATCCTATGGGCTAGGCTTGTAAAAGCTCCAGGGCCATTAGCCTAGTACACACCTATGAACCTAATTTCTTTCAGTAACAACTCCTAGTATTTACAGAGGGACTGAGAAATCCCAGTGTTCTCCCACTGAAAACACTAGCAAATTCTGCAAATAGAGTCAGAGAAAGAGGAAACCCCAACAGAGAGAATCAGAAACTGAGGTCTCATCTGAGTCAGAAATCTGAGGAGAAATCCCTGCATCCATCCCCTTCATCTTCCAGTCAAGATTCAGAATCTTGAATCTCTTCAAGAAAAGAGGCATCCCAGAAACTACCGTACAAGCAGGATCAACAGCCTGAACTAAACCCTATGCCAGACCCAGTAAACTACTCCTGTCTTAGGAGATTTCAGGTGTAGAAGATATCTGTTTCTTTCTGACAGGACAAAAGGGCATCCAACAGTGTTATTAATGGCAGCAGCAGCTTCCCCAGGGATGGGCACAACATTCTGACCAAACAGGAAAGTCTTTACTGTTTCTTTGTCTCTCTCTCTCAGGACCGATGAGTGTGTCTCTCCCTTGCCCACTGAGGGGACCCCAACAGCCAAAGAGGACGTGTCTATACTGGCTTTAGGTACCACACCAGAGGGTTCCAGGGTAAAAGTTGAGAGGTTACAGGACAAACAATGGCCACAGCAAGCTAACCTGTTGTGGTAGCAAAGGCTGTTTGCTTAAAATTTTCTTTTTGTGGCTGGAAGAAGGACCGACCATAGGACCAGTAGTTTAATCCAAGTTAGAGCCAAAAATTGTGCCACTTTCCTAGGGAAAACAAGCAGCAAAACCTAGTAAAAAATATGAGTTTTTAAAAGTCACTTCTTTCACAGAAAAACAGTAAAAGGCACTTTAAAAACTGACACAAAGTAAAATAAACTAAATTTCTCCACAGAATAATATGGTTTTCAGTTACTATAAACAAATTTTAAATGGACTTATAAGCTCAGTTACTATAAACAACTTTTAAACTGACTTATAAGCTCAGCAGATCCTGCCCAGGTGTCTTGCAGAGACCTACAATGCCAGAGAGACAAAAGGAGAGAATTTGGAGTGTTTAAGTACCATTTTTTGGTTTTTCTTGTTGCTTATTGCTATTTACGCCTAAACACTCATTTTCTGGCGTTTATTGCTTCTCAAAATGCTCATTTTATACTGAAAATTGCATTTATTTGTGCCTGCACTTTAAATAAGTAATTTTTGCTGTAAATTGTATTTTTTAATCGTCTCTGGCTTCCCACTCACATGCGACAGCCATTACTGCACTGTAGAAGTTGTTTTTTCACCTGTTTCTACTGTTTTCCTGAAAAAAACAAAAAAAAATCTTGCTATTTTCCCACCTTACTAAGCTAGAAAAGTCCAGTTTCAGATACCTGCTGATACCTGGATGGTGTTTAAGCTTTTGTGTTGGCCATACCTTACTTGGTCAAAAAGGAAGTTTCTTTGTTCACCAGTGAGAGTGGGGAGCTTTGAACAGCCTACCTGTCCTTGGAGGAGTGGTTTCTGCCCAGATTGGCCATTTTGGGCTAATTTCCATCTCTTTAATCTTTCTGATATAAAAAACGCATTTGCGCGGTTTTGCGCATCGCGCAGAGGCAGTTCATAGATTAGTATTAGGCTAACTACCCTTGCGAGCCATTTTAAGCCTAGCTAATTATCCCCTGTGAGATTCACACCCTGTACCTTGTGTTTGTAAGGCAAACACCTTAACCATTAGGCCACCTTCCCAACCCCTTACAGATTAGTACTAGGCTAACTGCCCTAGCGAGCCATTTTTTTTAAGCCTAGCCGATTATCCCTTGTGAGACTCAAACCCTGCACCGTGTGTTTATAAGGCAAACACTTTAACCATTAGACCACCCTCCCAAGGGTTAAACTATGACTGGCTCCACTGAGTCTGCTCTTCAGTTTTTCCCTTGTTACTAGCCACTTCTTTCAGTTTTAGCACTGAAATCAGTGCTTTTGGACTAGCACTTGGCACAAAAAGAGTCAGAAGCACTAAATAAGCTGTAGTACTTGATCCCCAACAGTTGTCTGCAGAGAAAAGTCAAATTACTCTCCCCATCAGGCAAATAAGAATAAGTTCCTTAACCCACTCAGACATATCCAAGACCAGCTCCCAGTGTGTTTTCCTGTGCACCTGATGAATTTGGGCATCCTGAGGCAATGTCACAACTGCCTCATGTACACAGACAACTCTCTCCTCCTACCACAAGACATCAATATCTGCGAGAGATGCACTTACATAGCTAAACTTGAGGCAAAGCTCACTCCAGTCACAACTGGAATTGACAATCAAGAGGAGACGGTACCAACCTACGGCACACCACTTACTACACATAGACCTACCATACATGCAACTGTTAACCCACACATGGTTACAAAAAGACATATTCGGAGGCTCTAAATAAAAATTTTCGGAAACAACAGAGACCTCCAAAGCAAACACGCAAGCAACCTACACCCACAAACAAACTGCAATCAGTACATAACCACAAAAAAACAGTGTGCCACACAACTACAGCCCTTAAGGCAAAACACCATACCTAACACACTTGTAATAGATTAGTACTAGGCTAACTGCCCTAGCGAGCCTTTTTTTAAGCCTAGCCGATTATCCCTTGTGAGACTCAAACCCTGCACCTTGTGTTTATAAGGCAAACACCTTAACCATTAGGCCACCTTCCCAAGGGTTAAACTATCCCTGGCTCCACTGAGTCTGCTCTTCAGTTTTTCCCTTGTTACTAGCCACTTCTTCCAGTTTTAGCACTGAAATCAGTGCTTTTGGACTAGCACTTGGCACAAAAAGAGTCAGAAGCACTAAATAAGCTATAGTACTTGATCTCCAACAGTTGTCTGCAGAGAAAAGTCAAATTACTCTCCCCATCAGGCAAACAAGAATAAGACTCCATAGTCAGGCACACCGATGTCCCTCTTACCAGGCTGGATAAAGAGAAGGTCACTGTCAGTTGCTTGTCAGGCACCAAAATCTGTCACATTACCCATGCACTCAGGTCACTCCACAACAAGTACAAATATGACTCTGTCACTGTCCATGGTGGTGTGAATGATCTGAAATGTACCTCCCTGGACTACATGAAAAGGGACATAGAAGAGCTCTCTGATTATGTAATCAAGGCAGGTATGACCCTAGCCCTGAGTAGCATCTTGTCCTCACTAAGTATGATACCACAGTACAAGGAAAAAATGATAAATTTCAACTGGCTAAGTTTCTGGTGTCATTCAAAGGGGATCCAGTATCTGTTGGCCTGGGATGACATGCTCGACAAGCCTCGATGCTTCGCCAGAGATGGCTTACACCTGTCACCCCTGGGATTCAGGATACTGGCAAATGCTCTTGCCACTCCCGTAGTGCCTTTTTTAGGCAAGGCTAAAAAAAAAATCCACCACCGTAACAAGTACTAGCGATAATAAACGGGTCATGCTGCTAAACGCTAGGAGTTTAAACCTCAAAATGCACTCTCTCGAGGCACTCCTCAACATGGAGAACATCGATATTTGTGCAGTAACTGAGACCTGGTTCAAGGCTCAAGACAGCACCCCAGCGATTCCAGGTTACAACTCGTACCACACATTTCGGCCGCAAAACCCAGACCAAAATACAAAGGGAGGTGGCATATCCATATTCATCAAGGATAACCACACCTCCAGACTAGTTGCAAAGTATGATGTCTCAGAGATCATCCAAGTGCAACTGACAATGGGCAAAACTGCAATACAGATTGTAGCTTGCTACAGATCACCTTCCCTGCCCCAGGACACTCACTCCACTTTCCTCGAGGTATTGGAAAACATGAGAGTCCAAACAAACACTCTTATACTAGATGATTTCAATTACCCAAACATCAATTTGGAAAACTACGAAAGTACTAATAACTTTGCTCAGGGCTTCCTGGAATACATTAACTCCAATGTTCTGGACCAGCTTGTAAACACCCCCACAAGAGGTAAAAATACACTGGACCTGGTCATCACCAACATGGGGGACAAATGTTCCACACCTGTAGTAAATTCCTCATTTGTCAGATCAGACCATAAACTCATCACCCTAGATATCCACATACCACCCCCATCCTCCATCCCAAAAGAAACCATGGTGAAAAACTTCTCCAAAGTGAACTTTATGTTACTCAAGACAGAGGTGGCAAACTTCGTTACTCCCACGCAGAATATCAATATGACTGAATCTGCTATATCCTACACAAAAGCACTCTACACGCACCTACATGAGTGCATGGACCACGCTATCCCGAACAAGACCAAGACCCACTCCTCCAAAAATAGGAAACCAGTCTTGTGGATCCCGGCCATCAATAGGCTCTATAACAGAAGGAAGAAATTACTGCAAAAAAAGTAAAAACCCAGGAATGGAGGGGCTCCCTGACCAACCTTAGCAAAAAACTAAGAACCCTCATAAAAAAACTCTAAGGCGAACTTTGAAAGAAAAATTGCAACAGACACCAAAGACAATCGCAAAGCATTTTTAGCTATGTCAAAAGCCTTAATAGCAACTCTCAGATCTGCTCCGAGCTACAGCATTATGGTTCAAAATTCTCCGAACCAACTGATATAGTCAATATACTGGCAGACAGGTTCAGTGCAAACTTCACCCCTCCCTCATCCCCCAAATGACTCATATCCATACCAGAAGATTGTGCTGCCCCTAAAATCACAGATACCCAGGTGAAAACAGCACTCTCCGAGGCAAGAAACACAGCATCCATGGGACCAGACAGCATCCCAGGCTGCGTGCTACATGAGCTCCAAAACGAATTAACCCCTCACTTAATACCATGTTTAACCACAGCCTCACCTCAGACTATGTTGCACACAGAGTGGCGCACGGCAACAGTCATCCCACTCCATAAAGAAGGTGCAACCACTGACCCTGGGAATTACCACCCCATAAGCCTGACAAGACTCGTCTGCATGGCCATGGAGTGCATTATCATGGAACTCAAACAACGACATTGGGAACCTACAAACCCTAGACCCCACCCAGTTTGGGTTCGCAAAGGGAAGGTCATGTCCCTAAATCTGGTTGACTTCTTCGAAATGGTCACTAAAGCAATAGATGAGGGAAAGGTGATTCACACAGCATACCTTGATCTTGCAAAGGCCTTCGACACCATTCCCCACTCGGGAATTATAGGCAAACTCACCAGCCTAAATATAAACCCCTACGTTACAAGATGGGTTGCTAACTGGCTCACGGATAGAACCCATTCAGTGAGAATAGGAAATGCTAGATCAGACTCCAAACCTGTGACTACTGGTGTACTACAATGCTCAGTCTTGGGAACCCTCCTGTTCAATATCTATTTCTCTGAGGTACAAGCAAACATGGAGAGACTGTGGCTAACAAAGTTTGCAGATGACTGCAAACTGGGTGCCATAATAGAGACTCCAACTGACGTAGACATCCTCCAAAAGGGTCTTACGAATACAGATATGTGGTGCCAAAACCATGGCCTCAAACTAAATGCCAAAAAGTGCATTGTTATCCTGTTTGGAAAAAACAAAGTACCTATGAACTACAACATAGGTAGCAGCCCACTTATCACAGAGTGTGTGATAAGAGACCTAGGGACTCGGGTATATAGTAACCTCTCCAACAACCACATTGCTAAAGTGGTTAGAAAATCTTTCTACATGGCCCACCTTATCACAAAGGGGTTTGCATCTAAGAATAAGGAAGTTATTGTCCCCCTCTACTCATCACTCATTAGACCCATTATTGAATATAATGCCCCGTTCGGGATGTACCTAACAAGACATCTGCAACAACTGGAGCGGCCTCAAAAGTACCTCACAAAGAGGATAACGGGCCTTAAACAGATGCCCTATGCCATGAGGCTAAAAAAACTCAGACTGTACTCGGTCGCGTACCGGCTACTCAGAGGTGATCTCTGCCTGACATACAAGGCTATGTCAAACCCAGAATTACTAGAAATGCTTCACCTAAGGAAAACCCAATCCAGCAGAGCTACACGCTCAAGGGACATAAACCTGACATCATCAATAAACAGGACATGTTGGAGGGACAGATTCATGTCCCAGAGACTCCCCCTGGTCTGAAATAAGGTCCCCATATATGTGAGCCAGAGCTCCTCGTTGACACTCTTCAAGAGAAATCTTGATGAGTGGATGGGAAACAGGAAATTCACCCCGGGAATCACTTCGGTGGCCCTGCTCGACAGGGGTGCAGGTAACTTAAACCACTTGGGAGGGAGGCGATAGCACAAAATGTTTGGCTAGGCTTAATTATGCCCTAGGGCCAAACAGCCTAGTACCTACCTATGAACCTATGAAAAAAGTACACATTTAAATATAATCTTATGACAGCCCATTAAAACACAGAGTTCTAAGTTAAAAACAACATTCCTGAACAGTAAAGTATTAATAAACAAACTTTTTTTTAATGAAAGGTTTTCCCCCAAAGGGAAATTATCTGCCCAGCAAAGGAACAGTGCAAGCTGATTGTCAATTCTCAAAAGCCTCAGAGGGGAGAGTATTCTTTGGCTGCAGGCAATCACTGAAGGGCTGCCTGTCTTTTGAGCTGACGGGGTGTGTGGAAAGTGCCCTGAAGCTCTGGAAGCTGGCCTGCTGTTGTAGCCTATGAAAAATATAACCCATATTGCTAAGGCGACTGCAGCAGTAATCATGATGATGAACATTTCATATTTAAGAGGTCAACAAAGGACTAAGAAAAAGAAGTTAAGTTCTTACCATAACATTCCATCTGTGTTGTTGATTTTCATTCATTCATTACTGATGGGTAACGGTTCTGTCCTCAGAACCAAGTTGGCCATTATAACAAGCTCACGCCAGCCAAAAAAACTCTCAAATTAAGCTCATCTATAGTGCCCCTCTCTCCATCACCTCAGAAAGAGTTCGACCGTAAGAGAAAAAAAAGTAAGCGGAGGCTTTATCTGAGCAACTACCCTATCATAAGGTAGGACCAAATCCAAGCCTCCAGGAGTCTTTCAGATGGGGGATGGTGGGTGGGTTGTAATGCATGAATGAAACACAGATGGAACGTTATGGTAAGAACATAACTTCATCTGATGTCATTAGTCTTCATTCATTCCTTACTGATGGGACAGAGTTCATAGCTACTTTTTTTCTTGGGAGGCCTTATGGAAGGATATTTCTGAGCACCATTGAACCAAAGGAAGCTCTCCCCCTGGAGATCAAATTAAATTTGCAATGCGTGATAAAGGTATGAGGGGTGGCCCATGTTGCTGCTGCACAAATGACAACCACGGAAGCTCTTGCTTGGAAGGCCAAAGATGTTGCAAATGATCTGGTTGAATGAGCTTTGACCTTAGATGGTGGAAGAGTTTTGCTTTGTTGATAGATAAAGCAAATACAATCTCTCAACCATTTAAATAAGTCACTTTGGAAACAGATCTTTCCAATTTTGGTTCTGAGAAAGATGGGAATAGTTGGTCAGACTGTCGTAGTGATTTAGTTCTGTCCAAGTAGAAACGGAATTGCCTCTGCACATCAAGTATATGTAGTGAATATTCTCCTTTGTTAGAAAAATTTGGAAAGAAAACTGGCAGGTCGATTGTCTGATTAACAGTCAAATTGGAAATAACTTTGGGTAAGAAGGTGGGATTAGTCCAGAGTGATACTCTGTCTTTATGGACAACCATGCAAGGACATTTTATGCACAAGGCTTGTAATTCAGATATTCCTCTTGGTGAAGTAATAGCTACCAGAAATAAAGTTTTCCAGGATAAAAATTTTATACTGCAAGTGGCAGCAGGTTCGAAAGGATGACTAGTCAAGGATTGTAGAACTAGCATTAAATTCCAGGGCTCAACTGGCTCATTAAAGAGGGACCTAATGTGTGTAACACCTTTCAAAAAGGTCTTACAAAGACAGTGAGGAATCAATGAAAGTCCTGAAAGCCACTGTGGAAGTTAGAGATAGCTGCCAAGTGCACACAAATGGTTGAAGCAGCCGCTCCCGAGTGGGGGAAATTTAATAAATAGTCCAGTACCAAATCAAGCGGAGTTGAAAATGAGTCTATTCCCTTCTCTTGAGACCAAATTATCAATCTTTTCCACTTGCTGAGGTAAAGTTTCCTGGTGGATGGTTTATAAGAAGTCAGAATAATGTGACATAAAGGGGAGGCTAGGTTATTTTGCTTGGCGATTACTGCAAGTAGAGGAACCAAAAGCTGTCAGCTTGAGGCTTGATACGTTTGGATGCATCACCCATTGTGGATGCGACAGCAATTCCGGAGTTGGAATCCAAGGTTGGTGTACTAGGTGAGGCCAAAGAAAGGGAAACCAGACATGGGTGCAATGAGGATTACTCTGCTTCTCAACCAAACAGCCTTCTTTAGAAATTGTGGGATCAGAGGAAGGGGGGAAGCATATAGTAGTCCCGTGTGCTAGAGCGTCCCTCGGGGACTCCCCCTCAGGGGGAATTAGGGCAAAGTAGCTGCTGCATTTGTGGTTTGCAGGGGATGCGAATAAATCACAGCAAGGCTGACCCCAGTGACTGAACATCTTCACCGCTATGATAGGATTGAGGGACCACTAGTGAGGCAGGAGGATGCATCTGCTCAGTTTGTCTGCAATCACGTTAAAATTCCTGGGAATCTGCGTTGCTATCAGAAAGTGGTTGGAGGCTGCCGCCCATTGCCAAATTTGCATAGACTCTCAACACAACGGGAAGGACTTGGTTCCCCCTTGTTTGTTGATATACCAGACTACAGACATGTTGTCTGACTGGATAGCAACTGTCCCTGACGGGCGGGCAGATTGGAATTACTGCAATGTTAGAATCACTGCCCTCAGTTCTAGAACACTGATATGTAGGTTGGCCTCCCCGGGTGACCAAGTGCCTTGGACAGTCTTTCCATAGAAATACCCCAACCCCTACCCCATCAGGGAAGTGTCTGTGGTCACTATAGCCTTGGGTTGGGAGGGGGAGAAAGGACGGCTCCATAGGTCTTTCTCTGGCTAAATCCACCAAATTAAGTCTTTTTTGCATTGATTTGTTATGCGGATCTGAAAGGACATAGGATGAGTCAAAGGGGACCATTGTCGCAGTCCACAAAAATGACAAAAATTGATTGGCCAAAGAAGAGCCATAAAGATGACAGAGTGGACTACTGAGGATAAGAAAGAAATTATGTATTGTTACTATTATGCAAAAAGCCCAGAATTTCCAGACACAAGATATACAAAATGATTAAGAGAGAAATTAGAGGAAAGAAAAATACTTCCGCAGGAAAAACTCTCAAGCTTCAAATAAAAATTTGCTTTTATTATTACAACAGACTTTTGAAAAACAGTATACAGACCAAGAAACTTTGATCTCTTCGGAAAAATAAGCCTCTGAGGAAGTGAGAAAATATAAACAACAAAACCTAGAGATATTTGAAAAATATAAAAAAGAAATATAGACATGGGAAAAAAAAGAGAGATTTGATATGATGCAATATTTATGCAAAGGAGAAAGCCAAGTTAAATAATATACAGAAGGCAGTTTCAAATACATTCTAAGAAAAATACAGGCAAAGGCATCCAGATATGGAACATTTCACAATAAAAAGACTAAAAGCACAAAGATTTAATGTAGAAAAGATAATTAGTAAAGCAGAAGTTAAAGAAATAGAAGTTGAAGTTGTGGAGTGCCTGCAAAGTGAATGATTTCATGTATAAGGTCTAAAACAGACTACATCACAGCATGATGGAGTCAGTCCCCGGAATAAGGAAAAGCAACATCATCAGGAGACATGTAAAGGAGAAATATGGACAGGGGAAAGGAAGAGAGATTTATTATGGTGTAATATTTACGCAAAGGAGGAAGCAAAACTAATATAAAAAGAGCAGCAGCAAAGATATTTGAAGAAAAATATAGGCAAAGGAATCTGGACATGGAAACCTTTACAATACAAAAAAAATAAGATTAAGAGGAAAAGCAGAAAAAGAGATCAGTAATGGAGAAGTCAAAGAAATGGAAATTGAGGTAATTGAACAGCTGCAGAGAGAAGGATTCAATGCAGAAAATCAAATGCAGAAAGCACCACAACAGGATAGAGCAATGGATATCCAAATTAAGGGGAAACCAGTGGAACAGGAAGCAACAGGTCAGGTGCCATATCAAGATATTTTGGAGCCTTCCACAGGAAACCAGTATAAAAGTTCACTTGAAGCTAGACAGGAAGGAAAGGAACAGGAAACTGTGGAAACTCTGATGCAGTCAATGTTGAGGAGTGATAGGCCAGTGAGTTCCCATATGACAGAACAACAGATGACACAGGATGAAATTGAAAAGAATGTGCCACAAGAAGATGCTATAGAACTCTCTATAGAATGCCCGCAGGAAATGAAAAACAAGGGATGTTTCCTCAGTATGGAAGAAAAGGAGTTAAGAGAAGGATTTTTTGATTTAATAGACAAAGACAGATGTATCAAGATCAAAGAGACAAATAGACTGCAGAAGGTTAATAAAACCCCAAAAGTCAGAAGCTTGATAAAACAAATGAACATAGTAATTAGGACAGTCCATAGAGATCCATGCGATATAACAAGTAAACAGAATATATTACTGTGCTGCTAAATTAATAACTGATAAAATTTTACCACAGGAACATAGGGTAGTGAGGGAAAAGAGTGGGTGAAAACGAATACCATCATGGAAATATCGAATAGAGAAAAGTATAAAGCAGCTAAGACAAGAAGTGTCATTGTTAGAAGATTATAGAAGAGGGAAAAGATCAACAAAAATATTAAAAAAGATGTGATAAAAGCAATGCGCAGTATTAGAACAGACCAGGATCTATTATGCATTATTGGAGATAACAAATTACACATGTCAAAACAGGTGGAAAGACTTAGAAGATATGAAGATAAATATAAGGGAAAAGTACAAAATAAGCAAATTACTGATGACCCAAAAAAGTTTTATAGAGAACTGGGAAGTAAGGTAAAAGGAATTGATAGACATCTAAAAAAAGAGGAAGGAGATACATTTTGGAGAAATATCTATGAAGATCCTGTGGAACATAACAAAGATGCTAAATGGATAGAAGGAAGTAAAAGAAAGAATAAGAAGTTTAAAGATACAGGATATGAAATGGGATGAAATAACAGCTAAAGAGATTGGAAAAAAGTTGAGAAAAGCCTCTAATTGGAAGACCCCAGGCCCAGATGCAGTACCTAACCTTTGGCTTAAAGTATTAACTTTTTTACATGAGGATGTAGCCATGAGTAAGAACTATTTAAATGCACACCCCAAACAGACACTGCACTGGTTCACAACAGGAAAAACAATGCTCTTACTCGAGTGAACCTGCAAGCTACCCTACAAATTATAGACCAATAACTTGTCTTCCAACGATGTATAAACTATGCACAGGGATTGACGCCGACAGAGTTTATAGTCATTTAGAAGAAAACTCAATTATGGCAGTATAACAAAAGGGCAATAAAAGAAAGTCATATGGAACAAAGGATCATTTGTTGTTAAATAAACATATAGTGGAGAACTGTAAGAAAGGGAAGAAGCATTTGATAGTATCCCACATACATGGATAAAAGAGTGCTTAAAAATGTATAAGGTACATCCTACACTGATTGATTACATTACAGTAACCATGAAACAGTGGCAGACCACCTTGCAATTACGCCATGATAAAGGAGAGATTATTATCCCAGGGATAAAAATCCAAAGGGGGATATTCCAGGGTGACTCCCTGTCACTGTTGCTATTTTGCCTTGCCATTAATCCATTAAGCTGTTTACTTGACATCTTAAGTCATGGCTACAATTTGGCTTCTAGAAAACAACAAAGTCTGGTGACTTCTCATCTTCTCTTTGCTGATGATTTAAAACTGTATAGCTCATTAGATGAAGAACTGAAAGCACACCGGCAGGTTGTCAAAACTTTTTCAGATGATACTGGAATGTCATTCGGCCTTGATAAACGTGCAAAAGCAACCTTTAAAAAAGGAAAACTGCAGCACCAGGAAAAAATCAGTTTGGGGCAAGAATGTGATATAAAAGAGCTTGAGCAAGAGGGAGTGTATAAATACTAGGGAAATGATGAAGGATCAGCAATAAAATATGAACAAATGCGAATAAACCTTAGTAAGGAATACTTTAGAAGACTTAAATTGATCCTGAAAACAGCACTGACATCTAGGAACAAGATCCAAGCCATAAATCAATTTGCTCTTTCTGTCCTAACTTACAGTTTTGGAGTGATTGATTGGCCCCAAAAAGTGTTGGATAGATTGGATATTAAAACAAGAAGGATGCTTCACGCTCACCAAATGATTTATAAAAATCAGTATATACCAAGATTATATATTCCCTGTTCTGAAGGAGGTATGGGCCTCCTTGAAACCGATTACATGTATAGATCTGCAGTCATGGGAATTCACACATATTTACTGACCTCACAAGATCCAAATGTAGTGAAAGTTTTGAAACATGAGGAGAATAAATCTAAGATGACTTTAGCAGAAGCATATCGACATCAAGCAGGAATGGAAATCAAACCAGAAGTGGATAAAAATCAGGCAGCAATTGAATGTGCTAAAAAACAAAAGAAAGGCTATAAGGTGAAGGACCAGATGAGAAGGCAAGAAACGTGGAAAAAACAAATATAGTTTGCAAGTATAGAAAACTTCTGGAAGAGCCTCATGTTGATCAAGAACGAACACAGGAATCGTTAAGGAGAGGTGAATTCACATCAAGAAATGAAAGGTTAATATTGGCAGCCCAAGACAGTGGATTACGTACACGCTGGTTTACAAAGTCCATTGAACATGTGGGAGAAACAGATATATGTAGGTTTTGCAAAACCGAATTAGAAACAGTCACACCCCTTTGTTGCTGGCTGTGACGCACTAATGGCCGAAGGACTGTACAATGAAAGGCATAACAATGTGGCGAGACTGTTACACGCGAGTGGAGATTGTGCAATTATGGTATCAAAGTGGCGGAAAAACATTGGAAACATGAGCCACAAAGAATCATAGAAAATGAAGTTTATATCACATGGGATCACCCAATGCCAACGGTTCAAAAGACAGATACTAGAAAACCGAATATAGTGGTCCAGAAAAAGAAGACAAAAGTAGCATTGATCATTGAAATCGCCACACCCAGTGACTACAGTGTCTTGTGTACAGAAAGACACAAAGTCATAAAATATGTTGATCTGAAGGCAGAAACAAGAGCCATGTGGAAGAAAGATACCCAGAAAGTTCCAGTAGTAGTAGGAGCAACTGGTCTTATAAAAAATAATTTACAATCGTATTTAGATACATTACCAATTTCTGTAAGGCCGTACGAATTACAGGAGTCATCATTACTGGGCACTGTAGAAGGGGTTTCAGGCCCCAATGCCAAGATTTCTGGTGTCAGTTTAGGTAGTTTTGCTTTTGGTTCCAAAGATTTAGCCAATTTAGAGTCACTAAGGTGTGGAGATGAAGGAACAGAATTGGCTTCTTTTCTTCTGTTCCTTTTTAGGAGGGGTTGAGCCCTCCATCTCAGAAATAGCCTCCAAGAAGGAGTTTTTAGAAGACCCTTATGAATCAATTTTTTCTTTCACAGTATGGGTGCTAAAGCCCTTGCATATGTTTATTTATTTTTTATTTTACATTTGTTGACCAGGATAGTCCGACTGGATGCATGTCCATTTTCAGCGGAGGCCTGGGGAGAAAAGCTCCAAGGGTAAGCAGATACAGCATTACATTAATACCAGTATTACATATTACAAACAGACTATTTACAGAGATTACATATGTAAGCAAGTTAAACAAGTTCTACAGGTTACAGTTAATCCTGAGCACAGGTCAGGATTAAATTAAATTACACAGTAAACTGGTTAACAGATTTTTACACATTCTAGAGAGAGTTAGCCAGGCTTGATACATTGACCTAGCCAGTTAAGTGACAAATGTTGTTTGAGTCTAGTTTTAAATTGACCTAAGGTGGAAAGTAAGGTAATATCAGCTGGAAGAGAGTTCCAGGATCTACTTACAGAGTTTGCAAAGAGAGAATCACCGACTGTGTTATTAATTTTGCTAGTCTGAATTAGTAGTTTGTTAGAGGATTGAAGCGGTCTAGGATTGTTATAGGGGGTGATAATACTTTTAAGTGCAGGAGTATTGTCCGGATTATAGAGGATTTTATAGGCCATAATCAGTTGGTTATACTGGATTAGGCTGGGTGGTTAAAGCCACCCAAGCTGATTTAGATTGATGCAATGATGTGTCCTAAAAGGCAGCCCAGTGGCAAACCTGGCAATGTGGTTGTAGCAAATTGAGAGTTTAAGGACAGTCTTGTTTAAATTTGAGAGTAGAGGGGATGCATACAGAAGGGTTGAAAGAAGGTGAGAGCGAGCTATGGCAATTTTAGCTGGAGGGGTTAGGAAGGCTTTTATTCTGTAAAGTGACCCTAGTTTTTATTGATGGTTTTGATAGTTTGGTTAACATGTAGGTCAAATTTTAGATTATTGTCTATGATGACACCTAATAGTTTTGTAGATGGGTCAGGGGAGATTATTGTGCCATTGTTTGATTTTATGGTAAAGGTGAAAGCGGTAGACCTACTTGTTGGTGAAAATAACAGCATTTTAGTTTTTTTGGGATTTAGGATCAGACGATGTTCAGAAAGACAGTTTTCTATTGTATTAAAGGTGGTCTGGGTAGCTGACCATAACTCTACTGGAGATGTGGCTGAGCAAATCAGAGTAGAGTCATCAGCATATTGGATACAGCTGACTTTTGGGATGACAGTATAAAAGTCGTTAATGAAGATGGAGAACAGCAAGGGCCCTAGTATAGAGCCTTGTGGTACTCCAAGGGTGTTAGGTAGAAGGTTAGAGAGTTTGTTCTGCCAGAGGACAGCCTGCTGTCGACCATTCAGGTAGGATTGAAACCATTGGAGGGCTGCAGTATCTAGAGAGAATGTTTGCAGGGTGTGGATTAAAAGTTGGTGATCAACCATATCGAATGCCTTGGAAAGATCCAAAAAGAGGGCTGAGGATATATAATTATTGTTGTGATTATGGTTTATGATGTTGGTAAAGGCTAGGAGGGCTGAAGTAGTGCTGTGATGAGGACGCAAGCCATGCTGAGTGTCTGCCATGAGGCGATTCTGGTTTTGTTGCATGGAAGTTCAACTTTCAAATAATGTACAGCTAGACGAACATTTTTCTACTGCACTTATCACACTGCTTGAAGCCTGTTGTTCCTTTTTTTATCGGCCATCATCAAAATTAGAGTAAGCACAAGTCTGAAAACAGTATATACGACACAAACAGCAAATTACACACTATGAATCAAAGAAAGGAGTTTTTTGTTTTGTTTGTTTACCAACAATGATAAGACAAAATATACCCAATGGGTAAAGAAAGGGGAGCGAGAGAAGAGAGGGGATATACCAGCAATGGTATTGTGAATTATCTCAGAGGTAAAGGAAGGCCTGTACCAGCAATGGTACGAAGAATACCACAAACTTGGTGAAGAAAAGAAAATACTTCAAAGGGTAAGCAAACTCTAAACAACTAACAGAGAAAAAGAAATTTTACAAGCAACCAAAAGAAAAAAATTTGAAATATAAAATTTTTAAATGACTTGGCTAAAGAGCTGGCCTAACGCATCTTGTGGTATAAGAGGCAAAGAAGATCTTAGGTGCTAGAAAGAGGGGTACTATGGGTAAGTTTAGCTCGAGAGTTTTTTGGCTGGCGCGAGCTTGTTACAATGGCTGACTCGGTTACGAGGATGGAACTGATACCCATCAGTAAGGAATAAATGAAGATGCTATTAGTATACACTAGTAAATGTACTCAAATATTTTTCATCACTAAAATCTAGGTGTCACAGACAATCTTCAATTTAGTACTCACAGAAAGGTGCCTAGAATGCACTTTTCAGCACAATCGATAAAACTTACTAAGTCATACTATACACTATATGGAAATTATTTCCCCAAAAATATCCTAAAGCCTTTTTTGGAATGAATTTTAAACCACAAAGTAGATTGTTCTAGAGTTTGCAATGACTGACAGATCACGAATGGCTCTTGGTAAATCTGCTTCACTACCAAGAACCCTGTGTACACTACGAGTGAGTCACAAGATGTACAAGTACATAAACCAAAGTACAGATGCAAGGAGATAGCGAACTGTGGATGGCGCAGTGGTGCAGCAGTAGCATTGTTGCCTCACAGCAAGAGGTTCTCCGGTTCAATTCTCGGCTGGGGTGCCTTCTGTGTGGAGTCTGCCATGTCCTCCCTGCGTTTGTGTGGGTTTTCTCTGGGTGCTCCACTTTCCTCCCACATCAAAAAGACATGCATCTGGAGTGTTTCTCCCCAGGCCTCCACTGAATATTGGCTTTACTCCAAGTCAGACTTTCCTGGTTAACAAATTTTAAATAAAATAAATAAATAAACAAAAATGTAAAAATAGCAGACTGCCTTCACTTCCTTGTTATTTGAGAAAAATGAAAAATAAAAACTCAAACTTAGGATTAAAAGCAACAGTAATAATAGTCCAAAATGTCAGAAGTTAATTCCTCTTCTTTAAAAGTACTGAAGAAAAACTCAGGCAGAGAGTCACGGAATAATTCCGCTTTTATTTATGATAAGCACTTTCATCCACTAATTGTTCAGTACACTCGTAGCCAATCACAATACCATATAAAAAAAAATCCAGCAAAACAACAGAATCAAAAAGTTTAAACTCACCTCAACTATGCACAATTTGGGGGGATGGAGGATGGTTGCTGCTAGTGAGGTAGGTGAGGAAATCAAACATTTACTGTTACAGGTAAGTAGGACTTGCTGAAATATACTATGTTCATAATTCCAACTGTCTCCAGGAAAGCCTGCTGTGGACCTCAAAGGAAACCAGTTTGTAGTGTTTTGTGAAAGTATGAACAGAGGACCAGACTGCTGCCTGTAGAAGACTTCTAGAGTTATCCCTCTCCAATATGCCATCAGAGGATACGGCCCTAGTTGAGCGAGCCTTACCTTTGCCTGGAAGAGATGTACCATGGTGGGAGTAACATAAAGCAATAGCAGAGGACAACCATTGTACAGTACTTTAAGAGAGTCAGGTTGACCTTTCTTAGCCTCCATACAGGAGACAAACAGCTGCTCATCATTCATAAGGGCTTTGTTCTGTCATGGTAGTATCTGAGCTGCCTTTGTGCATCCAAGGTATGCAGGATCTTTTCAACCTTGTTGTTTGGATCAGGGTAGAACACTGGCAGATTGATAGCTTGATTCAAACTAAATTCTGAAACAATTTAATTAATATAAGACTTCAGCTCTGCAGGTTGAGATGCAGCAAAATCATGCAAAACTGTACGCACACAATGTAAAATAAATTTCTTCCTATAGCCTTGATAATCTAACATTCTAAAGGCTGGATTACGAGAAAGAGACACTTTCCCATGAAGATATAACCATTTTCCTTCTTTTGTCAGGTGGCACTGGATTATATCAAGGGAAGGTATTTTTATTTGAGCAGGCAGCAGGGGGGACTGACCACATCTGGGTCAGCAGTCAAATAAGAACAGAGACCTGTCATATCTGAGGAGGCCCTTTACTTTCTCTGAGCCTTTCTAGGGACTGCTGGAATATATAATCGTGTCCTGCAGGCAGCTTTATAAACATCTTCCAAGTCCAGTAAGGGGTGGGGAATAACCAAAGAACTGGGCATCTTTGTCCTCTATAAGGTCATATACCCTTGTCTAGCTCTGGGTTAGTTCTCGATGGATCCCAAGCAAAAACATCACTGAATCAATCATCTGAAGAAAACAACACTTGTTTGGACTTTCCAAAGAATCACACTGTGTGGACTCGGTGTAAATAGATATTCACCATTTTCCTCAAATGATTCCTCATTTTCTGAAACTAGCCAAATCAGTACTAAATCCATGGATAGGAACACAACCACTAGAATTAGCTGCCTGCAGAACACACTTAGCCAAGGAAACCACTTCAGCCTTATAAATGGCTACAATGTGATTATCAGCTCTATGATGAAGCTTCTGTCTCTTTTTCATGTGAACTTCACTACTACATAAAATATCTAAGACATACTATTATGTCTGGCGAGGGGATTCTTACCTCAGTCTACTCCTGCACCAGGTACTGAACAGCTGCAGAGGATGTCTCTAACCCCTGTTCCATACTGGCCAGCAAAGCTACACTAGAGGGAGATGGAGCAAACGGTAAGTGGTTTGTGGATCCTGCAGTGGCCCCAACAGAATCACTAATCACAGGCTGAAGAATATTTTAATATATATATATATTTTTGGGTAGGTGCAACATGACTTGAAAAGGGGCACCAGAGTTAGGATGCATAAAGTCAGGGAAGACAGAAAACCAGACAGAATAACAAACTGATAGTACCAGATAATGCATCACTTAAAGTTTCTAATAAAAAGTCTGCCCCCACCAAACTGAACTCTACCAAACTGTGCTACTATGAACACATTTCAGACCATGTTTTTTGAGAGTTCTTTTACAACTAACAGAAGTTAAAAGAATTTCCAGTAAAAAATTTCAAACACCAAAGCTACCTATGTGCCAAACCAGTGTTAAAAATTAGTCCCCACATTTTACCAAATTAAACTGCCATAAAGTAATGATAAAGGCAATTTAAACGTTAATTGCTTGTCAGAGCGAATAAAATCTCCACAGTACATTCAATTAACTATTTGCAGTAAAATTGTGATCTGACGTTAAAAACACACAGAACAGAATCATACATATAGTAAAGAATGTGTAAATGCTGAAAAATCTAAGTTTAGCAATACTTTCCTCTCAAAAGAGGAAAAGAAAGCAGAACAGTAGTAAAGACAGGCCTCTAGTGTCTAACAGCACACATACACACTGCATTTCTAATACTGAAAGTTTCTTCATAAACAGTAAAAACAAACATTTGTCAAAGATATAAGCCAAATAAACACTTCCACAAACAAATTCCCAGAGGAATTACTGTAAACACTGACAGTAATAAAATATTAAATATTTTAATAAAAATAAGAAGAGAATAGTAAATCTAGTAATAAAATGAGAGGAAAGAGGTCCTCAAATGGGGCTTATCTGAACAGTAAGTCACAAAATTCAGCACTGAATCCTGTGAAGAGTCAGTCAACTTTCCTCTTTTAGATGTCAGAAAAAAAACCTCAACTCTCACTTCCTGTGACCGCTACAAGCTTCCCTCTCAGAATATGCTCAACCTAATAGGTTTCACAGGGAGAGGGAGAGCCTAAGCTTTTGAAAACGGGCCAGTACTGGGTTACTTTGGTAGATAAACCAACGTGTCATGGAGACAACTGGAATCAAGACCATTTCTTTTTTTTCTGTTCTAAGGTTGGGGAAAGAAAAAAGGGAGATGATCAGATTGATTCATAATAAACTCAGCAGTAGCCTTAGACATTTGTGAAACATTACTTCTAAGACTCATTCCATCTTTATACAAAAACAAGAAGGGCTGAGAGGACATGAGGGTTGCAACTAAAATACTCATCTAGCCAATGTCAGAGCAATATGTAAAACTGTCTCAAGTAAACAACTGTAGGGTAGAGGTATTCTGAAAGCTCAAATCAAGGTTAACATTAGGTACTCCAATACAAAATTAAGATCCCAGGATGGAGCACCCTACTTTCTAGGTGGCTTAATTGTAAAACTCCTTTCAAGAAAAGCTCTACTTGGGTCAAAGAAAGGAGAGGTAATTTGATGGCAGGCAAGCATAAATAACCAAAAGATGTACCTTTATCGAAGTGCAACACAAGCCAGTTTTGAGCAATTCACATAGGTAACTGCAGTACCACTGGAGCCCCTGCCTCAGTTGGTTCCTGGTGTTTGCTATGGCATAAACTAGAAAATCTTCTATTTGGTTAAATGATTTTCTAGTGGCAGGTATTCTAGCCTCCTTCAATACCTGTTGCATGTCCTGTGTAAAGATTGCCAAAATGAGATCATAATCCTATCAACCAGTCAGGGTTCTGAATGTTAGGGCGAGTGAGATGTCCCGTGTCTTTTGCAAGTAGGTCCACTCTGAGGATGTTTTTGGTAGCTGCCCTGGTCAGGCAGCATTAGAAGGGAGAACCAATATTGTCTGGGCCAAAAGTAGTTACCAAAACTATCTTTGGACAGTCTTTTATCTATAGCAAGATCCTGGCTATCACAGGAAAAGAAAAAAATGCATAAAGCTACATTCCCAGCCAAGAGAAAGAAAAGGTATCCATTTTCAAGCCTCTTTGGAAGGAAGCCTGGTACAGAAATTCTGAAGCTGTCTGTTGTAAATGGAGGCAAAATGGTTTACTTAGGGAGTTCCCTACAGGTGGGCAATATCCTGGAGGACCTCTGGGTATAACATCCATTCTTGGAAGACCTCTGGGTATAACATAGGTGGTGAGGCTCGAACCGTGAATGACTACATGCAAGGTGTACGCTCTAACTGCTACACTATTGCACTTATAAACACAAACATTTTCACAGTTGCCAGGACCAGGATTAGATCTCCTACCTAACTAGTTTGCTACACTATAGTATTACACAGTTACTGCAAATGCCACAGAGTTCTATTCATGAGAGTCTGTCCTGGGTATTCTGAAGGACTCTGCAATAGTCTGTTGTCCGGATGGAATGCAAGTTACCTAAAGGGTGAGACTGTGCTGGGTTGCTGCCTCCCAGGCAATGATAGTATGTCTGGATAGGGGATAGCCCTTGTCCCCCAGTTTAAGTATCATATCACTGCGTTGTCTGTGAATACCAATAGTGGTCTTGGGCCCATTCAAGGGTTTTAATGACTATCAGGCTCAACATTTCTTTGAGACCAATGTGTTTTTACCTGAAGTGCAGATACCAGATCTGCTGTACTTTGATCCCTGGGCAAAGTCTGAGGCATCTCTTGTGACAGGTGGACTTGGTATTAGAATGGAGAGAGGGTAATCATAATTTAACTGACTCTGATTTGCTCACCGTAGGAGTTTCTTTTTGATGTAGTTCATAACTGGAATAGGTAAGGATAGAGGATGCTGGTGCTGAGTCCATACAGATTTGAGGAGCCACTGAATCATACTCGTGTGAAGTATGGCTAGTGGAAAGATTAGGATGGCTGAAGGCAACTGACCTAGAATTCTGAGGAACTCTCTTGCTACGGAAATGGACTGGTAAGGCAGATCTAAGAACTGCAGATGGTTAAAAAAAATTTCTCTGGGGTGATAAATGCTAACATGAGGGAGGTGTTCAGAAGACATCCCAGAAAGGTTAATGTGTGATGCGACTACACAAAATTTCTCCAACTTTAGTTTGAAACCTAGCTTTTATGGAAAAAAGGAGGGATGCCAAATATCTTGAGTGGAATCTGCTAAGACGAGGGAATTGTTAAAGTTAGGGTAAACGTGGATTCCTTGAGTTCTTCAGAAGGCAACAACTGGCTCTAAGCATTCTGTACACACTTTTGGAGATGCAGATAACCTGAATAGCAAAGATGCAAGTTGAAAATATAACCCAGACACAAAAAATCTTAACTAAAGTCTTTGCGAATTGGAACATGGTGGTATGCAACCTTGAGGTCTAGAGTTAATAAAAAGAATGGGAGGGAAGATGACGATGGAAGAGGGGCTGTAGAGTTAAAATCTTGGACTTTGAGATGACTGCTATGGAAGTCAAAACTGAAAGATCCAAAATTGGTCTTTACATGCCTTCTTTCTTGGGTACCAGAAAAAAATTGGGAGTAAAAAACACTTTCCCGATAGGCAGGAGAGATGGATTCTTTAACACCTTGAGATAGCATTTCCTCAGAGAATCTGAGGAAACTAATGTCTTATTTTGGAGTAAGGGGGATTCCTGATTTTGGAGGAATGGAAGTCCACTGCCATTTGTAGCACTTATGAATTATTCTCTTTACACACAAATTGGTTAATTGTCACGAAAAGTGCAGGGAAAGAGACAGTCTGCTATTTTGTGGGGCTGCTGGGAAGCAAAGGGCATTCTTAGGTAGTTATTTACTCTCTCTGGACAGGGACGAGCACTTGGGGGTCATTCGCTTTCTTGGGAACCCTTTGCCACTTCTTTTTAAACTGTTTCCCTGACTTCTATCAATCAGGTGTGAACGGTTTTCTAAAGAACGGTCCAGGGCCTGATGGAAAAAATCTCTTTTACTTCCTTCATTAACTTGCTTTTTTTCCTAAACATTTAATGAATCTCAGCTAAGGAACTACCACAAATGAACTATAAGAGAGCATTCAAAACCTGGGATTTGACATCCTCTGAGAGGCTCTCTAACCTGAACATTACAGATCTTGTGGTAGCTGCTTGAGGAACATCATACATTACATCATAGGTGCAAACGACTGAATGTTTTATGATCTGCGATGCAAAACAAACAAGTTTTGACCAAAGCAGGCAGGTTAAAAATAATTTGTTGTACGTCTCAAAAAGTAGAGAAGCACTGCTTGGTCATATTGGTTTGGCAGAAAAATGTACAAAGGATGAATAAGCATATTACCTTCTACCTAAATCTACTGAATGCTCTACTGTCCTTTTCATTTGGGACAGGACTAGAAGAGGCCAAGGGCTTGGAATTATCATCTTTGTCCATGGAAATCACTGCAGAGACAGCAAAAAATATTTATAGGAATTAACTTTGTATAGCCTATCAGGCTTCTTAGGCACAGAAGGTTGAGAACCTGGAGAAACACAAGCTGAAATGAAGGCCTGCTCCAAAGCCCCACATACTGAAGGCATTGTCAGGGATTAGGGGAATCCAAATTTTGGAGGTCATAGTACCTTTTTTATGCATTTTATATCGCTTTACTCTCAACTTTAAACACTTTTTTCCTTTTTGAAATAATGTCAGAAAATGAAATCTCCTCAAAAGAAGAATCAAAAAGAAATATTCTTCCAAAGAACAGCAGAAGAGTGCTACGAGGCATAATCTATCCCCCACCAGAGGTAGAAACATCCTTGACCTGGTCATTACCAACATGGGCGACCGTTGCTCTACACGTGAAATCAATTCCTCCCTGGTCAGATCTGACCACAAGCTTATCACCATGGACATCCACACATCCCACCTGCACCTCCATTAAAGAAGACCACTGTAAAAAAAAAAAAACTTTTCCAAAACCAAATTTTGGCTTCTAAAAACAGAGGCGGCAAACTTCACGATGGCCAAGCAAATGGAAAATAGGCGTATGACTGCTGAAACATACACCAATGCACTGTATGAGCACATACACATGTGCATGTGCATGGAATGGGCCATACCAAACAGAACCAAGACGCTCTCCTCCAAAAAAAGGAAGCCAATCTGGTGGACCCCTACCATTAACAAACTCTACAACAGAAGAAAAAAACTGTTGCAGAAAAGAGTGAAATCCCAAGACTGGAAAAACTCCCTTGTTAGCCTTAGCAAAAAACTGAGCTCCCATATCAAATCATCTAAAGCCTGTTATGAAAACAAAATTGCTGCAGATTCTAAAGACAACCAAAAAGCATTCTATAGTTATGTCAAGAATCTACATGGCAATACTCAGATCTGCTCTGAGTTGCAGCACAATGGCAATGCATATACAGAACCGACTGATATTGCCAACATATTGGCCGACAGGTTCAGTGCGAACTTTACCCCCCTATCACCCCCCCAAAGGGCCAATCTCAATACCAGAGGAATGACAGGTCCCTATCATCACGGTTAAACAGGTAAAAAACGCACTAACCAAAGTCAAGAATACAGCCTCCATGGGACCTGACAATATCCCGGGCTGTGTCCTACACGAACTATGAAATGAACTGGCACCACTCCTGAGTAGCATGTTCAGTCACAGCCTCAACTCAGGCTTTGTTCCTGCTGAATGGCACACTGTTACAGTCATCCCACTCCACAAAGGGGGAATGACCACAGATCCTGGGAACTACCGTCCCATTAGCCTGACGAGTCTGATATGCAAGGCCATGGAGTGCATCATCATGGACCTTATCAACAGGGACATAGGGAATTTCAAAACTCTGGACCCTACGCAGTTTGGGTTTGTGAAAGGCAGATCATGCCTGCTCAACCTGATGGACTTCTTCGAGTCTGTCACCAGAGCTGTGGATGAGGGCAGAGTAGTGCACACAGCCTAAATGGATCTTGCCAAAGCCTTCAATACCATGGCTCACTCAGGAATCATAGATAGACTCACTAAACTAGGCATAAACCCTTATGTCACAAGATGGGTAGCCAACTGGCTCACTGATAAAACCCACACTGTAAAAGTGGCAGACTCTAAATCTGTCTACCAACCAGTTACAAGTGGCATTCCACAGGGATCGGTCCTGGGTCATCTCCTGTTTGGCATCTACTTCTCTCAAGTCCTTGCCAACAAAAAGGGCCTCTGGTTAACCAAGTTCACAGATGACTGCAAACTGGGAGCAATTATAGATTCTCCTATGGATGCAGACATCCTACAAGGCCTCACTGAGACCAATGACTGGTGCAATAACCATTGCCTCAAGCTCAATGCCAAAAAGCGCATTGTCATTCCCTTTGGGAAAAATTTGGTGCCCATGAACTACCACATAGATGGTAATCTGCTAAACACCAAAGTTGTGATAAGAGACCTGGGGACACTGGTTGAGAGCAACCTCTCCTTTGATAACCACATCGCCACTGTGGTCAGAATGTCCTTTTATGTAGCACATAGCACATCTGATCACAAAAGGTTTCTCATCCAGAAAGAAAAAGGTCATAGTCCCTCTTTACTTGCCCCTCATTAGACCTATTATTGAATATAATGCCCCATTTGGTATGTACCTCACTAGACACCTACAACAACTGGAAAGGCCATAAAAATACCTAACTAAGAATATCTTAGGCCTCGGACATATGACCTACACTAACAAAAACTCCAGCTATACTCGGTCTCATATCCCCTACTTAGAGGCAATCTCTGCTTGACCTACAAGGCCATGTCTGACCCAGAGGTGCTAGATATGCTCCACCTAAAGAAATACTAATCTCTCCGTGCCACACACTCCAGTGACCTAAACCTCATTTTCACCACAAAACAGAACATGCTAGAGGAACAGGTTCCTAATCCAGCAACTTCCCCTATTCTGGAATAAACTCCCCATTCACGTCAAGCAGAGCACTTCACTGGACCTTTTCAAGAGAAATCTTGATGAGTGGATGGGCAATAGGAAGGTCACCCCTGGGATCACTTCAGTGGCCCTGTTTGACAGGGGCAGGGGAAACTAACTTCGGGTGGCAGTCACCCCAGGGATCACCTCAGTGACCTTGCTTTGCAAGGGCACTGGGAACTAACTTTGGGCAGATTGATGCCAGGGTATTTCTTGGGCTAGGCTTGTATAGGCTCCACGGCCTTAGCCTAGTACATATCAATGAACCTTTCTCCTCTGCCTCAACGTAGTGCCTCTTCAGAGGAAGAGGGAGCCTTTTTCCTCTTTAAATGAGAAGAAATTTGAATAGAGAATTACAGAGACTGGAAAGCCCTAAATTCTACCATTCCTCTTGAAGCCCCTACATATTATGTGGAGTTGAAAGTGGGGGAAAGAATTTTGTTTTGCTGAGACTTTTTCCCACTGGGTATATCAAGCTTAATAGCCTTGGAGGAGTCAACTGTGAGACAGTAAAAGAAAAGGTAGCAGTCTAAGATCTTAAGTAGAGTATCTCTCTCTTCAGTCAAAAACAGGATTCCTCCTCCTTGGCTGAAACTTGACGTCCAGTCTGACTGGATGTAATGGATTCCTGAGGCTTCCCATAAAGTATTACCAGAGGGGATGGGAAGACTGGATTGATGCTCCAAAGGCTCAGACTACCACACCTTGTAAATCAGCCACAGACCAGGACAAAGAGGCAGACAGCAGCATCCATTCAGTATCCTTTTTCATGGTTTTCCTTTTATTCTTTGATTGAAGGGGGTAATCCAAAAAAGAACAGTCAAAAGCCATAAATGCCAAGCTTTGACTTTTGTTGATTCTCTAGAAAATATTGAGTCTATTCAGCCTACTCCAAACTGTTTGCAAGGGTAAACAATAAACAAATGTCACAGATAGTATATTGTGTCTTTCACCTAGACAGAAAAAGCAGGCTGTGTCAGAATACCTATACGAGATCTGCCTACCACACATGCATTTCCCCTTTCTAAAAGATAGAAGGTGTAACAGAAGAAAAAATATATTACAGGTTCATAGGTAGGTACTAGGCTATTGGCCCTACGGCCTATACAAGCCTAGCCAAAAAGGTACCCTGGCTTTCGCCACCCAAGAAATTTATTTCCCTGTGCCCCTGTCAAGCAGAACCACAGAAGTGATCCCCGGGGTGAATTTCCTATTACCTATCCAATCATCAAGATTTTTCTTGAAGAGTGCTAATGAGGAGCTCTGTTTGACATAGACAGGTAGTCTGTTCCAGAGTATGGGAAGTCTCTGGGACAGGAATCTATCCCTCCCCAGCATGTTCTGTTTATTGTAGTGGTTTATTATAAAAAAAAAAAAAAATGAAGGGCCCTAATGGGGTACCTACCTGCCCACAAAGGTGAGATGCAAGCACACTGCCGATACTGAAGATGCAGCATTGATGAAATATCCGGCAGAAGTCTTCAACAGCAAGAAAGCTCCGAATTGTGTTGCCCATACATCCTTTTCAACAGATTTAAAGTCCACAAAGGTTTTATTATACTGACCAGACATCGCATATTCTTTTGAAGGGCACATCCCATATAAATTTATGCTACTGCAACACTGATTTGATGATGAATAAGGAGGAGTTCCTGGTCTCTTGATACAGATGCAAGTCCTTTTTTTTTGGTTGAGAAGTGCAGTCTGAACCCCCTTAAAACAATTTGTAAAACTCGCTGGAAGAAGGAAGCAAACTGGTTGCCTATCATAGGACAGTGAGACAAAGGGATGGGAAGATAAAAAACAAAGGTAAACGCTGTGTGAGGGGAGGTGGCTTGTACCACATAACAAAGCTCTGGGGGACCACCAGTCCTCCCTCTATCCTCCTGCTGCCATTTTCTTTGCCGTTTGGCCCTCCATTTTGACTGCATGGAGAAGTAATTTATGTTATATTTCGAAACACGAGCGGGAAATGTGTTTGGCACACTACTTATGTTCTTTTGCCATCCAGATTTTTAAATACATTACAAGATGGGGGTCTGATGACCAAATCCTTATCAAAAGGAGCATCAAGTACTTGCACATTCATAGACTCAAGTAGGGATTGCATCTTAAGACATAAATGCCTCCTAATTACTGATTCTGTTGAAACAGCCCCAGATGCTGCATCCACAGAATCAATTCTACATTTTATGGAATGCTTACCCAAGCTGTAAGAGTCTGGGCTTAGTTTATCACAGTTGACTTCAGGATGTCATCCTGGATTTCTGTCACCCAACAACTATCTTAGAAGTTGCTTAATTACAATCTCCTGGCACTTAAGAATGTGGGTATAAATATTCAGGGTCCAGAAAATCACAGTTAAAGTGCACACCCCCCCAAGCCAGCTAAGAATCTGCTTTCCATGTTACTGGGTACAGTATTCTATTCTTGAGACAATGTACCTTTATTAGCAGCTTCCATGGACACTGCATCTGGATTTGCAACGAGGGTCTTTTACAGAAACTTGTGTGGATCCTGAAATTTATAAAATCTGTCAAATCATTTTGCAGAGAGGGGATCAGGAGTCTGCATCCAAGTATGCTACCTGAAAAACATTTTAAAAGGCTTCCTGGACTGGAGGGATAGCCATTGGCTTTTGGGAACCAAAGACCCAGAGGGTCTTAATATCTCTTCCAGAATTCAGGTAATTGAGAAACTGCCACTTAAAGTGTTCTTTCATGACTGCGTTTGTATCTTCCAGTGAGGAATTAGAAGCCAAAGTGTCCTCACTGTCAAAAGCTAGACAGGATGAAAGCTATGACATGTTGTCCAGTTGTTCTTTATAATCAAAGGAGTCATACTCTCTCACTGGGGAGATCTCCTACTTCCTTTCTGGTAGCAGAACTTCAGATAAAGGGACTGTTTTGAATCTGTTTGCAGGCTACATAGAAACTGGACGAAATTTTGGCCAGTTTAGCTCAGTCCTGTGAGGGAGGCCAGCAGGGGCCAAGACATGATGACAGGTCAGAGGGCAGCTGTTTAGCCCTGCCATACACACCAGGCACCAGGGGTTTGTGTGAATGGGCAGCAAATGGATATTTGGGAATCCTAGGGGGATATGCCCTTAAATTCTAATTTGAAGGCTCTCATCTTGTATGACAATAATTGTGGGGATTCTGCCTCCCCTTCTCGTATTACTTCGACAGAACTTGCTCAAATTAATCTTTCTGGAAAAGTGCCCATTTTGTTGAATGCTCCCATTTTACTGTGTACACCTATACCAACTCATATCTGTGTATTAGCACATGGAAAATGGTGCATGTTCACTTTTGGTGACCTTTGCTTATGCCCAAGGGGAAAAGTTTTCTTAGTTTTTTTTTCTTGTACTTACAAGTTACTAGCTCTTTGTGTCTGTGGGTTAAAATCCTGTATTTTTTTTTTTTTTTGGGGGGGGGGGGGGTTACGCAGTTGGTTTAAATTTAACCAGATACAGCTTTTCACTGTTGTGTAACCTCAGTGTTATAAGAAGCAAGGATTTGTGACAGCACAGCCCCCATGGAGGAAATGTAGGCATATGGTTTGTTGCCCTAACAATCTGTACTTGAGAGTTTTGAGGATTTTTCTTCTTTCTTCCCCTCATTTTCTGCAAGTCAAGTGACTTGGGGGATTTAGTGACATGGACCTGATTGTGTGGGATTTTGATTAATTTTTTATCAGTTACTTGGGGTCAACACTCGGAATGCAGTTAATGTGTGTTATAGCAGTTCCAGAAAGTGCATGTTTAGGTCCTACTAAAAACTTTAAAATTCATTCTGCTTCGTTTGGTTTCTGAGGCCACTTCCATTAAGTTTTGTGGAATGAAAACCAAATCTAGTGCTGTTAAAACCTCTCTCTATTTGTATAGCGTGTGTGTGTCTGTGAGAAGGAATGCTTTGTTCTCACCATTGCTGAACTTAACAGTTTGTCAACATAAACACTGAACAGTTAGTATAATTAAGTGTGAAAACACAATTCAAACAAGTATCTAATAGTAGTCCCTTCTTCCAGGGCAATACTCTACCTGCCTTACAGCGTGCAAATGCTGCAGGCTTATGCAGCCACAGATGTCTGGTCATTCCTTCCCATAGACGACCTTAGGCATAGGCCAACTAGGTGGTTGCCTAGGGCACCACTCTAGCTGGGGCACTTTTTCCGGTATTTGCTTGGTGTAGGTAGACCAGGATGGAGGCACCAGGTGGTGTGGTGGGGGGCACCGTGGAGCCTTTTTGCCTAGGGCACCAGTTGACCTAAGGCCGTTCCTGCTTCCCACTGCAACAAAATATTTGAGTTCCAGGTCACTAAATCCGAAGTACATTACTAAACTACTATCATTTCAAGTGTCAGAAGCAGTAACCAATGTACTACACAGCTGCTCTTAATGTTTATAAATCAACACATCTTTCTACAAACATGTGAAATCCCAGCACTGTGCAGCTTCATCTAAATCAAATGTCACAAGCAATTTGCTACAGATTAAAGAGAGAGTTTTTTGGGGAGGGAGGGTGGGGGCTCTTCAAATTAAAGTCTGATGGTGATAATGGGGATGCAGATCGTGGTGTCAGATTAGCTAGCCACACCTCTGGTTTTGAGTCAAGGATGAAACTGCAACGTTTTCCATACAAAATTGTAAACCATCAATCAAAAAGCTATGAATGCACAAAGTTTCTTCGTATTTTATATGGGGGGGGGGGGGGGGGGGCAAACCATCTACCACCTTTTCTTGTGCGATTTTAAAAATGGGCAATCAATCCACTTTACTCCAAGGTCCAGGTGGTTTTAGTGTAATAAGTACTTTCCATTTTCTTATGAGTGGCAAATTCAAGAGGGAACACACCACTAAAAACTGTTTTTCTTTTAAGCACTTGCATTTCATTTAAATACCCATAGCCCATACACAATTTAAGGCAAGTTGTCATTTCCTACATTAGACTATACAGGCAAGCTCCCAACCCTTTCATGGGCTGACAACCTTTAGGCAAAAATGGCAAGTTTCACAGTGATTAAAAAAGGCACCAATTAAATACTTTATTCCCTATTTGTATCACTTACTGTTTTTTAAAATTCATTTTTATACAGCAATCTACTCTGGCTAGGTAGTTTAGCAGACTAAACTGCACTGCTATGAACTTCAAATGTTTAATTCTATAGCAGACTTCCTCACTCTCCATCTGCATACCATGCAAGTCCAAACAAGTGCTCCTTCACTTGTATCTTGTGGGTTTGCATAACAAATTACTAAAACAAATAAATCTAAGGTTATATATGCATTTTATAGTATCAAGAATTAGTAGTCCGCAGTGGTAAAGCGGTAGCGTTGTTACCATATAGCGAGAGGTTCTCCTGTTTGATTCTCGGCTGGAGTGCCTTCTATGTGGAGTCTGCATGTCCTCCCCGCGGTCGAGTGGCTTCCGAAAGACATGCGTGAATGAGCGTGCCTTCTCTGAAGGTTGGGCGACGGGCTGGCAACTCGGCACCATAAAAAATCGAATGCCAATCATTAGCGGAGCGGAGTTCCGCTTTGGCGACCCCTAACCGGGAAAAGCCGAAAAGACAAACAACATAGTATCAAGAATTAATCAGCAGCACTGGCAGTGAAGGAATAAATCATCACTGCTAACAAAAGTTAGCCAATTATTCCCAATTTCTCATTTTTCAAGCAATGTTTTGTATTATTTATTAACTACATTCTAGACTGAGTCAATCATACCAGTGCAGTACCTGGGAGAAATACTAGCTATCATGACTTGAGATCCTTGGTCAGCAGCAACAGAAATGACTAAACTTTTACAACCCCCAGAGTGTCATTATTTTTGTGCTCCTACATGACTTAGGCATTATGTTTTCCCGCCTATATCGCATTATCTAATCCAGCACTATCTATCCTTGCCCAACCCTACAGTAACCTAACATCCCTTAGGTATGCTGATAATACACTGTTAAATGTTATTAAAGCACAAAACTCTCATGGCATATCCTTGTACTCTCAATATCATTGCCAAACAATGGAACTCTCTACCACAGCATATTCTGTCCATCAGTGGTGCACATACATTTAAACATACCTTAAAGGAATATTTCTCTAAACATAGGCTTTGCTCATGTTCCCCCACCCAGGCTAAACACCTTAACCTATAAAGGTCTAAATCCTTTTTGCCCATTTCTCTATACTTCCTGGTTATTTAAGCCTTCTTATTCTCAAATTGTGACTTCTTCTCCAAAGGAGAAGAAGAAAAAAAAAAAACATGTACGGTACAACTATTTATTGTTTGATATGACCACCATTATTACTTTTTATAGATACCATGTTAAGAACCTTGCAATTTGAATTTCTGTTTGTATTTTTACTTTTATATACTGCCATCAGTGTAATAGTTATATGTCAAATGTAAAAAAGGAAAAAAAAAAACAAAAACATATGTAATCTTTCTTGGAGCTTTTCTCCCCAGGTCTCTGACTGAAAACTGGCTACTGGCCCAGTCGGACACAGTCTGATAACACTACAGATACAGCTAAACAATTAACTAATATACCTCTCAATTGCCAAGATTTTCATAGAATGTCTAGATTTTTACCTCTTATTTTTGGTCTGTTTCTTATAAAATTTGTGATTTTTCTGGAAAATCTTTGAGGACTGAAGTCACTAAATAATACTAAATAATGACAGCCGTTTGAGTTTCAGACTTCATATCCTTCAGAATACGTCCAATAACGCAAAATCTGTCATTCTAGCAACTTTCTACGTTTACAGAAGCAATATTTAAAATCTGTACCTAGTTTTGGGCCTTTGCCCCCCATTATTTCTGGCTTTGCCCAGATTTCTTGCTTAGAGAAGCTGGGAGGTAACGATGGACTTATTCCCAACACTAAAATTATGGCATAATTTTTGAAAAAACTTGTACAATATCTGGAATGCACTAGCATATGGATCTGACAAATGGGAGGTCATGTCAAGCAGATGTACATTATTTACAAACTAAGAACGCAAAATAAATCAGGAAAAGCGGCACTAAAACGACCAAATAATAAAAATATATATATTTAATTGATAAAGTGGAGTAAAGCGCTTTTCGTTTGTGTACCATACACAAACTTCTTCAGACAAATACATACTAATAATGACAACCTTATATAAACGAGGTAATAATCAAAAGTAAATTACCAATTAATGTTTAAAAAGGTAATAACACAGACCACCTACAATGCAAGCTTTTAATACACTTACTGCCCTCTACTAAAATAAGAATAAAAACATTTGTGTATAACTATAACAATAACTATATAAAATAAATACTGAAATATAAACCCATCCATAAAAACTATAATAAGATTTGTGAATAAAACTTTAATTTCACACAAAATCATCTGGCTAAACTTTTAATCTTTAAAATACTACTGATAGAACAATTCTCCACACTGGGTTTAGAGAAACAACCAATTCAATTGTTTTCCTGCATCTATCATCTACTGCTTTTTGTCATCTGTTTTAATTGTCCATATCTGTTAAGTGTGATTAATACCTACAGCTGGAAGGAAGGCATCCCAAAAGAATGTAAAAATTAGGCCATTACTAAATTCTACAAACTTTTCCATACAACAGTTAAAATTCACTGCTATGCCGCAAGCAAAATCACACTCCCCTCCCCCCTCCTCTAACATATGCCAGGGTTATTTCAACAAATGGTCATCACTTCTGTCATTCCTGCCAGACTAGGAATCACCTAAAAATGAAGAAACTATGTTAAGTAATCAGATTACAATAAATCAAAAATGGATGAAGATGTGTCACTTACTAAGGGGAACAGCAGGATAAAATAAAGCACTTGATGGACAAGGTCAGCTTATTGACCTACTCCTATGACATACAGTGGGGGTCTATGTCTCCATAACTGAACCAGATTAACCAGTCCACATAAAACATATAGGTTAAAGGCAGGAAGGGAAAACCACATCACTGGAAATAAAGTCTGAATCTGGTAAAAAGTGGCAAACAGTTCAAAGACACTAATGACTGTGGTCTAATGTTACCCCATGTTTGATAAATAACTGACAATTTCTAACCACTACTCTTCATTCAAAAGGCATCACAATGCCTCTACTCTCTTCTTAGAGACAAGTACTCGGGTTTCATTCACTAAGATCATAGACATACATACACATTCCTACAGCTTATCTCATTTTAGATGTTAAGTAGTGCAGTCTTAATAATAAACTATTCCTTAAAATGTCTTTTACAAAATGTTCATGTAGTCTTTGAACTGAGAGCATTATTCTAAACCATGTCAACATTTCTCTAGAGAATTTATTGCAGAAGATTATGGCTAAGATGTTTAATGGCAATCCAAAATCATAAGCAAATCTGTTTTCAAAGTTGTGGATGGTAATTTAACAACGGTAGTAATACAATACATCACTATTATTTTATTATCAGAGTGATCTTGTTAAAAAAATATATGAATAAAAGTTTACTTCATTGAAAAACATTACAGACACATTTTTTAGCTCATGAATGGACAGATACGGACAGACGGAAAAAAAACACTGGATGAAAGACGCAGGAAAACAAAACTGAACAGGTTGTGTTTCTCCGCATCCCGTCTGGAGGTCAGTAGTTCACTATCGAAAAGCTCTTTTAAAGCTCACACCATTTAAGTTTTGTACTTCCAATTGTCTGTTCCCACCCAGGTGTTGTTAGATCGACATAAGTGTTGCTTCCACTCCACATATTTAATTCTCCACAGACCAACTTCATTTTTTTTTTAAATCACATTATTAAAAGAAACCAACAGTTCAGTCTCTAAGACAGCTGCAGTGTATTCAACTTGGCAGCAGTCCAGTGCATCTCCTCTCAAAACAAAGACAGAGCAGTTTGCATACAGGACATATGGACCTCAGGAAAAGTATGCACTTACAGAATCACTACTGCAAAGATTTCCCTTTTCAGTAATAAATTAGAAGAACCAAAGCATGATTTGAAAGTAAGAACTTTTATATCCATAATTTTACCTTGTTGCTTTTAACATACTATGAGGGGACTCAGCAGACTGTTTATAATTTGAAGCTCTCCAAACATTAAAATAAAATGTCAACAGGAGGAAAAGGACAGGAAATGACATAAAACAGGATACCTGCAAAAGTCATCTCTTTTAAAGGAAGCCCTACCATGAGACTACAAGGAATATGACACATTCCCATGATTAACTTCTACCAGATTATTTTTTTTTTTTTATGTTTAACTAAATGCCCAGATTTGTAAAGATGTTAACTCATCATAAGCCTGCAAGGGGAATTTTATCTGTCCGAAATTAAAGAAAGAAGAGATACAGTGACTCTTCAAAGGAAAAGACTGATATTCCACAACACTACAAATACAGTAAAAAGACTAGAAGGTAGATGGTTTTATTTAAAAAAATGCTGTTTGACTGAACTGATTTTTGGATTTTCTATATTTAAGGTCTGGATATTTCCTTTACCTTTTGATTTTGACCATATGAGCTTGCAATATTTTAAATTCTATTTTACTGCAAAGGGTTCTTTTCTTGGAGTCTTAAAAGTTATTGGCTAGGGTTAGGAAACATTCCTTTTGCATTTACTGACTAAAGAGGAATTAGACCTAGCTATTTAATTGGAGGAGATGAGAAACTGTTTTCTTATTTAAAACACAACTACGGGATATAATGAACAAATTCTGTTCCCTAACATTTTCTTTTCCCTCTATCTATTGATCCTACCACTGAAAATCATGACTCAGACAGGCACAATACTTATTTTATCTTCTGATTTCTGTTGCACGCTAGTGGTAACGCTAGCCATCTTTTGAAAAACTACAGTCTTATGCTCTTCCAACTAGCATTAAACCTCTGCAAAGTTGCCCACTGTTCTGAGAGCACCAAGGAGAAATAAATGTACATTATCCTCAGCTTGTTTTACCAAAGGAATGCCCTCTTGTACAATGTGCATTCATTTCTGTTACTCACCCTACCTTCTGTCATTCATATAACCACCCTCCTGTAGGAGCAGGAACTTAGTTTTGCATTTACAGTTGCAGGATGTCTATTTTACTGAAGGTACGTAGGACTTGCTAATATAAAAAGAATCCTAGAAATGAAAGATAGGTTTTCTTTTTAAAGTAAGTACTGCCTTTTACAATGATAACCCTATGTTCAATTGCTTCCAAGCCAGTAATTTGAGAGGCTTCTGCTACGGGCATTTTTTAAACACCTTTATTGAATTACCACTTAGACACAGGCAAATATATATTTATGTAAAAGAACAAAAAAACTAACTTGTTCCCAATTACAAACATTATACATCACATATATTTCTTTATATGTAATTATCAACCCCTCAAACCTCACTCCTCTAAAACATTCTTCTGCATGTACTGTTCCAACAACTTCCATTTTTTCTATATAATTTTCTCATACCCTTTTCTAAAGATCCCCCCTTCCAGTTCTTTTATCTCTGTTACAATATTTAATACTTCAAGTAGAGCTGGTTTAGACTTTGATTTCCATTTGCCAGTAATTGCTTTTTTTGGCAGTCACCAGAATTAAACTTAACAAGGTCTTACTATTTCAGATCTTGTATCCCAGCTCAAAAAAAAAATCCTTACCTGTATGGGATTTTTAGTCAGCCAACTCATTACATTCCTAAAAACATATGTTCCCAGTTACCTTGGTTACCCATCACACCTCCATTATCGACCTGAAGAAAAATTCTTTGGAGTTTGCTTGGTGTATAAAAATACCTTCTAGACTGTTGTATAATCGGGTACCATACATATGCTCTCCCATTGTTTCCTTGGGAAAAGCCTATCCAAACTGTCTCCTCAATCTTTGCTAACCTTCTCTGATTGATTCTTATAGTTACTGTGCAATGTTTTATATGTCCTGCTAACTAGCCTTTAACAGCAGCTTCTGTACTAGATTCAAATTCCTAGATTTCCCTGTCCATTTCTCTTTTCCTCTGATATCAATCCCTTTTAGGGAAGGCAGTCTCTAGCCTGCAGTCCAAATGTCTTATTGGCCTCTTCTCATTCTATTACCTTTCCTTCTCTAGTTATTTGCTCCCAATACCTTGGTTCCATTGCCAGTTTTTTTCCAGTAAATTTTAGTCCCCTCTTGCTTATTTCTCTGCACCCATAATTGCAGTCAAAATCTCCTTCCTCCATTCTAATGTTGGCTTAGTTCATAGAATAATTTCTGCTACTTTATGAATATGATTCACATTAGGGATCTGCATTCAAAATCCCACAATCTCCTTATTTCTTGAATTTCCCCACTGCTTCATCATCCTTTTCCACTACAAATTATAGCTTTCTGCTTGTATTTTGCATATAAGCCTTAACTGCATAGCCTTAAACTATCTTTTCAAATCAGGTAATCCTAAATCACCTTGCCCTATTGGAAAGATCAGCTTAACCCACCTGACCCTCGACTCCTCCGAGATAAAATCTTTCAACTCTTTCTTAGTTACTGTCCACAACCTTTCCTGTGGTTGATGAAACATATGCCTGACATGTCTATAAAACTAAAGGGACTAAATATTTTCACTGCTTGGACCTTGCTATCCATTATCCATAAACAAGAGCTTTCAGTTTTAAGTGACATCCTGACTCCATGTGCAAAATAGGAAAAGGGGTTGAGGATGGATGGATGAATTTGTTTGTTCTCTTCCTGCTTATCGTTAACTGCCATAACAGAATCTTTTTTAATCCATTCTCCTAAATACTTCATTTCATCATGACCACATAAATATGGGTACTGTTAAACCAATTCTCACGTGGGTACAAAGTTTACAGCTACAGCCTTTGTTTTATCTTCATTAATTTCATCTCCCAAAAAGACTTGATACTGTCTCAAAATGTTCCTCAACACTGAGATGTCCTTTTCTGGTTTTATCAGGTACAGAATATCATCATCTGCAAACAAAGCCAGCTTTTCTTGACTTCCATACAAATTCTATCCTTGACATTCTGAGTCCCTTATTTTCTTTGCCAATGGCTGTAAATATAATGAAAAATAAAAGGGAAAGAGGACATCCCTGTCTGGTTTCTCTCTTCAGATAACTTATCAGAGAGGAACCATCCCACTTTAATTTTTGCCTCTGATTCCCTCATATATCCTCCTAATTCACTGTATTATTGCGTCAAGCAACGCAAATGCTTCCACTGCCCTACTCAAAATCCCAGCTTACTCTGTCTAATGCTTTCTCTGCATCAAGACCCACCAACAGCAGTGGTATTTTCTTACATTCTGTTCTCTCTGGATCATCATTGTTTTATTAATGTTGTCAAATGACTGCCTCCCCTCCACAAACCACATTGATCCATACCGCCACAAATTTGGCATCTCCTTTGCCATTCTTTTAGTTATTAAAGACAGACACTTTATAATCATGGTTTAGAATCGAAATGGGCCTATGTGAAGTTGGATCTGATGGGTCTTTTCCATCTTTAGGCATTAGAGTCACCATAGCTTTTCTTCCAATATTTTGGCACTACTTCTCCTTTTACAATATTGTTAAACAGAACCTTCCAGATCTTTATCACTTTTCTTCCCTCCTAGCTTCCAAACTTACCAGGAATGCTATTTATTCCTGAAGACTGTCCTGTAGATTCGTTGTACAACACCATTTTTATCTGATCTTTTCCTATCCTTTCAATAATGGAGCCTGAGCCTCATCAACCTCTAATCTTGGCATAGTTACTGCTTACATAAACATTTCCATTTGTACTTTTTTCCTGGTTTCCACGTTTATCTGCTTTTTACAGATTTTCTAAAGAATTCCAAAATAGTTCTACCTCTACAGGATCTCTGGTTATCTTCCTTGTTACAGGCTCCCTAAGCTTGGCAACAACCCCCTCTACTTTCAGTTGCTTGAGCCATTGGGTTAAAAGCTTTTGTGCTCTGGAGTTACAAAGAAACAGTTACTTAACAGCAATCTTTCTAAACGCATACTTACTTTCCAGGTAGTCCCTTATTTTCTCTTTAGCACTCTGCAGTTGCACCTCTTCTTGTTATGTGACATCCCCCCTGTTCTGCAATACTTTAACCTTTGTCAGTGCAGCTAAACAATTCTTGCTGCTAATTAACCATTTCTCTCTTTCTTTTGTTTCTACTCTGTTTTTGAGCTTCACTTTCATTTTATCTCACTCCCTAGCTATATTTTCTGGAGAAAATTCTCTTCCCAAATAATTTCCACTACCCATTTCTTAAATTCCTCTCTGCTTAACAGATAGGCGGGGAAGTGCCAGTGACTCATTTTTAATTCATTACTCTGCATTTTTATTTATTTCAGGAGCGTGATCTGAAATAGTTACTGGATGCATATCGGGCTCTAACAGGCCTACTCAACCTCTGCAACAACCACCGTCAATTACAATCCACAAACAAAAAGTGCTTGTAGAAATACCTAAAAGCAAATATATGTCAGGTGACTCCCTTTACTTAAGTACAGTTGCCAAAATCTGGAACTCCCTCTCCCCTGAAATCAGAATTCAAAATACCAAATTAACTTCAAAAATCAACTATTTATTTTTATTTATTTTACATTTGTTGACCGGGATAGTCCGACTGGATATATGTCCATTTTCAGCGGAGGCCTGGGAAGAAAAGCTCCATATACCAAAGAGAGACAGTACATACATCACTGAGTGATAAACTCAGGCAGACATGTTTAGAAAAATATAGGCAAAGAATACAGGCAGATATCAATATATACAATGTGCAGACTTACATCTGAGTGTCAAAGACATATTAGAAAATGTGAACACAGAATACAATCAGATCTCATAATTCGCAATGCTTAGACATTCAAATGCTATGAGGCATAGATACTTGGCTAAACAGCAGGTTGGGTAGCAAGACATATATTAGTGAAGTTGTTAGGTTTAGAACAAGAGCACAATGAGATGTGAGATATTTTTTGAGTTCTCTTTTAAATAGGGGTAGTGAGGTTTCCTGGTAACGGTGAGTAGATTCCAGATTTTACCGGTTGAGTTACCAAATATAGCATCGCCTGCAGAGTTGTTGGATTTTTGGGTCTGCATCATTAGTTTATCAGCTGAGCTTAATGGCCTGGGGGCACTATGAGGGGTGAGAATATTTTTGAGGGTAGAGGAGTTATCAGGTTGATGGAGTATTTTATGCACTACTATAAGCTGGTTGAACTGTAGAAGGGTAGGATTCTCTAGCCATCCCAGTGCTTTGAGATTCTGGCAATGGTGGGTTCTAAAAGCCATGCCTGTAGCGAATCTGGCTATATGACTGTAACATCATGATAATTTGTTGAGATCAGTTTTGGATAGGCTGGTGAGTACAGGGGAAGCATACATAAGGGTAAAGAGGAGGTGTGATCTTGCAATAGCTACCCTAGCTACGGGGGTGAGGAAAGGTTTGGCTCTGTACAGGGAGCCAAGTTTTTTGTTGACGGACTTAATAGTGTGATTGACATGTTTATCAAATTTAAGGTTGTTGTCTATTATGCCTAGAAGCTTTGTATGGTCATCAGGGGAGATAATGGTGTCACTGCTAGCTTTGATGTTGAAGGAAGGAGGATGAATTCTACGGTTAGGGGAGAAAAGTACTAGTTTGGATTTGTTAGGATTTAGAAGCAGGCGGTGATTAGCTAGCCATGTTTCTACCATGCTGAAAGTGGTCTGGGTGAGGGTTAGAAGTTGTGTAGGAGAGGAGGCAGAGCATATTAGCGCTGTGTCATCTCATACTGGATGCAGGTGGCTCCTGGGATGGTGGTGTGCAAATCATTGATAAAGACAGAGAAAAGAAGGAGACATAGCATGGACCCTTGTGGGACACCTAAGGTTAGAGGAAGTTGGGATGACAGCTTGCTCTGCCGTAAGACAGCCTGCTGTCTACCGTTTAGGTAGGAGTGAAACCACCGTTTTGCGTGTTGGTCTAAAACCGACGGTTTGTAGGGTATTGAGCAGTAACTGATGGCTGACCATACCGAAAGCTTTTCAGAGATCTAGGAAGAGTGCTGAAGATAGTTTGTTGTTGTTATGATGAAGAATGATGATATTACAGAAAGAGAGAAGAGCCGTGGTGGTACTGTGGAACGGCCTAAAGCCATGCTGAGAGGCGAGCTTTCCGTTTTGAATAAGAAAGTGCATGATTTGTTTGTGTATGCATCTTTCGATGATTTTAGCTAGTGGTGAAAGAATGGCTAGAGGTCTAAAGTTAGATAATTCTGTGGAACTTCCTCCTTTATGAAGAGGTATTAACATGTGATATTTTCCATATTGCTGGGATGGATCCTTCTGATATAGATCTGTTGATCAGAATAGAAATGGGAAGTGCTATGGCATCAGCTGCTTTTTGAAGACATTTAGCTGGCAGGTGGTCAGCAGCTAGTGTAGTAGGTTTTAGCTTTTTGAGTAAGGTCCGGATCAGGTTGGTAGGTATGGTTTGAAAGGTAAAGGTGGGTTGGGTGCTGGGTGGATCAGGGCTAGATGTGCCACAGCTGGTGTTTGTGTCTGATGGAGTGAGATGGGTAGCTAGAGACTGGATAGTTTCAGTAAAGGAAGAGTTGAAGCTGTTTGCAATTTCAACAGGGGATTTATCAAGGGCAGCTGATGGGGTAGGAGTGGCGGAATGGCCTGGGTGGAGAAGATTGTTAATACCAGCCCAGAACGTTTGAGGTTTTAGCTATTTTTGTTGTAGGAGGGTGTAGTGATTTTTTTTTTTTGTCTAGAATGACAGATTTTTTTTGGTCTGGTTCCTTAGCTGCCGGTATCTTACTTGGTCCATAGGGGCTTTGGTAAACATGCCACCTGGCCCAGGTGTTGTTTCTTAGTTTAATTTTTGTTTTTTGTTTCTTTAGAGGGCCACAGTGCAACTGTGGGCTTTTACACCGATGGTAAGGAGCATGGTGGTTAAGGATAGCCAGAAATTTGGTACTGAAGTACTCAACTGTTTCTTGTAATGGGAGTCATTTCAAGACATTCCAATTACATGCTTTGAGTTATTACCTAAGAAGTAAAGTCTTACCTAACCAATTCCTGGATATGAAACTGCCAAGACCCAGACCAACTAACTTAATAAATACCTAGTCCTTGCTCATAACTAGCTGCAAATGGTGTATTCAGTGATAAAGTTGTACAGTTGCATAATTCATGACATTTCAAAGTTTATTACTATCTCATGTTAACATCCTGTATATGTATTTTGTAATCACTATGTTGAATATTTTTTGTATTACGATATACTATGTAGAGCTTTTCTCCCTGGGCCTCCCCTGTAAATGGGCTGCCCAGTCGGACTTTTCCAGTAAAAAATGTAAAATAAATAACTAAATAAATGTACATGTTTCCTGTGAAATACAACTTCTGTGTAGCTGAACCCAGTTTTTGTACCTTGTGGAATATGTCAATTCTCCCCAAGCTTCTACTACTCAATTCACAACTTCCATACCAAATATTTTCATGAATTTCTCAAAAATCTATCCTCTTTTGTTATATTTTCCCTTCTAGCCTCCCTTCTCGATACATCTTCACTGTTGCAAATTAAATTCCAGTCCCAAACCTCCAAGTAATATTCCCTGATGAAAGCAGATTATTTCTCCCACAATTTTAAGCTACATTGTAGCAGTTTTAGGTGGAATATAAATACATGCCAGTATAATCCTCTGCCCTTGCCAGTAGCCCTTTACTACTACAAATCTACCATTATCTTTTTTCACTCTTCTATCACTACTGGAGCTCCTCTAGCAATTAATATAAGTACTCCCTTTTTCCTTTGTCCCAGATATACCGCTGAATAACCATCCTGAAATCCTTTCTTTATGAAAGTCACATGCTCAGTTCTTTCCATGTGCGTCTCCTGTAGCATAGCTATTTCCACTCCATTTCTTAATACAGCTCAGTACCTTCTCTTCCTCGGACATACAGTGGATATAAAAAGTTTACATACCCCTGATAAAATGCCGTTTTTTTGTGATATAAAAAAATGAGACCATAATAAATAATTTCAAACTTTTCCCACTTTTAATGTGACCTATAACCTGTACAATTCAATTGAAAAAAACAAACAAATCTGTTAGGGGGAAAAATATAAAAAATAAACCCACAATAAGCTGGTTGCATAAGTGTGCAGACCCTTAAACTAATACTTTGTTGAAGCACCTCTGGATTTAATTACAACATTCAGTCTTCTTGGTTAGGAATCTATCAGCATGGCACATCTTGACTTGGCAATATTTGCCCAATCTTCCTCGCAAAAACGCTCCAAATCAGTCAGATTGTGAGGGCATCTCTTGTGCACAGCCCTCTTCAGGTCACACCACAGATTTTCTATTGGATTTAAGTCTGGGCCATTTCAAAACTAATTTTCTTCAGCTGAAGCCATTATTTTGTTGATTTGGATGTATGCTTGGGGTCCCTGTCATGTTGAAAGGTGAAATCCCTCTTCATCTTCAGCTTTCTACCAGACGCCTGAAGGCTTTGGGCCAAAAGTGACTGGTATTTGGAACTGTTTATAATTCCCTCCACTTTGACTAAACCACCAGTTCCAGCTGAAGAAAAGCAAAGTACAGTTGTGTGCACTTACCATAAATGTAGATATTCAAGTGTATTCACTGTTGCAGTCATCACATTTGGGTTATCTGCTTGCAGTAGCCCTCTGTCGGCCTGATTAAAGTCTTGGGTCCTACATCAGTTTCTGTCTCCTCTTACGTGACATCAGGTCGTCAGGGGTATAAAACATGCAGCCGATGTCATTACATCAGTTTTTCTTGCCTCAGATGTCAGGTGCCCCCCTCTAATGGGAAGCAATTAAATCTATAAATATACAAGGTTATACCTCTAACAAAAAAGCAAATACACCAAAAATCGTTTAAGCATTGTAAAGGAGAGAAGAGGTATAGCCAAAATAAGTCAGGTGGCTGGAGGGAGGGCAACCAGGACTGCAACAGTGAATAAACTCTAACATCTACATTTATGGTAAGTGTACACAACTGTACTAGGTTTTTCGTGTTTCACTGTTGCAGTCATCACATTTGGGTAGATTCCCAAAGCTAAGGATGGAAGGAGGAATTTAGATAGCGTTAGGACCAGCTATAAGGCCCTGCAAAACTGCAGTGGCAAAGCAAGCTCTAGATTTAGAGAAAATTGGCAAATGGTAATGCTTGGTGAAAGTATGTAGAGAACTCCAGGTAGCAGCTTCTATGATGTCCCTGGTAGGTACACCTCTGAGAAAGGCTGTAGAGGTAGATGCACCCCTGGTTGAGTGGGGTCTGATCCCCTGTGGGGTAGGTTTTCCATGGTGCTTATAGCAGAAATGAATGCAATGGCCTATCTATTTGGAGATGGTTTGCTTTGAAATAGCCTTCCCCTCTGTCCTTGCAGCAAATGTCACCAGCAGTTGTTCAGATTTTCTTTGAGGTTTAGTCCTGTCCAAGTAAAATCTAAGTTGTCTGTGCACATCTAAGGAGTGCAGGATCCATTCCCCTTTGTTCTGTGGATTAGGAAAGAAGGTTGGCAAATGAATGGACTGATTAAGGGCCACACTGGATACCACCTTTGGCATGAAAGAAGGATTGGTCCTGAGGGACACCCTGTCTGCATGAAAAATGATGAAAGGCTCCACTGCCATAAGGGCTTGTAATTCAGATACCCTTCTTGCTGAAGTGATTGCTAAAAGGAAAGCTGTTTTCCAAGAAAGGAATTTTAAACCTGCAGTAGCAGCTGGCCCGAAAGAAGGAAGGGTGAGTTTCTCCAATACAAAGTTAAGGTCCCAGGCTGGAGTTGGAGCTCACCTGGGTGGTCTTAAATTTTCTGGCCCCTCTGAGGAACTGCTTGAGCAGTGGATGAGAGAAGTGGGGAGGTTCTGTGTTATAATGAGCTGAAATGGCTGAGGCGTGACTTGTTATTGAGGAAAAAGACAGGCCCTTGTGAAGTATTTCAGTTAAGCATTATAAAAGCTTTGGTAAATTGGGCACTGCTGTGCTCAACCCTTGAGAATGGTTCCAGGCACAGAATCTTTTCCATTTTTCAGTATAACATTTTCTAGTACTAGGCCTCCTTGCCTCTAAAATGATATTCATCCCTGGTTTACTGAGGGATGGTAAAGGAGAGATAAGGTAATTAGCCAGGCTGCTAGGCTCTGTGTTTGAAGTTGAGGGTGCAGAATCTGGTTCTCCTGCTGAGACAGCAGGGTAGGAGTCTGAGGCAGGTGCCATGGGGCCCACAGTGACGCACTGCACAGGAGGGGGTACCAGTGTTGGTGTGGCAGTCTGGAGCAATCAAAATCATCTTTGGTTTGTCTTGGCTGATCTTTAGTAGTACCTTGGAGAGTAGAGGCCGAGGAGGAAAGGCATAAACTGTTTTTCCAGATGAAGGGCACAGCATCCACTTTTCAAGCTTGTCTGTGGGGAGTCCTTATGCAAAAGTTTTCCAATTGATAGTTCTTGGGGGAGGCAAACAGATCTAAATCTGGGCCTTCCCATTTGCTTGTCAACATGTTGAAAATCCTTGGTTCCAGTTTCCACTCGTGGGTCCATGAGATTTCTGCTTAGTCCATCTGCCAGTGTATTTAGTTTTCCAGGCAGGAATTGAGCTTGTAGATGCACTTGGTAGCTCAAGGCTGTGTTCCACAATGCCATGGCTAGTCTGCAGAGGGAGTAAGAATGTGTACCCCCCCTGTGTTGTCCGTCTTTACCATTAATTGTCCTGGAAGAATGTGGTCCTGGAAGGCTGTCAGAGCATTCTGTACAGCTAACATTTCTTTTAGATTGATGTGCAGGTGCATTTGATTTGGGTTCCATTTGCCCTGAATGCACTTTCCTGCCAGGTTCGCCCTCCATGCATAGTCTGATGTGTCTGTTGTTAGGGTTTGGGCAGCAGGGGGTAGTGTGAATGGTAGTCCCTTGTTTTGGTGGCAGGCCTCTGCCCACCAAAGGAACTCTAGGCATAGGCAAGGTATGATATGAATCACTGCTTCTAGATCCTGAGAATGGTGACACCATAGGCTTTTTAGATACCATTGTAGTTTCCTCATATGCAGTCTTGCATATGGAATTAGAAGAATGTAGGAGGCCATGAACCACAAGGCTTGTAGTATTTACCTTGCAGATAGTAGGGTTTTTGTGGCCATTTGTTTGAAGTAGGCTGTCAAGTGAATTTGTTTCTCTGGCGTGAGGAAAGCCATCTGGGAAGTTGTATTCAAGCTTGCTCCCAGGAATATAATTTGTTGACAGGGTACCAGGTGTGATTTCTTTTCATTTATGGTGTACCCCAGACAAGTTAGCACCCTTTGTACAAAAGCCAAATGATTCAAAAGTATGTCCTGGTTTTCTGCCTGAATTAGACAATAGTCCAGGTATGGGTATATTTGAATATTTCTTTGCCTGCAAAATGCAATGACTGGAGCTAAGCACTTTGTGAATACCCTGGGTGCAGTAGATAAGCCAAAGGGCAGTGCAGAGAACTGATAGTGAGTGTAGCCCGCTTTGAAGCATAGGTATTTTCTGCAAGATTCCATGATTGGGATGTGCAGGTATGCTTCCTTTAAATCTAGTGTTGCCAACCAGGCATCTTTGCCTAGCATTGGAAGCAATTGAAGAGTCAGCATCTTGAATTTTGGAATCACCAAAAAGGTGTTTAGAGTAGACAGGTCCAGGATCGGATGCCATGAATGGTCTTTTCTGGGTACCAGGAAAAGTCTTGAGTAGAAACCTTGTCCCTTTTCCTCTTCTGGTACCAATTGAATAGCCCCTATGCTTAAGAGAGAGAGCACTTGCTTTTGGGCCTCTGTCCACTGATTTGGAGGTAGATCCAGCCAACTACTTGGAGTTGGTAATGTGTGGAAGTGAAATCTGTATCCTTGGGACATTACATTTAAAACCCATTTGTCCTGGGTAATGAGTCCCCAGTTCTTTGCATGAAGTGCAATCTTTCCCCCCAAAGGGGCAGTCAGTTGAGAAGTGCTTGGAAGTTTTAAAATGAAGTAATTGAGACAGTTTACCATAGGGGGGAGTTTTATTACTCCCAGGTTTGGAAGTGGAGGCCCCCCACTGCTTTGTCCTGTGCATACCCTGGGACTGAGGCCTGGATGCTCTGCTGGATCTGGTTTTGCACTGAGAAGGTCTGGAAGAGGCAGGAAAGGACCAATTCTTAGAAGGCCAATGCCTACTAAATCTCGGAGGTTGTACTTGTAAAAAAATCTTTAACAGTTGCATAGATTTAGCTTTTTCCTCCATCTTTTTAAGAAATTTTTCTGCCTTGTTGCCAAACAGGCGGTCTTGATTTAAGGGAGTATCCAGTAATTTCGCTTTAACATAATCTGGCAAAGATTTCTCCTTAAACCAAGCATGCCTTCTAAGTACAGACCCAGTTATAGCAGCCCTGCAAGATGCCTCTAGTGAATCAAAACCACATTGAACGTATGTTTACCAACTTGTTCAGCAGAATGCATTAAATTCTGTACATCCTTATTTTCACCACAATTTATTTATTTATTTATTTTTATTTTACATTTGTTGACCGGGCTAGTCTAGCTGGAGATATTTCCATTTTCAGTAGAGGCCCGGGGAGAAAAGCTCCACAGAGAATACAAAAAGGAAACATACTTGTGTTTTAAAGAAAGTTTGAATAGACAAAAACTAACAACTGTACAGTTACTTATTATTATTACTAAGTGAGTTAATTACTGACTCACACAGTCCACAAAATAAAACAAAAATACCTATACAAACATAAAATACTAAGTAAGATAACGATATTAAATGAAATAATTACCACACACAGTTAAAGTCAAAGACATTATATAACGTTAAAAAATACTTTGTCAGATATTGATACAGGTGGGAAGTACAAGAAAAGAGAGCTAAGAATAAGGGAAATTAGAAGTGATTAGTTATAGAAAGGAGAGCAAGTAAGTAGGTAGGAAGTAGGAGATAGTTTTGAAGTAGAGTATAAGTAGTGGAAAGTTAATCAGGTTTACTACAGGTGCACAGCCAGTGATTTTGGAAGTGCAGTTTAATGTTTTGTTTGAAAAGAGGTAGTGATGTAATCTTTGTTATGTTGCTAGGAAGTAAATTCCATTTTGTACCTACAGAATTGGTAAAAAGGGAGTCACCAGCAGTGTTATTTGATTTTATAGAACTAGCCAACAGTTTACCAGAGGAGCAGAGAGAGTTAAGATTATTGTAGGGGATTATGAGTTGAGAGAGTATAGGGGTGTTCATTGGTTGGTACAGAATTTTATGGGCAATAGTGAGTTGTTGGATTGCAAGACAGTTTTGAAATTCTGGCCAGCCTAATGGTTTAAGGTTGAGACAATGATGCGTTCTGTAGGGGTTCCCTGTGGCGAAGCGAGCAATGTTATTGTAGCAGGTAGCCAATTAGTTAGGTTGTTTTTCTTAAGGTTGGTGAAAATGGGAGAAGCATAGAGAAGAGTGGAAAGCAGATGGGAGTGAGCAATCCTGGTTCTAGAGGAAGGTGTTAGAAATGGTCTAATACAATATAAGGATCCTATTTTCCTATTGACAAGTTTTATGGAGTTGTTAATGTGTTGGTTGAAAGAGATTATTATCAATTGTAATACCTAACAGTTTAGTGGTAGAGTCAGGAGAGATAATAGTGGCATTGTTAGAGGAGATGGTGAAGTTTAAAGGGGGGGGTCCTAGATGTGGGGGTGAAGAGGAGGAGTTTAGTTTTTTTAGCATTTAGTAAGAGGAATCGACTAGAGAACCAAGTTTCAACGGTATTAAAGACTTTTTGAGTATGAGATCTAAGTTCTGAAGTGGATGGTGCAGAGCAGATGAGAGTAGAATCATCAGCATATTGAATGCAAGTAGTTTGAGGGATTGTATTTTGGAGATCATTAATGAAGAGGGAAAAGAGAAGTGGGCCGAGAATGGAGCCTTGAGGAACTCCGATAGAAACAGGCAAGAGAGAAGAGATGTGGTTATTCCAGAGAACAGCTTGTTTTCTGTTGGTGAGATAAGAAGTAAACCATCTAATGGCAGGGATATCAAAAGATAGGGATTCAAGAGTATTGATTAATAAAGAGTGGTTAACCATGTCGAATGCTTTGGAGAGGTCAATGAAGATGGCAGAAGAGAGTAGATTGTTGTTACGGTTCCGGTTAATAGTGTCTACAAAGGAAAGGAGGGCAGTAGTAGTACTATGATGTGGTCTGAAGCCATGTTGACAGTTGGCTATGATGTTGTGGAGAGAGAGGTGTTGTACAAGCTGATGGTGTATACATTTCTCCATTATTTTGGCCAGTGGAGAAAGGAGAGCTATAGGTCTGTAGTTAGAGTAGTCAATGGAGTTACCACCTTTATGGAGTGGGATAATGTGAGAGACCTTCCATAAATCAGGGATGATACCTTCTTTGATTGTCCTATTTATGAGAATAGAAATAGGATATGCGATAGCCTTGGCAGCTTTTTGTAGAAAGAGTGAAGGTAACTTGTCAGCAGAGGGGGTACAAGGTTTTAGTTTGAGAAGGAGTCTGTATATGTAAGATGTAGAGATAGGATGTAGAGAGAATTTAAAGGCAGAGTTTATAAGGTTACATGTTGGATGTGAGTTATTAGCATCCAGTTGATTAGCAAGAGCTTGTATAGTTTCAGTGAAAAAAGAGTTGAAAGCATCTGCAGTTTGTTGAGGGGTGTCAGGATCAGCATTAAGTGGGGAAGGTGTTTTAGAACTTCCTGGGGAGAGGAGTCTATTGACTGAAGACCAGAAAAGTTTTGGATTATTAAGGTGAGTTTGTTGTAGATTAAAGTAGAATTTCTTTTTATCAGCTATTATAGCCTTTTTGGTTAGATTCCTAAGCTGGCGGAAGAGTAGAAGATCAGGGTTATTTCTGTGTGATCTCCATGCGGCCCAGACTTTATTTCTAGTGAGAATAAGTTTTTTGGTATCATGGGAGAGCCAGGGGGCAGTATTAGATTTAATTCGAATGCTACGTTCAGGAGCATGTAAGTCAAGAATGGATAAAAAAGTAGAGTTAAAGTATATTACTGCCTTTTCAAGAGGGAGTGTTTTTAAGGGGTTCCAATTACATGCACTAAGTTCAGACTGAAACCGTTCTGGATTGAAGTGTTTGATGGTGCGTATGTTTCTTATAATGCAGGGGTTTATACAATCAGCCTTTTCCCTTGTTATGAATGTTAAGGAGTGATCGCTAACATCATCTGGCAAAGTTCCTACTTTGTAACTATCTTTGACTTTATTTATAAGAATCCAGTCTAAAATGCTTTCTCTATTACTATGTTTGTTGAGCCTAGTAGTTGAAGTAATGGTTTGGATAAAACCATGGAGGTTGATATGAGAAGAAGGATTATCAGCAGTAATGCTATTCCAGTCTATGTTCAGGTCACCTAGGATAATAGTTTCTTGGGGATATGTGGCAGATATCCAGCTAAGGTAATTTTCGAGGATAGGTATGTTATTGCCAGGTGGTAGGTATATACCTATAATATAAAGTGATTTTTTGGAATTTAATTGGAGTTTTGAAATGATTGCTTCTACCTTGCTATCTTGAGTTGGAGAGGCAGGAAGGGTAATAATATTTAGATGATTTTTATAGAGAATTGCAACTCCACCACCTTTATGGTTGGGACGGTCAAGTCTTACCATATTGTAGCCTTGGGGAGTAATTTCAGTGTCTTTAGTGGAGGGCTTTAGCCAGGTCTCAGAGATGCAGAGAATGTCAAATGAATGTATATGAAGGAGGGAATGTACGTAGGGTATTTTGTTGTTTATGCTTTGGGTATTAAGATGTCCTATTAGGAAGTTATTATTGAGTTTGGGTATGGACATTAGGGGAGAGGAGAAAGTTGGACCAGGGTTGGGGTGGATATCTCCAGCTTGAAGGTTAAGATTGATAGGTTTCATAGTCAGGTTACATTTTAGAAAGGTTATAAATTTAGTTTTGTTATCAGAAGGCAAGACATATTTGAGATGTGTCAGTCGGTGGAACCTAGGTAGTTGATAGTTAGGGGTAGAAGAAGTATAAGGATATGAGTTTAGAGGATTGAGAAATGTAGTAGTGTGTTTATGTGGATTGAAAGGTTGGGCATACAATGGTTTCTCATAGAGGGATAGGAGGTAAATTGAGCATAGGGTGGAAACTAGTAGGGTAGAGAGTGCAATCTGGGTTGGCAGGTATGGAGCCATAGTAGAAGTAGGAGTGTTTGTGAAAGGTTAGAGAAGTATGAGAGGATGTAGTAAAATGGTGTATTTTATTGTAGAGTAGAAGTATAGAACAGTGTAGGAAAGAAAAGAGAGGATAGGTGTAAAACAGGGACAGGAGTACAGTAAAGGAGGTGAGTCTTAGTGTAAAAGGAGTATAGTAAGGAGGTGTAAGTGGAGGAAATAAAGGGTAGAAATAGATAGAATAAGTGTAAGTGTAAGGCTGAGAAAGGGTAAGGGTGGGTGTGGTAGGAAGTTAGAGTGAGTAGGAGGAGGATTGGAAGATCAGAGTAGGGGGTGTGTCCAAGGAGCTTTAAGTTTAGGACCCCTGGGGGTGGGTGGGAATTGGGGTAGGGAGAGGAGCGGAGTGAGCCCGCAGGGCGAACGGAGCGGGTAGAAGCAGGTAGTCAGATGGCTAGACAAGAAACAATCAGCAGAGCTGGATACTGAGGATAAGATTGGTAGAGAGGAGTAGGTAATAGCAGAGATAAGCAAGGAGTCTGAGATGGAAAAGGTGGTTGCAGACAGTAGTAGTAAGGGTAAGGAAAGAGTGTAAGGTAATGTCTGGAAGGTCAAAAAGTTTGATAAGGAAACAAGAGAGCAGAAGGTAAAACAAGAGGTGAAAGCTGGAAAAGGGTGCCACCTAGTGGCCGGGTCCGTTATTGCAGGTGAGTTAGAGGGGGAGTAAGCAAGGAATTAACATCATTTTCTGTTTAAGCAATCCAATAATATGCTGCTGATACTTTAACATATGAAACTGGCAATTCAAGGCCCTAATGGCCAAGTCTGCAGAAGTGTATACCTTCTTATCCCATCTATCCAGCGCCCTGGAGTCTCTATCAGAGGGGGTAGGATTTTTGGCAGTAGAAGTTTTACTGCCCCTGGGTCCCTGTGAAATGGTTTTAGGATCCACAGTAGGATTTTTGAAAAGGAACTTGTGAGTATCAGGAATCCTGTAATATCTATCAAGTTTTCTGGGAACAGGAGGTAAAGAGTCAGGGGTCATGCTAGATTCCAAAAAGGCATCAACAACAATGTCCAGTACAGGAGGTAAAGCTAAAGGCCTGTGCTGGGGCAGGAGTAAGAAATCCCTAAGCCTCTTTTTAGAATCAGAGAAATCCTGACTTTCCCAACGAAAATGCTCCCTGGGAGTATTCAAGGTTTCACCCAAAAGAGAAATCCTCTGGGGAAGAAGCAGAGGGAATAGAGTCCTCAGCATCACAATCCTCATAGGTAGATAGGGGTAAATCCTGGTCATCAGAGGAAACAGAAATTTCAGAATCCTGGCCAGAAGTATCATAAGCAAACTCAGTCCTAGGTCTCTTAGAGGAGGAGGAAGGTTGGCTTCCCCTAACTAAAGTAATAAGGTCTTCAGTCATTCTTATTTGTTTTTTAGGCATAGAGGCCTGATCATGCGGTCTGGGCGTCAGATTTCTGGGCATGGTTCATGTTATAGGCCATGAAGAAGAAGATGGCATCGATTTAATATGCAAGTCAGTAGGCCTGAATACACCCTCAGAAGCCAGTGCCAGCACAGCGGCTCCAGACCCATCCAAGGTAGAGACATCCGCAGGTTCCACAGCTGAAGCATCTCGTGGCATACCAGACTCTGAATGGGTCTTAGTAGAGGCCTGCGAATATGAAGTAGCGGGTATCAGGGGCTGAGAAAGCGCCTCAGTGAGTACTGGCATTTCGGTGGCCTGCCTCTGTCTTTATCTTTGTGTTTTTTCAGAATGTTGGTAGTCGGATGGCTTAGCGAAGACATATCGGGATAATTAAACCGAGCACCAAAATATTTAGAAGTGAAAAAATATACCAACGACAGATAGCACGTGGTTTAAATAAGGCACAAAACCGACAGTGAGGTACGTCGAGGTCAGGGCCTAGGCAAGGAATACAGTATGAATGAAAACCTTTATGAGGTATTTACTTTCCGCAAGAAATGCAATTATTTACTTTTACTGACAACGGTTTAAAGCAAGAAAAAGTTTCCCCAATGGGGTACTTAGCTTTTCGGTGAAGACTTTGGTTCTGAAACTCGAAAATTTCAGGAGTCGGACAACCGGCACTTGCGAACTGCTTCTGCTTCGGGCACCGCACAGCAAAAAAGACTGATGTAATGACATCAGCTGCATGTTTTATACCCCTGACGACCTGATGTCACGGAAGAGGAGACAGCAACTGACGTAGGACCCAAGACTTTGTTAATCAGGCTGACTGAGGGCTACTGCAAGCAGATAACCTAAATGTGATGACTGCAACAGTGAAACACAAAGAACATCCCCAAAGCATGATACTGCCACCACCATGCTTCACTGTGGGGATGGTTTTCTTTTGGTGATGCGAAGTGTTGTTTTTGCACCAAATGTACCTTTTGGAATAGTGGCCAAAAAGTTCAACCATGGTCTCATCAGACCATAACACATTTGCCCACATGCTTTTGGGAGACTTGATGTACTGTTTTGCAAATTTTAGCCAGGCCTAGATGTTTCTCTGTGCAAGAAAATGCTTCCGTCTTGCAACCCTACCCCAGTGTCCAGACATATGGACAATACGGGAGATTGTTTCACATATAGTACACAACCAGCACTTGCCAGAAATTCATGCAGCTCCTTCAGTGTTGCTGTAGGTCTTTTGCCAGCCTCCCCTGACCAGTTTCCATCTTTTCATCAATTTTGGAGGGATGTCCAGTTCTTTGCAATATCACTGTTGTCCCATATTTTTTCCACTTTTTGATGGTTGTCTTCACTGTGTTCCATTGTATATCCAATGCTATGGAAATTTTTTTGTACCCTTCTCCTGACTGATACCTTTCAATAAGATACCTTTGATGCTTTGTAAGCTCTCTACTAACCATGGCTTTTGCTGTAGCAGGCAACTGAGTAAATGTCAGGAAAATCCTACTAGGACAGCTGAAGTTTATTTGGGGTTAATTAGTCTCTTTAATTGATGGCAGGTGTGTACCCAAGAAGACTGAATGGTGTAATTAAATCAAAATTTGCTTCAACAAAGTATTAGTTTAAGGGTGTGCACACTTATGCAACCAGCTTATTGTACATTTTTTATTTTTTATATTTTTCCCCCAACAGATTTGCTTTTCAATTGAATTGTACAGGTTATAGGTCACATTAAAGGTGGGAAAAGTTTTGAAATGATTTATTGTGGCCTCATTTTTTTATATCAGCTTATATGCACACCTGTAACATTTCTTTGTCTAGCTTCAGCTTTTGTGTTTGGCAGGTTGATCTTTTATATAGTTGTTTCTTGTCATAGCCATTTGAACCTATGTCATATCTTACAATACTTTTCTGTTGCAATGAAAACTCTCAAACAAAAGAACAGAACACCCCATAACCTATTAATGGGTCTATATCACATCAGCAAACATTAAAAATAGCGAACACTGATACATCGAACTTCAAAGTCTGAAAGCTGAAAACAGCGAAGGAACATCTCAGCAAATTTTTTCCCAGGGAAAGAATTCACTGGGCCGTTCTCTGTGCTTTTATGTTTTCTCCACTGTGGTGCGATCTCAGAGTTAGTATATTTAAGTTCTCAGCTTTCGGACTTTGAAGTTCGATATATCAGCGTTCTCTATTTTTAGCATTCGCTGATGTGATATAGACCCCCCCTATTAACGTAATAGAAATACACAAAACACCTCTTAATAGGAACAATTACCCCAGATGAAAAGTTACACTCTCAGGCTTTAACTGACCTATAATGAAGGCTATCTATGCTAAGACACATGGCACAGCAAGTGCACAAGCTTCTCATGTTGCGCTATGAACATTTGCTAAAGGAAAACTTTTCAGTACATTCCACGTTCTTCTATTTTACTTGATTCCACTTGAAACTTATTCTTAGATTAAGCCAAGGGCCTTACTGTAGTCATTCCCCTATGCAAAATTAATAAAAAGCATACCAAATTTACTTGTAATCATACTCTGTATACTTTTATAACCTCTCAGTTCAGTGGCCTAAAATTAAAGCCTGTTACCTTAAACATGTTTTTGACCAGGCTTTCTTTTTACTTTGCAGTGCCTACATTTCTTAAAGCTAAACAAGAAGAAAGAAAAAGAAAGAAGGGAAAAAAAGGTCACCTGTTTACTTTAGTTTCCCTAAAGCACACACGCACAAAAATAACTGAAAATGTTGCTTTTACTAGGTTGAAACCTCTTACTAAGCACAAACTTCTTATTGCTTATCACTAACATTTTGCCCTCCTCTGCTTGAATCATTACACCCCTAAAAATTTCTCTCATGCACTTGAATCAATACATCAATTTTTACACACCCCTTAAACAACACTTCGCATCTTGTTCTTTTTCTAACTGCCCCCATTCACCGCTCTACCCCTTTCATGCATCTCCTGTACACCTAAGTTATAAACCTCTTAGATACACCAATTTTGATCAGGCAGCATATACAGAACCAATTCTTTATCATGATTTCTCAGTTCTGTACTACTGCCACTATCCTCCTAAAGACTACTACAATTTTCCCTTTCCTGGAACTTAATTTTATACACTTACTTCGTTATATTGCTTGGACGTTTTATAAACCTATACAATATTAAAAACTCCCTTCCTACATCATTTTATAACTTAATTCATTATGTACCTTGAACTCCTTGCAAACCTTTTATAACCTGTCTTGACATTATATTTGTTTCATGAGACAGGTTAACCTTTTTTTCCTGAGAACTGTCTGGAATCCACTTGTTAAATGTACTGTGGTGGAGCTTTCCACCCAGGCATCTGATGAAAATGTGCTCTGCCCAGTCAGACATTCGCAGTCAACAAAGACAAATAAATAATAAAAATACATAAATATATAACATACAGTACGTCATGTTTTAAAAAAAACACTAAGAACAGAAAAAATGTTTTATTATGGTTATCACTTTCTTTACTCTTCCCCCCTTCCTTAATGTTCTTCCAAACATTAATGACATGAAGTAGGGTATATGCTTTGGAGACCCCTACAAGTTTAACAAAATCAAAAAAGTAAAAAAATTTACAGGTTTTCTTGTTCCACCATATTTCACAATATAATGCTTTGTAATCCCACATTTATTCATCAGTTTCCAAGTTGCTGCTTTTCTGTTGGCATCATTCTCCCAACTCCAGTATCTGGTTAATTTCCAATATACTCCTGGTTATTTCTAGTCAACTCCTGTACTTTTCTCTCTCAAGCATTTTCCTTTGGAGCACTGGAAAAGGCTTCACTGGCATAGTCTCTCTCTCTCTGAGCTTTACTATCAAAGGAATAAGAAGCAGAGTCCACTTCTGTTTGACAGCTCACTGGTTGTTGAACAGACTTTTGTACTTCCTCCTTAGCATGTTCTGCATTAAAACATGGCTTTAACCCACCAGGAAAAAATATTCTGAAGATAGCTGAATACTGAGCTTGAATCTCACACTTGCCTCTTGACATTTCCTGACCACTGGAATAAATATACAGCTTTTCTGACTGGTGTACAGTGAGTAATCATTTTCCACAAACACATTACTGCCTCCAACTTTTAGTACTTTCTCATTCTGCCACAGTTTTGTTAGAATCAATTCTTTCCGCTGGTAGGATTACCAGTCCAGTTTCTTATTTGGGTCTCATAAAATAGTCTGTTCCTTCCAGTTCCTCTTGTACAGCAGAAAATCTCAGGTTTTTCCAATGTCCTCTGTCCTCTAATTCTACCATTTTATGAAACATATCTTCTTGAGCAGTCTCATACTAATGTCAGCCTTTTCTTCACTTCAACCTCTGATTTTTGCAGTTTTTATCAGCTCATCTGAATATTTGTTTAAAGCTTCTTCCACTTTTCCAGCCTTTTATCTGAGTTGATATACTCTTTCAGTGTTTTGTTTATTTTAATCAATTCTGAGCACATTTTACTTTTTTTCCTCTAGGTTACTGGAAGTCATGCCTTGCACCACAGCTGGAGCATTAACTGCTTTTTACAAAACAGCAGGATTCTTCCTAGACAGCATTTTCTTCTGGCCTTTGTGGCTGATTTTCTTTCAGGCCCTCAAAATGTCTTCTTTGCTGACACTCAGCCAGTGCACATACTAGCCAGTACTTGAAATTTACCCAAAAAGGCAAATTCACTGACTCTCTTTTCTGAGTTTGTTTTCACAGTGGGAAAGCTGAATTTAAGCTGTTACTCAGTGTGCAGTCATTTTGGAAGTACATCAAATTTCTTTCCTTAGCCATGACTTTTGTTCAGACTGCCATTAAAGCAAATGTTTTGGGCAAAGCTGTAATATACATCTGAGAGCATCTAGAACCCCATGGTTTCTGGAGTCACTTGCCCTGGTTTGATCTATTTCCTTCCAAACTGTTATAGGGCAGTTCTGACTGCTTACAGTCTACTAGAAGGATTAGAAAAGCATTACAGTAAGACACTGTGAGAAAGGAAAAAAATGGATAATGTCATGGAAACACAATCCTTTGTCTAGAGTTACATCTGCACGGGATAGTTCACCAATGACAATGAGGCATAGGAGTGCAGGATTTTAAAGTACAACTAGAAAAAAATCAGGCTACACCTTTGCAACTACCCTAGTAATAGGGCACATGTAGCCAAATCATGTCATGTTACCATCCATTTTAAGCCCTTGCAAAGAGAAAGTGATCCTAGTACCTTCCCAGTAATCTCTTTTCATATGACTAAAGATTACCTGAAGCTACAGGAGCGCAGCTCTTCAGTGATGTTTTTCTACTGCAGGTGTATTTTAATTCTTACTGACAAAAGCAGCAGCTCTTGTGGCAGGATTTTGAGTAAAAAGTTGACATAAGTAATTCTGCTGGTGTAATTTATGCAGTGATGTGCTCCTATAAGACATCCAATATAAGACAGCTAAACAGAAAATTTAAGACAAGACTACATGAGCACCACAGAAAAATCTAAACTATGGCAGTAAATTTTCTTACATCTCACGTGGGCAGAGAAGACAGGCTTAGAATGTAGACAAAACAGGTAAGAGGATCACAAACTAAAGGAAATGTTTAATGTATAGAGGTTATTGTAACATTAAAATGTTCTACATTAAGTACAACTTACTAAATAATGAGACAAGCAAGAAATACTTAAGTTTTGATTGGATAACTGTTTAATTATCTTAATTGTGATTTTATTCTATTATTTAAAATGTGTTCTTGCGTGTTTTGTTTTGATTCCATGAAGACATTGAGATGAGGCACTAGAGGTTATTGTGCAAGTTTACAGAAGTTTTACTACAAAGTTCTGAAAGCTGTGGTCATTTTATTACTAAATGATAACTGTTCCACTTGTTTACCACTCGTACGTATTACTAGGCGATTTCTAATTACTTTGAATTTAGTAACTTTGTAAATGTCTGAAGTATGTTTCTCCTTCCATCTCTTACAAGTCAACTTTTGAGCATTAGCAGAACATTTTAATAATTTAGCAGATTCTATTTGCATCAAATCTAAATCATGGTTTTGCAACAGTCTTGAATTTAACAAACTCATAACCACACAGGAATCCACAGACTAATGAAACCAACACCTGCAACAATACCATGAACATATATCCAAGGCACTTGAATGGATGAACCACTGAAAAAGCTTTAATCACACTTAAAAAAAACACCTAACAAAATAATAAATACAGTTAAAATTCATCGAGTTGAGCATTTTCGTTATGTACACACTTTGTGGAACTTAATCTGAACTAAATTACATGTAATTTGCACTTCTTCATGACTGAAAACCAACCAGTATGAACAAATAAATAACAATAAAACAATGGACATTTAAAACCATTGCGAATACATATGACAACATATAAAATAAGATGAATGTTTTTATATATTATGCTTCCAAATTCCTTAATTTTAATAGAGAATTTATAGAACTGTCATTAATTCCTGGGAAACTTGTGTCATTTAATCTGAGCTGCCACCGTAACTCACAACTGTTCAGATGTTCAAAGACCATAAAACCCAGTAGTATCACATTTAATTTAACGACCCTGACTTCAAAATTGTGTGTTCTAAAATCTTCAATATGTCTAGACAAAGCATTGTAGTCTTTTCTTTCCTTATGTTACACAAACGTTCACAAATCCTGCCTCGTAACCTTCTAGTTTGTCCCAATATAAAACACAAGGCAAAATTTACAGCTAGCCAAATACACCACATTTTAGAGTCACAATTACAGTGGTCTTTTAACTTATAAGTTTTCCCCTTATAATAAATTCATCTGACCTTGCTATATATGGAAAATGGGGACAACAACCACATTTGAACATCCCACTGATACAAACTGAACTATATGGTCTATAATCAACATTTTCCAAATAAACGCCTTTCCTTTTTTTTTTGTAAACAATACATGTTTTCCCCCTATTTTATTCCTTATTAAACAATCATAATAAAATTCCAATTCTTATTTTTATTGCGTTGCTATCCAAAGTAAAGACTTTGTCTAGACATATTAAAGATTTTAGAACACACAAATTTTCCCTTAGAACTAGCTGGTTTCTCAGTAGTATCACTAAAATCTGAACCCCTGTGACTAGCAAGTGCTCTAGAACCTGCTGGATAGCACTAGGAAGCCTTAAACTGATACAAACACCCAACTCTCCTTGTTAATAAGGACAAATTAATCATAGGCACTAAACAGCCTACAACTGCAAAGTACCTTGCAAAGGGTAAGGGAAAACAGCTCTTGTATTTTACAAAAAAGCACCTAAACAGGCATGTCCAAGGGTCAGCTTCCTGTGACTTCTCCTGTCCACCTGGTGAATCTGGGCATACTGGGGCAATGCCACAACTGCCTCATGTACACAGACAACCCTCTCCTCATACCACCCAACACTACCACCTACGAGAGATGCACTTACATAGCCAAACTGGAAGCAAAGCTCTCTCCAGCCAAGATTCTACTAGACAGTCAAGAGGAGAAGTTAACACCTGCACTATACCTCAAGCAACACATAGCCTTTCAAAACCCACACCATCAACACCCATACATAGCAACACTAAACCCACATATGTGGAGGCCCTTAACATTAACCTGCCCAAGCAAAAAGGACCTCTGACACTGAAACACAAACAAACACCAGTCACAACCAAAGTGACACACAGCTCACACCACCAGTGTGCCACCCAACAACAGCAAGACAACGTACTCAACACTTTAGTCAAAGGTGACTCTATAGTCAGGCACACTGATGTCCCACTAACCAGGCTGAACAAGGAGAAAATTACAATCAGCTGCCTGTTGGGTGCCAGGATCCACCACACAACGCATGCACTCAAGTCACTCCACAAGTACAAATATGACTCTGTCACTGTCCATGTTGGAGTGACAGACTTGAGACGTACCTCCCTGGACTACATGAAGAGAGACATGGAAGAGCTCTCGGATCATGTGGCTCAGGCAGGTATGACCCTAGTCCTGAGTAGCATCCTGCCTTTGCCTAGAATGATACCACAGTATAAGGACAAAATGATTGACTTCAACAATTGGCTAAGCTTCTGGTGTCATTCAAAGTGGATCCAGTATCTGTCTGCCTGGGACGACATGATCGACAAACCACGATGCTTTGCCAGAGATGGTCTGCACCTGTCACCCCTGGGATTCAGGTTACTGGCTAAAGCTCTTATCACTCCTATAGTGCCGTTTTTAGGCAACGTTCAAAGGACAAAGCCACCACCATAACAGATACAAGTATGCAAAATCTGAAGGTAATGCTACTCAATGCTAGAAGTCTAAACCTCAAAATACACTCTCTCGAGGCACTCCTAAAAATGGAGAACATAGTTATCTGTGCAGCAACTGACACCTGGTTCAAAGCTCCAGAGAGCACCCCTGCAATACCAGGCTACAACTCTTACCACACTTTTGGCCAACAAACCAAAACCGAAACACTAAACGTGGAGGAGTGTCCATATTCACCAAGGATATTCACACCTCCAGGCTAGTTGCCCAACACAATGCATCTGAAATTCTCCAAGTGCAACTAGCACTAGGTAAGACTGCAATCCAAATTGTAGCGTGCTACAGATCCCTCAACATGCCCCAAGATTCTCACTACACCTTTCTAAACATACTGAAAAATATTAAGATACAACCAAACACCCTAATACTGGGTGATTTCAACTACCCTGCCATTAACTGGGAAAACTACTCGGGTCCCAACACCTTTTCCCAATGGTTCTTGGAATTCATAAATTCCAACGCCCTGGATCAACTAATCCATTATCCCACCAGGGGCTCCAATATCCTAGACCTGGTCATTACCAACATGGGAGATGCATGCTCCACACCAGTGGTCACCCCCCTCATTGGTCAGGTCTGACCATATGCAAATCACCCTTGGCATCCACATCCCACCCCCACCCACCAGTAAGGAAACCTCTGTAAAAAAACTTCTCCAAAGCCAACTTCATGCTACTCAAGTCAGAAGTGACAAACTTCTTAACACCCATGCAGACGGGACCTGAAAGTTCGACTGCTGAATCCTACACTAAGGCACTGTAAGAGCACATCCACTCGTGCATGAATCGTGCCATCCCAAATAGAACCAAGACACTGTCCTCCAAAAAAGGGAAGCCCATCTGGTGGTCCCCTGCCATAAACAAACTATATAACAGAAGGAAGAAACTGTTGCAGAAAAGAGGAAAATCCCAGGATGCAAAAAACTCCCTTACCAGCCTCAGTACGAAGCTGAGATCCCTCATAAAATCCTCCAACACTAGTTACGAAACTAAAATTGCCAAAGATAACCACAAGGAATTCTATAGTTATGTCAAGAATCTAAATGGTAATGCTCAGATATGCCCTGAGCTACAACAGAATGGCATTAAATATACTGATGCCAAGGATATTGCCTTCTACCTATGTTCCAAATTTCAGCTGTACACCACAAATCTATTAATTACATTTATTTTTAAAATTAATATTTTTTTTGTTTCTCTCCACTGTAACTGTTTATGTGCCACATACCACTATAAAAACATGTCTCTTGTAATTTGTGTGTATACTGATGTCTAAATAACTAAATGTGTCTGTAATTTTTCTTTGTGGAGTTTTTCTCCCCGGGCCTCTGCTGAAAAAGGGCGTTTTTGGCTCAGTCAGACACCCCCGGTTAAATGTAAAATAAATAAAAAATAAGATGGATTTAGTGCCAACTTCACCCCCCCTCTTACACCCTAAAGAGCCCATCTCAATACCAAAAGATTGCCAAATTCTGGCAATCATGGCCACACAGGTAGAAACCACACTCTCCAAAGCTAAGAATACAGCATCCACAGGACCAGATGACATCCCGGGCTGTGTACTACATAAACTACAAAATGAACTGGCACCTCACCTAAGTGTGATGTTTAATCATAGCCTCACCTCAGACTTCGTGCCCACTGACTGGCACACAGCTACAGTTATTCCACTCCACAGGGGAAGATCCACCTTGGATCCCGGGGACTACCGTCCCATCAGTCTGATGAGCCTGATCTGCAAGGGCATGGAACGCATTATCATGGAAATTACAAAGGCATTGGCAACCTTCAAACACTGGACCCCACCCAGTTTGGGTTTGTGAAGGACCGATCTTGTCTCCTGAACCTGATTGACTTCTTCGAATCAGTCTCCAGAGCTGTGGACGAAGGTAAGGTGGTCTACACAGCCTATATAGATCTCGCCAAGGCCTCTGACACCATCCCCCACTCTGGAATCATAGATAAACTCACTAAGCTGGGCATAAATCCCTACGTCACTCGGTGGGTTGTCAACTGACTTACTGACAGAACCCAGACTGTAAAAGTAGCCAACTCCAAATCCAGCTCCAGACAAGTGGAGTACCTCAGGGTTCAGTCCTGGGACCGCTCCTGTTTGGCATCTATTTCTCTGAAGTACAAGCCAACACTAAGGGACTCTGGCTAACAAAGTTTGCAGATGACTGCAAACTGGGAGCCATTACTGAATCAGCAAATGATGCGGATATTCTACAAAAGGGCCTTACAGAACCAGATGCTTGGTGCCAGAGCCATGGGCTCAAGCTTAATGCCAAAAAATGTATAGTTATCCCCTTTGGGAAAAAACATGTACCCATGAATTACCACATGGGTGGCAGTACACTAAACACTGAAAGTGTGATGAGAGACCTAGGGACACAGGTGGACAGTGATCTCACCTTCGATAACCACATCGCCACAACAGTCAGGAAATCCTTCTATGTGGCACACCTCATCACTAAGGGCTTTTCATCCAGAAAAAAGGAGGTCATTGTCTCCACTGTACTCATCCCTCATTAGACCCATTATAGAGTACAATGCCCCATTTGGTATGTACCTCACAAGACATCTGCAACAGCTGGAAAGGCCGCAGAAATACCTCACTAAAAGAATCACAGGCCTAAAGCAGATGCCCTATGCTGACAGTCTAAAAAAAAACTCCAGCTATACTCTGTGACACATTGTCTGCTCAGAGGCGATCTCTGCTTAACATACAAGGCCATGACAAACCCTAAACTGTTGGACATGCTCCACTTAAAGAAATTGCAATCCCTCAAAGCCACATGCTCTAGGGATCTAAACCTTGTCATCACAATGAACAAAACATGCTGGAGGCATAGGTTCCTGACCCAGAGACTCCCCATATTCTGGAATAGACTGCCCATACATGTCAAGCAGAGCGCCTCGTTGGCCCTCTTCAAAAGGAACCTTGACGATTGGATGGGAGATAGGAAATTCATCCCGGGGATCACGTCAGGCACACTGCTAGACAGGGGTCTAGGGAAGTAAATATTGTGGGAAGAAATATCCAGGGAATTGTTATGGCTAAGCTTGTATAGGCCCTAGGGCCAATAGCCTAGTACCAACATATGACCCTATACATAACCTATCACCCTCAAAGCCTGTATTCCTTTTTAATGGGTGTTCACACACTAAGCCATCTTCACAGTTATTGATTAATAGAAGGTAGATCTCCTTTGTTTTTTTTTATCCACTACTACTTCCTTGATTTCAGTAATAAAATCCAAAGGCTAACCTCTTCTTCTGAACATATCCAACAATACTTCACATTCTATAACAGTTCATTTTCTGAAATCATCCTGGCCAAAGTACCAAATAGTCTTTGACTACAGCCTTTTCTGATGTAACGGGTGCCGACTACTGAAGTGTAAATAAGTGTTTGAAAAAGTTACTTTCCTATGAATATTAGAACAATAACAGTTATTTAATTCAATCAACATCTAAATAAATAATGCACTCTTTACTACTAGTGTGGTTAAATTCCAAAAATGTTACCATGTTATTACCATAATCTATAAATTCTAACCATCTTTCCTGTGTACCCACCCACAAAAAACAAATCATCTTCCAAAAACCAAGTGTATAACCCCCATGACTTGTTGAACCGGCTGTTAAAAACATGAGCCTTTTCTCAAAATGACATAACCATGTTAGCAAACATGGAGGAAAGAAAAGACTACAAATGCATTGTTTAGACAAATTAGATATTTTAGAACACAATTTTAAGTTCAGGGTCACTGAACAAATTAGATGAGATACTTGTGGGTTAGTGGTCAGTGAACATATAGACAATTGTGAGTTACAGTGGAAGCTCAGATTAAATGTCACGTTTTCCAGGAATTAATGACATTTGTTCTATAAATTCTGTATTAAAATTAAGGAATTTGGAAGCATAATATACATACATATAAACATTCATCTTAATTTTATATATTATCATATATATTTGCAATGGTTTTAAATACTCATTTTTTAATTTATTCATTCATTCACACTGGATGTTTTTTAGTCATGTGATGCATTTGGTTAGTACTTAAGAAATGCAAATTACATATAATTTAGTTCTAATGAAGTTCCATAACGTGTACATGGAATGAAAGCGCTCAACTTGATGAATTTTAACTGCATTTATTAATTCGGTATGTGTTTTAAGTGGGATTAGAGCTTTTTTGTTGGTTCATCCATTCAAGTGCCTGGATATCTCATTGTGGTACACTGTTGCAGGTGCTTGTTTCATTAGTCTTGAATTTAAGTTGGCTCACCAGTGGTATAGAGGGAGAATGCCTTAACTACAGCAAAGGTGATTGTACACTGATTAGTCGCCGTGTACTTGATGGCAAGCTTGTGAGCATGGCCATACCTATTTTTAGGGAGGTACAGACGGATGCTGAGAATCTCTAAAATGAGATTGAAGGAGGTTAAAGTTCTGAGATATAATGCCAGGTTAATGGCACAAAGAAAAAGCAAAGATGTGACTGCATTATGGAACCTGGGGGGCAGAAAAATAACTCCACAGCATGCTGGGGGGGAGGGGATAGGGTTACTGAACACCCATCAACAGGCTGCAGTGTGACATCTTCCTTTCTGGCCTTTTCCACTCTGAAATACCATCATGTACTGCTGTGATTCATGCCTCTACATGAAATGAAGGATTTCTGTGTGCTAGACTCTCACAAAAGAGAGACCTTTCTTTTATATGGACACCTGCCAGCCAGCCATAGGTGTATGGAAACTGGGACTATCAGGAGTTGGCTTGAGGAAAACACTGACTTCAGAAGTGGGTGAGATCTTGAATCTAAGTTATGATCTTGACAATGTAAAACACTTTATAGCATGTTTTTCTTTGAACTTGAATACAGATTGCTGAGATGGGAAAATAACCCTGAGTTTTTATCTCTAACATGTGGAACAAATATATCCGAATACATTACTAAAACTATAACTGGCCAACTATATAAACTTAATCTGATCACTTCCTGTAAATAACACCCATTCTTTAACATGATTACACTCAGTCCAGAATATCAGACATTAGAGTTTTATAAAAAGCATGCTAAAGCAAAACTTTTAGTTATGTACTTATCATAACGATAGATGTATGTGATCCATCTTGCCTACATTCATTACTGACGGGCTCGGAGCCGAGAATCGGCTCCGACTCGGCCGTTATAACTAGGACGAAGTCTCTCATTGGCTGGGCTAACCCTGTATCCCAGGATGCACCACGCCCAAAGCCCCAGATCTTGTTTGCCCCAATAATATCTTCCCACATACACCACACCACAAGGGTATATATGTAAGAGGAGAGAAAAAATAATATCCTCAGAGGGATCAGAATACAAGTTTCCTCCAAGTCCAACAGGTAGGCGGAAGGAGGGCGGGTACTTAAGAATGTAGGTGAGATGGATCACATACATCTATCGTTATGGTAAGTACATAACTAAAAGATGTAATGTGATTCTATCTCGCCTACATTCATTACTGACGGGACAGCATCGCTAGCACCTAAATCCTGGGAGGCTCACTGGAAAACACTCCTGAGCACTGTGGAACCAAAGGAAGCCCGACCTCTAGAGGCCACGTCCAGTTTGTAATGAGAAATAAGGGTATGTGGAGAAGTCCAAGTAGCCGCTGCACATATCTCATCTATGGATAGTCTAGCATGAAAAGCCACTGAAGTTGACATAGCCCTGGTAGAATGCACCTTAACTGGAAAGGGAAGATGCCTACCCGCTAATGCATAAATAAATGAGATGCAGTCCCTAATTCACTTAGCTATGGTGCCAATTCTATTGTCCGAAAAGGACACAAACAACTGATCTGATTTCCTCTCCTGTTGTGTCCTATTTAAATAAAACCTCAGTTGTCTATGCACATCCAACTGGTAAAATTTGTATTCTGCTTTGTTGGAAAACCGTGGAAAAAAGACCGGAAGCTCAATAGACTGGTGGAGACAAAGGGCAGAAGAGACCTTAGGGAGAAAGGAGGGATTAAGTCTCAGAGATAGTCTGTCCTTATGAAAAATCAAATAAGGAGGTTTAACAGAAAGGGCTTGAAGCTCCGATACCCTCCTGGCTGAAGTTATGGCTACCAAAAAGGCAGTCTTCCATGACAAAAATTTCAATTCGCAAGAGGCTGCCGGCTCAAAGGGAGAAGACGTTAAAGCTCTGAGCACCACATTTAAATCCCATGGCAAAATGGGTTGCGAAACCAGAGGGCGAAGCAACCAGGCTCCTTTCAGAAAGGCTTTACACAGCTTATGACCCATGAGGAAAGGCTCATATGCAACATGATAATTAGAGATTGCTGCCAACTGAACCTTTATAGTGGAGGCAGCCGAACCCTGTCTAAATAGTATTGCTAAGAAATCTAACACCGCCGACACAGGGGCTTGTAAGGGGATCAAGATCACGTTGCTGAGCCCAAATTGCAAATCTCTTCCATTTACTAGAGTATATTTTCCTAGTAGAAGACTTGTGGGAGGGGGACAGAATATGTACTACTTCCAGGGTAAGGATATGCTGTTTGACTAAGGTCGGAAGTGGAGAAGCCAGGCAGCGAGCTTGAGAGTTCGTAGGGATGGATGGAGCTGTCCTGACTGATGAGTCAATAGGTCTGGAGCTGGGTCCAGAATCCAAGGACCATCCACTACATACTTCCGAAGGAAGGGGAACCAAACTTGACGGGGCCAGAGTGGTGCGATCAAAATCATCTTGCCTCCCAAGCAGGTAGCCTTCTGAATCACTCTTGGCAGAAGAGGGACCGGCGGGAAGGCGTAGAGCAGACCGGAGGGCCAATTGTGGACTAGAGCATCCCTGGGTGACTCCTCCTGTGGCGGGATCAGAGTGAAAAAACTGCTGCACTTCACATTCAGGGGGCAGGCAAGGAGGTCGCAGCAGGGAAGGCCCCACCTGGAGAAGATCTGTGCAGCCACTCGATCGTTCACGGACCACTCATGAGGCATCAGAATAGCTCTGCTCAGCCTGTCTGCTATCACAGTGGACTTCCCAGGAATGTGCGTTGCCACTAGAAAGCGCTGGGAAGCGATCGCCCAATTCCACACTCTCATGGCCTCCCTGCAAAGGGGGTAGGACTTGGTTCCTCCCTGCTTGTTCAGATACCAGACAACCAACATACTGTCGGAAAGAATCGCAATAGTTCCCCTGGGAAGAGATCTGTGAAGTGCCTGCAATGCTAGAAGCACCACTCTCATCTCCAGAACATTGATATGCAAGTGAACCTCGTGGTCTTGCCACATACCTTGAACCGTCTCGCCCAGATAGTGCCCCCCCCCACCCTATCTGGGAGGCGTCCGTGGTTACTGTGGCAATAGGGGACGGGGGGCTCAAGGATCTCCCTTGATTCAGGTTGGACGAGAGAAGCCACCAACACAGATCCTGCCGGCATCTCTTCGTGATGAGAATCGGATGGGATAAGGGACGCTCCTGATATGACCACTGGGTCGAAAGGAGCCACTGAAGTATTCGCATGTGTAACCTGGCTAGCAGAACTAAAAGAATGGTAGCCGCCATTGATCCCAACAACTGAAGAACCATCCTGGCTTGGGCCTTTTCCCGGGGTAGTAAAGCCAGAACTTGGGCCTGTAACACTTTTATTCTCTCTGCCGGTAGGAAAGCTCACATTTCTAGAGAGTCTAGCTCTGCACCGATAAAGGCAACACGCTGTGATGGCAGCAATACAGATTTTGCCCAGTTGAATGAAATCCCTAGTAGATGGCCCAATTCGACAGTAGCTCTCATGGCTTGAACAAGTAGATGCCTGGTGGGGGCGGTGAGGAGCCAGTCATCTAGATAAGGAAACACCTGGAATCCTAGACGTCTCAGGTGAGCTGTCACCACTGCCAGACACTTGGTGAACACCCTGGGGGCTGTGGTGAGACCAAAGGGCAGGGCCCGGAATTGAAAATGACTGGCTCCCAGACGGAAGCGTAAATAATTCCTGGAAGCCTTGTTTATCTTGATGTGATAATAGGCATCCTTGAGATCGATGGAGCACATGCAAACTCCTTTTTCCAGCAAGGGGAAAATGGATTGCAACGTGACCATTCGGAACTTGGACTTCTTTACAAAGCGATTTAAACGGCTGAGATCCAGAATGGGTCTCAAGTCCCCTGTTCTTTTTGGCACCAAAAATAATCTTGAGTAAGTTCCTAATCCGATCTGGTCTGCAGGGACTGGTTGGATGACTCCTTTTTCTAGCAGCTTTGAGACCTCTATTGCTGCCTCATCCCGTTGACTGGGTGGAACTTCCGGGATTTTCCTTGATGACGGGGGGGGGCGGATAAAGAGAATGGTGTAACCTCCAGTGATGATACGAAGCACCCATCGATCCTGAGTGATGGACTCCCAGGCCTGAAGATGCTCTGAAAAATGACCCCCGACTGGCTCCGGAGACGCACAGTCGGGTAATCCCTCAGGGACGTTGGTAGGAGGAACCACGAAAGGACTCGCGGTCTCCTGTATTGCGGGGTCCTCCACCGCCACTAGGGCGATGCCTTCCATTAAAATTCCCCCCTCCTCTGCCCCTGGAGGGGGGGGTCACTTTGATGGGCAGGGGAAGACTTTTGAGACTTTCTGAACCACATTTTCCCTCCCCTCTGAGCCTTGGGATAAGGTCTAGTGGGAAGCGAAAAACGGGCCCAAACGGCAGACAAAGTCTTAGCCTCTTGCTCACATCTAGTGAGGGTGTCTTTCACTTTGGGTCCAAAAAGGGAGGACCCGTCGAATGGGGCATCCATGAAAGAAGACTTGAAAGCCTCCGCAAAATGACACAAGCGCATCCAAGCTTGCCTCCTAAGGGCTACGCCCGAACTCGCTGCTCTACCCGCCCCCTCGGCTGCATAAGATATGAGCCTCATGGATGAGTTGACGATGAAAGAAAGGGTAGGCAGCTGGGCGTTAACAGACTGGGCCAATGCCTCAGGCAAGTTACCCAACATGGTATCTCCCAACTCCTTTATGAGATCCCTTTGGAGCTGCGTAAAATGACACAAGTAATTCAGCGACCGCAAGGTAAAGGTCGCTGAAGACAGGGTACGCTTCCCATACCTATCCATACTCCTAGACTCCTTATTAGAAGGATGGATGGAAGTAGAAGCCTATGCCATGTCCTGCTGAGTGGCAGACACCACCATAGCATCTACAGGTACTCCCTTGGTCAAAAATTATTTTCCAGGAGGCGCAGATAAGAACTTATTGGGGCGGTTAGGAACTGGCTCCACAGAGTCAGGGTGTTCCCAAACCCTTCGACAAATAAGCTCCAATAATTCATTGAAGGGTGGAGACACCCAGGAGGTGGAAGGCTGGGCTCCGAAGGCCTTGAGGAAGACCAACTCCTCCTCAGAAGGGTTTTTGGATGGCCAGTCGCCCCACTGTCTCAAGATCTCCAGGATATCAGAGAACGAGACATCATCAGAGGACAACTTTGGGGACCCTTCTGCATCATCGAGGTCGGTGTCCGAGGTGGCAGACTCATCTGGGGAGTCTACATGCTTCCTCTTACACAACTTCTTCCTGGGAGGCTCCTCAGGCACGGACTCTGAAGGGCCCTCAGAAAGCAGGGGACCACACATGGAGGTATCCTCAGGCCTAGGAGCCCCGCTGTCCAGAGATAGGGGGGCACCAGAAGCTCTAGTCACAGAATCTGGGGATGGAGTTGCCGATTCAGGTGAAGTCACTATGGACTTGGCCAGCACGCTCCTCATAGCCTCGAAGGCAGGTCCACCAGAATCAGATGAAAAACCCGCCTCCGAAACCATGACTGGAGTCAGGGTACCCCTAGCCGAAGCACCAAGGGGGAGACTCAGAGCCGAAACCCGAAGCCCCAATGTATCCCCCTCGGGTTTGACTGAGGACACCCGAGCACCGAAACCTGTAGAAGGGATGGAAAAGGTTGGAGCCAAGGTCAGATCCGAAAGACTAGCAGGATGTTTCGGAGCCGACCCAAGGACTTCACTTGATTCGGCAGACTCCGGCTCCAACGACACCAAGGTTGTCGGAGGAGGAAGAAACGGAACCGATATCGTGGCTGGCTCTGGAGCCGACTGGGCTGGAGCCAAAAATAATTTAATTAACACTGGCGACTGGAGGAGCCTCTGGACCACCCTATCCACATCCGAATCCGACAGCCTGGAGTACTTGGAGGAGACAGAAGGGGGTCGAGAAACCTTCTCTGTTGGAACCGAGACAAGACTGGGGGAATGGCTCCGGGACGGCTCCAAAGGGATCGGAGCCGAAGCAGGCTCGAGAACCGCCGCAACCTCCTTCGGTGACGACCGTGGAGTCGAAGAAGCCGACCCCGAAACAAACAAGACTTCCTGCGGCTCTGAGACCAGTGGAGCCGAGGAAGGAGACATAGCCTTATACAGCACCTCCTGCGGCTCCGAGACCAGTGGAGCCGAGGAAGGAGATATAGCTTTAGACCTTTTCTCCGGAGGCTCCAATGAACTAGCTGGAGCCGGAGACTTTTTTCTTGTCTTAGACCTGGATTTCTCTGAGGGGGGAGAAGACGCTAAAGTTTCCTCAAAGGAGGGTTTAATCAAATCCTTAAGGATAAATTTATTTTTTCTCTCCTGTAAAACCCTGGAAAAGAAGGCATGACAAACACTGCAGGATTCCTGCAAGTGTATGGCACCGAGACAATAAACATAGATGGCGTGGCCATCAGTCAAAGACATTTTATATGCAGATTTGGCGCATTTTTTAAAGTCAAATGGCTTATGTACTTTTTGTTCCTTGCCAGACATAAGTAAACATGACCGCACACTCAGCAACACAAGGAGGGAGGGTGGAAAGGGCTCTAACTTAAACGCCCGAACACTAAAGACACAAGATAGGGCAAAGGCCCTCTAACTTAAACAGGCCTAGCCCGCCCAACAAAAGGATTACCACACAAAAAACGCACTCAATCTCAAAAGGGAAACAACAGACAACGTAGCTATTAAAATAGCTTTTTGGAAATAATCAAGCAGTTATTAAAGTCAAAAAGAGGGTACTTAGCCACAGCCAAGTCGAGACCACGTCGTTACTCTAGGAGCGGCAAACAAGATCTGGGGGTTTGGGCATGGTGCATCCTGGGATACAGGGCTAGCCCAGCCAATGAGAGACTTCATCCTAGTTATAACGGCCGAGTCGGAGCCGATTCTCGGCTCCGAGCCCATCAGTAATGAATGTAGGCGAGATAGGATCACATTACATCCTGATGTTTTACTAACTTTTTAAATTAATTTGAGTTTCATTTAACAATTCTCAGTGTTTTTGTTCCCACAGCATTTTTTTTCTTTTCAAGTAGGTCGCGTAAGAGTTTTTGGATTGATTGATTCTTCTGGTTTTGTGAAAGTACTGAGAGAATAAACCACACAGCTGCACCCATGTTGCAAATAAATATTTATCTGCAAAGAGGATATATAACATACATATACATACTCTGTAGTTACATGAGATCTATTCAAACCTCTCAACAAACATGTCTGATTTTTGCACATATTTTCCCACATCCCTGTACATTTTTTATGTTTTCTACGAGTTACTAAGGGTTATAGTGAGTCAATAATACCAGATATTAGATGTTCATACTTGTTGATAAAATGAATGTTGATGTGAAGCCTGTTATTTTTTAATAATATTCATAGTAAATACTGAATCATACTATTTCATTTAAGATTTTTTTCTGTCAAACATTCATTATTTTTAAATATTAACTGTAAATAATATTGAATATACTAATTCAGCAAAATAGTAACCAAATTACCTGACAGAATGCCAAGTAACAATAATCCAAACAGGTTCAAAGGCACAAAAGGCACCAGTAAATGGGAAGAAAAATGCTTTAATATGAAGAAAAAAATTACAGTGGTAAAACAGACTAAGTGCTTTCATACCTATGATCTTTGGGGATTCATCAGAGTAATTCTTCTGAAAATTACAGCAGAATTTATAAGTCAGATAAACAGCAGCAGGCTATCTTGTAACAACACTACTTAACACAATTAATTATCACTTACCTTAACATACAAATCATATCATCTTCATGAATACATGAAAACTTCCAAAGAAAATAAAAATGTGTAATAAAATAATCTTAAACAACCTAAAGCACCTATTGAAAACACTTTTTTTTTTAGATATTAATTTATGCAACTGGTCTGTAAATTAATTTTGCTTGCAACCTTATTAACCCTACAAGTGAACAGTAGTCATTAACAGCTGGGCTTTTCCATAGCATACAACCTCAGCTGCTAGAGCATTTCTCTATATTCTAGCAGATTCTCACTGTCACCATCTCTGTCATTGTATTCTATCTCGTCAATAACAAAAAATAAAACCTTTTAAAGTGGACATACACTTTAGAATGTCTATAAAGGGCATTGTTCTTCTTTTTGTTTTAGATGTCCCTAACATGTTCACCAGTCCTATCCTCCAGCTTTCTAATGGTTTCCCCCACATAATATACCTGACAGATGCCATATGCTGCTCGGTTAAAAAAACTCCAGCTCTACTCAGTTGCATACCGCCTACTTCGAGGCGATCTATGCCTGACATACAAAGCTATGTCAAATCCAGAATTAATGGACATTCTCCACCTCAGTAAATCTAAATCCCTTAGAGCCACACGCTCGAGTGACTTGAACCTCAGCACAGAAATAAATAGAACTTGCTGGAGGGACAGGTTCATAACCCAGAGACTCCCTTCGCTCTGGAATAGAATTCCAGTTCATGTGAGGCAGAGCACCTCACTGAATCTCTTCAAGAAGAATCGCGATAAGTGGATGGGGGATCGTAGGTTTGTCCCAGGGACTACTCCCGTGTCACTATTGATAGAGGCACAGTAAACTAAACCTTAAAAAGGGCACAGTATACTCAAATCAAGGGGTGGCGTAAGCCATACAGAATCGGGCTAGGCTTACAATTGCCCCAGGACAGATAGCCTAGTATGAACCTATGACATGTCAAGCAGGTATCCGAATATACAATCATTTTTGTGTTTCGGTTACAATGTCCAGGACATGCAATAGTGCATTCATAACTTTTAACTATGGCATAAGTACCAACATTACTAAATTTACAGGAACCACATTTATACATTTGTGAGTTGCATTCCCATTTTTGTAAGACTTGCCACTTTCAAATAAACCCTTTAGGCTGTTACTCCTACTGTATAGAAACTGTTAGGCTTTGCCCAAACATTCCATTGTTTCAGTGGTACAAATGAAATTCCAACAGATTTTAAGAATGATTGTTACACTTGTTGTGTCATGGTTACAACAAATTACCATCGCAGTTTTTTGCCATGATCTACCTCAGGTAAATCTTTTGCACCCTGGTCCCTAGGATGGTAACCAACCTTTAAAATGGGTGCAAATCTCATTGGCCTATTTTTCCCCACTTATTTTGTAACGCTGCTCAACAAATCAGATGGATAACCTTGCGCTTTGAATATATTCACTACATTATTCATTTCTACTACATAACTCTCCTCTTCACTAACCAATCTGGATAACCGGACCATATGCCCCTTAACCACACACTTTTTATGGCAAGAGGGGTGACAACTGTCAAAATGTAAAAATGAGTTTGAGCATGTTTCTTTTTGCGAAAGAAAGTTGAATCTAAATTATCATTTTGTAAATCTTTATATAAATATATCTGCAGATAATCAATAGAGTGGCTATTCATCTTAAAATTAAATTTCAAAAAGGAAGTGATGGTGTTTAAATAGTTAATAAAATCTGGCACCTCGTGTTGGTTTTCCTTCCACAGAATCAAAGTATCATCCAAAAACCTGAAATAGGAAATAACTTGTCCTATAAAGTGGGACTGAAATACAAATAATCTCTCCCATTCAGCGAGAACCAGATTAGCATAGACTGGTGCACATTTTACACCCATAGCTATGCCTGAAGTTTGCCTAAAAAATTCTCCATCAAAAAAATCAAAATTGTTGTTTAACACCAAATCCATAAGGTCCACTAACAAGTTTACCTTACTATATAACAGCTAGCCATGACTCAAAGTTTCACGAAAATATTGCATACTGTTGTAGGGGGAATTACTGAAAATAAATGATCATCATCAATGTTAACAAAAACAATCTTTCTTGTAAGCCATTTCCTTAAGGGTGTCAAGTAAATGCCAAGAATCACGCAAAATGTATGGTTTATTAACTGTGGCATTCTTACACTGAAAATTGACATGTGGCCAATGGTTCAGTTTTTGAACCCTTTGCAGCCACAATAGGTTTCAAAGGTGGGTTGTGTTCACTCTTGTGAATTTTCAGAATGGCAAAAATTGCAGGAATAAGGCTTTTCCACTATTAAATAATCAATTTAAATTTTGCTTATGAGCCCTTAACTAAACATGTCAAATAATAAACACTCAGTTTTTGTGTAGGTAATGTTAATTTCATTCTTAGACACTCCTGAGAATGTATTACATTCACTCATAATTTTAAATGTGTAGTCAATCTGATTCATAATCACCCCCCACCCATCTGGCACCATAATTCTGATATCCCTATTCGGAACCAATTGTTTTAAACATGCTTGTTTCTCGAGCTACAGACACAGTCTTTGAATGCAGACTTCCTTCCAATATTCTTCCTAAGCTCACTTTCACAAATCTGCTCAAGTTGGGATACCAGAATATTGGATGGACGGATGAATATACTCTTCCTTTTTAACACAAAACCTCTATCTACATTTACCTTGCCTTGAAAAAACACATTCTCAAATTGAGTTGTCTGATATACAACTTCAAATTACTTAAAAGCTCTGCAATATTGGTCTTGTAGGCCAGCACAAAAGTGAAACATCTTAAATACAGAATAATGGTCAGCCAAAAGATTAAAGCCACTGAAGTTGTAAATACTGAATAGCAGAATGCTTCTACAGAGTCATTTTAAAGTGCCCACCACTTACATATCATTCACTGTCTGTGTTTCACTCCTTCTGTTTGTTCTTGCCATTCCTTTTCTGCCACCCTGGGGTCCTTGACCCCCCCGGTACCCTCAAGGTTGCTCGTTGAACAGGCCTAACATCTCAGACTGTGTTTGCAAAGTAATCTCTAAAAAATCATTACCCAGTTCAAAATCATCTAACGGTATATTAGTAAAATCAACTGCACCAAAACAAGTATTAAAGGCAGAACGACTGTTGATGGGCACAGGGTTGTATAAAGGCAGACTGTTAATATAACCTCAGAGCTGACCTCTGTCTGGCATACAAGGTGATCTCACACCTTGTCTTGATGGGACTGCAGCATATCTGCAAGTCAAGCTCCACTCGAATAACCCGCACACGTGGCCTCAACCTGGTCTGCGACATCAATAGGACTTGCTGGCAGGACACATTTGTGTCCCAGAGACTCCCCCATTTACGAAATATTTATTTTATTTATTTTTATTTTACATTTGTTAACCAGGGGTGTCTGAGCCGAAAAGGCCCTTTTTCAGCAGAGGCCCGGGGAGAAAAGCTCCACATAGAAAACTTACAGATACATTTAGTTATTTAGACATGATCAGTATACACACAAATTACAAAAGACATGTTTTTACAGTGGTATGCAGCACATCAACAGTTACAGTGGAGAGAACAAACAAAACATATTAATTTAAAAATAAAGGTAATGAATATATTTGTGGTGTACAGCTGAAATTTGGAACATAGGTAGAATACATACATAGTACACGGGTACAGTACATACACTGTAGATTAGCCAGTGTTTGTGAGTAAGATTGAAAACTATTATCAAGTACTCTAGGTTTAGTATGTGTACCTTATCCGCTTTCTCTAGTCTGGGAAGCAATCATGGCACTGCCAACTTTGCTTGAGATGTTGCCTGAGGAGGTCTTTAAAGGAGGCTTTGGATGATGTGTTTTGAATTCTAGTGGGGACAGAGTTCCATTTTCTAGCCACTGAACTACTATATAGTGCATCTCCAAAGCTATTGTAGCTGTTGGTGACTTCTTAGTAGTTTGCTTGATGATCTAAGAGGCCTTTTGGCTGAGTGATGATGTACTAGGTTTTTGAGGTCAGGACACTTATTGGGGTGGTTATAGATAGAATGACAGAGGCAGAGCTGATTGTAAGTTAGGAGGTTGGGCAGTTCAAGCCAGTGGAGCTGTCAAAAATCAGTACAGTGATGAGTTCTATATGAGCAATTTGCAGCAAAGCGGGCAATTCTGTTATAGCAGGCTTCCATTTTGCTTAGTTCAGTTTTGTTGAGATTAGTCAGAATGGGAGATGCATAGAGTAGGGTGGATAGAAGTTGGGAGCGAGCAACAGCTGATCTTGTGTTGTTGGCAAGAAATGGTTTGATACGGTAGAGTGATCCCAGTTTGGCATGTACTTTTTTAATAGTTAAGTTGAGATGACTATCAAATTTTAGGTGGGGAGTCTCTGGTTATTCCCAATAGCTTACCCTGTGCCACTGGAGTGACTGGAGTAGCACTTGCGGAGTAGATAGTGAATTGATTGTTATCAGTGTTTTTGTTAGAACTTGTTATAATCATAAGCTGAGTTTTCTTTGGATTGAGGATAAATTGGCCTTTGGTAAGGTAGTTTTTAACATCAGAGAATGCTATTTGAGTTGTTTGCAGGAGGGTTGGAATGTTTTGTGCAGCACAGATTAAGGTAGTATCATATGCATACTGAATGATAGATGCATACTGTGTGGCGGTATGGAGGTCATTTGTGAAGATTGTGAGTAGTAGTGGTCCTAAGATAGAACCCCGTGGGGCTCCTATAGTTATGGGCAGCTGAGGAGAGAGATAATTTTCCCATTTCACAGCTTGGTACCTGTCAGTTAAGTAGCTTTGGAACCAGGTAAGAGTGGAATTTGATAGGTGATATTGGTTTAGTTTGTTTAGCAGGATTTGGTGTGAGACTGTGTCAAATGCTTTGGACATATCCAAAAAAAGAGTTGACACCTGCAGTCCTTCATTTTGAGACGGTTTACTGGGTCTGTGAAGCAGAGGAGGGCTGTAGTAGTACTATGGGCAGGTCTGAAACCATGCTGAGTAGGTGATAGGATGTTGCTATCTAGGAGATATTTTAGCATCTGGGTATGGATGCATTTTTCTAGGATTCTGGCCAGGGGGGAAGAGTAAAGCAATGGGTCTGTAGTTATTAAGTTCAGTGGAGGGCCCGCCTTTATGTATGGGTGTAACATAGGATATTTTCCAGAGTTTGGGCACATAGTTTTCAACAATTGATCTGTTTATGAAAGTGGAGATTGGGATAGCAATAGCATCTGCTGTGAGTTTCAAGAAATAGCTGGGGAGTAGGTCGGCTGCTGTTGATGAGGTTTTTAGTTTGGAGAGCATGCTTTTGACTGAAGTGGTGGAAACTGTTTTGAGGGTAAAGCTTGTATTACTGTTATTTGTGTTGGGGGGATAGTGAGAAAGGAACTGTCCTGTGATACTAAGGATAGAACCGAGTTCACAAAGTGGGAGTTGAATTGTGTTTCGATGGGAACTTTAGTGTCAGGGGTGGTTGGGTGGGTTTTAGTAGCTGGTTTACATTTTTCCAACATTTTTGGGGGTTGTGTTGGTATTTAGTTTGTAATGTTGTGTAGTAGGATTTTTTTTGTCCATCCTAATGCATTTTTTTGCACGGTTGCGCAGTTCTTGGTACTTAGCTAGGCTTTGTGTTTGTTTTTTTTACAGTAAAGCCAGGCAGTGTCTCCGGACTTGAGGATTTGTTTGGTTTCTTTACTGAGCCAGAGGTTTGTAGAGGTTCTAACCTTGATTTTGCGCAATGGAGCGACAGTGTCTAGGTGTTGTAGAAATGTTTTGTTGAAATATGCTACAGCCTGGTCAAGTGGGAGGGTTTTTTGGGGGGTCCAGTCACAGTTACAGAGTAAAGTGTTGAGGACCTCAGGAGAGAATTCTTTTGTGTTTCTAGTGGATGTATAATTAGTGGTTTTGCATATGCTTGTTCTACTACGTATAAAGTATATTATGTTGTGGTCACTTAAGGTGTCTGGGAGACTACCTGTGTGGGGGTACAATGTGGGGTTGTTAGTTAGGACCCAGTCAAGGATGGATTCCCTTTTAGATTTTTTTATCACATCTAATTGGAATTTGGACTAACTGCTGGAGAATTATTAGATTACTTGGTGGTTCTGATATGCAGGTGAACCAATCAAGGATGAAATCCCCCAGAATAAGGGTTTCTTGCGAGTATGTGGAAGAACACCAGGATAAGAAGTCTTCAAGGCTAGCTAGATCACAAGGGTAAAGTTGAAGTTGTGAGATAAGTATGTCCCAATTATTGGGGGATGGGTAGGAGTTTGGCAATTGACGTACAGTTAAGTTGGACTTGCACAGTAAGGCAGTTTCACCATCTTTACGAAGTGGTCTGTCTTGTCTGATGATATTGTAGTCGGTAGGGAGAACTTCTGAGTTAGCTATGTTTTTATTTAGCCAGGTTTCTGTTAAAGCAACTATGTCTGGGGAGTAGTGTGCTATTGTGGCCTGGAGTTCAGGTATTTTATTTTTGATACTTCTAATATTAATATTTAGCATTAAAAGATGATGTTTTCTGCAGCTGTTGATTTGTCCAGGGATGAAGATAGTGGGGGGGGGGTGTTATGTTCCAGTGGCGGCTTGTGACTTCAAATTAAAGGAGGGCTGCAGGAGACAGCTGAATGGGTGGGGCCAATATGAAGGGGTGTGGCCAACTAGAAAGGGGGTGGAGCTATGCTCAAAACCACAACTGGAACTTGAATTAAATACGCTGCCCTGGGTGCCAAACAGTCATTACAAGAGTCCAATCAAGACAAAATGAAGTGTAGAAGAAAAAAATATTTCAATGCATTGGCTACATGACAACTTACTTAATATCCAGATGGAAACAGGTTGTGAGGCATGAAAAAATAAATTACTTTTTAAATACATTACTGGAATGGCAGTCAAAATCAAGTATAAAAAAACAAGCAGCGCTCAACTCAAACCACTACTCCTCGCACTGCAGTTCTAATTATAATTTATATTCAGTTTTATAAAATTACCAAGTAACATGCTGAAAGTAGCGATCTCTGTGATAACCCCACTTATAAAAATGTTTCTTAGCCAAAAAAGACCTGCTGCCTTCTTGTTTTATGGGGAAGACATAATCAAAGTAAAAAATGAACAGCAAACAAGAAACAAGATAAATTGCTTAAAGGATTCCTGCACAAGTTATGGACCAAACATGACAGATTGGCATTCTGTTTAGTTTATGGGTAAGCCTGCAAAGATGACTGCAAGTCTCCAACAAAAGATGACTGCAAGTCTCCAACAAATGTAATGAGCTTCTGAAAATACTGTAATCCTGTCCTTTTATTACAAATAGGAAATATTACTGTCATATGCATTTCAATACCCAAGGCTTATACATTATCTAGTTATGTAAATATTCTCGGCATGGCAACAACGAAAAGGCTTTCAATGCTGGTAATTCTTTAACAGTATGCTTATTAAAGCTTACTTGCATCTTACAATCTCTGACAAGCTTACCTTAAGAAGCATAAATCAACAGTATAAAATATGACAGAAAACCAGAACATTCTGCAAAATCAAGGACAGATGAAAAGCCACGGTCATATTTGTGGTCTACCTTTGATGGGGGAATACTCTGCACACTTACACTGCATAACTGTTCCTTGCCTTCCTTGGACACATCCAGAGCCACTACAATGGGGAGTGGGGTGCAACAAGTATGTCACAATTTGAAATGTCTGTGGCTGACAGTGATGGCTCTGACACTCATACCTCTCAACTACAGAGCAAGAAATCTGGACAAAGCCATACATAGAACTAGAAGTGGGACACAGGCCCAAAAATAAGGACAATTTTTAAATATTGCTCTTATTAACTTAGATAACAGAACAGCAGTAGGTCTTGCATTAGTACGAATTTCTGAAGGGTATGAAATCTGAAATTCAAACGTCTGTCATTATTTTCTAACTTCAATCTTTAATGACTTGCCACTAATTTGCCAGAAAACCACAATTTTACAGACCAAAATGTGATGCAAAAATATAAAGTTGCCTCACAATACAGCTGGGAACCTGTCAAAAAAGGGACACCTTTTTAATATTAACAATGTTAACTTGAGCAGCTAACAAAATAAGAGCATCTACATGCATTTCTGAAATAAAAGTAATCTATAACTCTGATCATTACAATTATATAATTGTAAACCCTCCACGTTTTCTTCCAAAATTGCCATTTTGAGGAAGAATTATTAGGGAAGAGCAACATTTTGAGCCAAAATTGGGGACAATGGAGAGGTTCGGATATTCCTAATTCTACAAAGCGATTTGCACATACCTCTTAATGCAGGAAATCTGGACAAGGCCAAATATATTGGGGGAACATACAAACTACTCAAAATTGCTCTTGTATAAACTTAAGACAGTTGACAGAATAACAGGTCTTGCATTAGCATGCATTTTTCTGAAGGTTATGACGTCTGAAACTCAATGTCTGTCATTTAGTGACTTCATTCCTAAATGATTTGCTAGAAAACCACAAATTTTATGAGGAACAAACCAAAAATAAGAAGCAAATATCTATTCATTCTGCAAATATATGGACAACTGAGAGGTATAGTTCAACTGGGGCTGCCTGAGTTTGCTACCCCCTTCCTCACAAAATCATGGTCGAATGGAGCCTCCCCCCTGCAGTCATTCCAATGTCCCATTCCTTGGTTATTTTGCCCCATTTACCATGAACACTGTAATGTGCATACTGCTTTACTTCTGTGATGATTTAGATTTCATTTGAAAGTTTTATTTTGCATTTTACAGCACAAACCCTAATAGATATTTGTTAAACAAAGCAATGCAGTCTCACAGAGAAAACAGACTTAGCATTAAAACTTCTCTGCCCTTAAAACTCACATGCATTGAAACAGCATTGAAACCCACATTCAAAGAAAATACATTTTGCCAGTGGCAGATAAAGATGAACTCTGGGCTGTTTTTAAAATCATAGGCCCCTTGAACATGAAACATACACATGCTCTTTGATGCACCTTCCTGACTGTATTACATTATATTCCTTGTACAATACAGTACAGTTGTTAAGAGGACATTTTAAATTTATTATTTTGAACATTTTTCAGTAAACAATGAAACAAAATGCATACACTAATGACAAAACTGCCCAATTCAGAACATTTCCATCATAAAAAGTCTACTCAATCTTCTACAGTTCACCAGTATCAGTAAATATGCACAATCTCTGAAGTAGTAAAATCCACATTAAAGAAATCTGTAACTAATAAAGAGGTTGCTGCTAGCAAACAACTTTATATGTCATTGTTTCATCTACAAATAAAGTGCCTCTTGCCCTTGAAGAATAAATTGCCTATGTTGCATGCATTAAAAAAAAATGATAAGCTAGTAATACTGCAATAGGGAATGGATAGCAAACTGATAACAGGTTCATAGTTACTAGGTATCTTTGCCAAAAAGGACTGCAGCATCCACCTCCTTTACAACACAGTACAGTATCAGCAATGCATTGACCTACTGTGGGAGTAGAACCCACAGCCTTCTGCATCAAAAGCAAATACACTACCTGTTGTGCTATTAACAGTGCAAGTAGACTTAGCATAAGCAGCACTAAACTTTTGTTCCCCTGCAGCTCTCAGCTCCTTGTAAAATCTACTTGACACTCAGCTGTAATCTCTGAACTTTGCAGCACAAGAAATCTAGAAAAAGCCAAAATTTATTGGGGGGGGGGGACTAAAGGTCAAAAACCAGGGACACATTTTAAACATTGCTTGTATAATGTTGGAAAGTTGCTAGAATAAAATGCTGTGTTACCACCATACATTTCACTGCCACGTATTGAACCCAGGGGACCCTGTACAAAACAGTCAGAGCAACATACCACTATGCCAAATCAGCTGTTTTGTTAAAGAGGAAGACGGAAACTTAAATGGCTACCATTTAGTGAATTCATTTCTCACCATAGCACAGCTGTCAACCTCTTACACAAAACACCAGAACAAAGCCAACAATGGGTGAATACAGCCCCCAAACATTCAGTGAATTCAGTTCTCACAATAGCTCTCAACCTATTAGCAAAAAACACCCGGACAAAGCCAGTAATGGGGGAATATAGCCCCCCAAACATATTCAGTGAATTCAGCTCTTACCATAGCTCTCAACCTTAGCACAAAACCTGAATGAAGCCAATAATGGGGGAATACAGTCCCAGAAATAGGCACAAATTTCAAATATCCATCTTATACACTTAGAAAATTGCTAGAATAAAAGCTTTTGTGTTACCATGCACATTCTGAAGAATATGAAGTCTGATATGCAAATGTGTGTCATTTTTAACATTTGTTAACCAGGAAAGTCTGACTTGAAACAATAGCTAATTTTTAGCATAGGCCCATGGAGAAACACTCCAGACAGACACGTGTCTTTGTAAGATGGAAGGACACACAAACTCCACACAGGAGGTAAGGCACCCGAGCCAAGAATCAAACCAGAGAACATGTAGCTGTTAGGCAATAATGCTACCACTGCACTACTGGCTTGCAAGGACACAAAAATACAGAAACCACAGATTTTATGAGGAACAGTCAGAACAAGTATGAGCGAAAAATCTGCAACATTTTTACAAATGGTGGTGGGTAGGGAATTCAGGCTCTTCCCACCTGGGCCCAAGGTGCAGGGTTCAAGCCTTATTCTCTACCCACCACCATGTAGTACCTGGGGCATTACACACACACACACACACACACACACACACACACACACACACACACACACACACACACACACACACACACACACACACACACCCTACCTGGATAGATGTAGTAGATCCCTTTGTTGCAGCATTGCATTAAATCCACAGCTGTTGCCCTATGTCTGTTGGAGCATTACAACCACCAAAGCCCGTGAGATGTTCTTCTCCCGGCGAGACTCCAGCCTGCCGATGTTGCAGTCTGAGTCTGATCCCTTTCCAGTGACAGTCTATGCAGTTACAACTGCACAGGCTTCTGGGATCTCTGCTCTTGAATGTTTCCTAATCCGGACTGCTGCTGAGACAGTCTGTGCATGCTCCAGACTGTCTCAGCAGCAGTCTGGATATTGGAAATGCTGCTAGTGCGCATGCGCGGGTCTGCTATTTGCGATTTTTTTTTTTAATTTTATTTTCTTCTTTTCTATTTTCTTTTCTTTTTTTTTTCTTTTTTACAGCTGGGGGTGCTGCAGTCCAGCAGTCCAATAGCACGTGCTGCCCCTGTTATGTTCTAACATTTGTGTTGGAGCAGTTAGTGTTGGACAGGATGGACTTGGGCCTGGGTTGGGGTGGATATTCCCACTTATGGTGAGCATGGTGTTAAAATGGTGATACAGATGTTGGAGTTTGGTGAGGAGTGTGAGAAAGTATTGTGTTTTTTTGGAGTAGGAATGAGAGCATATGTGTTTAGTTCTGAATTGGTCCGTAATGTAGTTCTTGAACAATTGTGGGCAGATAGTATTATAATGTGCGGTGTCTGTATATGAGAGTGCATAATATAGTGTTGTGCTGCCAAGTTTAGGGATATTGCTAGAGTGATAACTTGTGGTGTTATAAAGAATTATGAGAAGACAGACTACACTTAGTTGTGTGATAGTCGTGGTTATAAAGTTTAATTTGGTTCTAGGTGGGGGGGGGTCTGAATACGAATTATAGGATTGCACTATATGTGGATGGGTAAGTAGTGTGGGTGATGTAAAAAATGCCTAGTGGGAATGACAGTGATTGGGAGTATTTTCTGTGGGCAAGTTGGTGTGGTATAATGTGATATGACTTGAGGAGCTGTGATTGGTGGAGGTGATGTGAGGGTGAGCTGTGGGTATGGCTGTGATTACTACAAATGTAGAGGTAGTGGGAGCAGGAGGGAACTGGGGGAAGGGCAGGGGAGCAGAGAGAGCCCGAGCATTAGTGAGGGCGAACGGAGCGGGGCAGAGCCCACCAAGACAAGAGTAAAAAATGTAAGTATTACTTTACAAATCTGAACACTTTAAACAAATTCTTGAGGTCTAATGGCTTACCAGCAAGCAGAATGCAATTGCCGAACAGCACGTGTCTCTTGGTGGGAGACTAGAAATTTAAAGATGGCTTCATGTTCAGCAGGATTCTAATATAGACTTAGTATTGGGGGAGGGAGATAGCACAAGGGGTGTAAACCAGGTGGAATGCAAAGAAACCAGAGAGGCAATCAGTGGAAATCAGTGAAGGCTTCAGACGGGGTAACTAATAATTCAAACTACCTGTAAAGTGAAGGAGAAAAGAGACAGCAACGTTTATTAAGGTTGAGAGTGTGTCTTCACATTGACTTGCTGATTAGTAACCAGTTTGTGCACAGATTAGAGGATGGAGATACATTAGCAATGAAGGGGAATGTATAGAGATGCAAATAAACAGGTGGGCCCCCAAGTGATACAAACTAAGGCAGAAAGCACTTTGAGGGCTGCTTGAAGGTCAATTTAATCATAGGGATCTGAATTAAATGTATACTGTCTATTGGACAGTTAGGATTGCTGCACTAGCTGGGGGGGGGCATGAGGTTACAACAGTTTTATTAGCATGCTGAGAACTACTAAGAAATACTGCTAATGTAATAGCTTCACTCTCATAAAACATACAAGTAGAACGTCTGGGTGGACTGACCCTGCTCTTGAGGCTCAAAACGTATATCCTTATTTAGTTTTGCAGTACTGATTCCTTCTTATACTGTACGGGTGGAGTGGTAGCTGCAGACTGCAGATTTGCTTGAGTGTGCTCAGCAAGCAGAATGCAAATGCCGAAGAGCACTTGTGTCCTGGTGGGAGACTAGAAATTTAAAGATGTTAAACATATTTAATATATTAAAGATATTAAGTTAAACTATGCTAAGGGTTAAAAAGCCATGACATAAGTGATACAGTCTCCTATGCATTCAAATTAAATTGCGCTAAGGGTTAAAAAGCCGTTACACAAGTGACACAATCTCCTATGTATTCAAATTAAACTGTGCTAAGGGTTAAAAAGCCATAAAAAAGTGACACACTCTCTTATGCATTTAAATTAAACTGTGCTAAAGGTTAAAAAGGCGTAACACAAGTGATGCAATCTCATATGGATTCAAATGAAACTGTGCTAAGGGTGAAAAAGCTGTAATACAAGTCACAAAATCTTCTAAAGTATTGAATTATGCATTAGCATAATCATAAATTCATAGATTCAGAGATTTCATGGCTGAGGCAGTCCCTGGAGGAAAATCACCTTAGCATTACCACAAATCACAGGACATACTTAGCTTCTGTACGTCAAACACAGAATGAATCTGAAGGCATCCATCCAATTGTCAAGGTTTGTCTCAAAAGAAGCTAAGGTTTCACACTGTATTATGTGTAATGGAACATTATAAATGTAGGTTCACAGATTAGTAATTAGATTATGCTAGAAAAGGAGGAATTATCAACACCTTTTTTTCCCATTTCTATGCAAGTGGTCAGTGTATCAAGCCAATTGCCAGCATCTTCCTTCATTCATGTCACTCTCCTACTTTTTCAGCAATCATACCCGACTGTCAAATGTTTTCTCTTGCACAGTTTCTCCATCTCTTTGTTGGATGTCCTCAATTTCTTTAGTCTTCGTCTTGTCTGTCCCAAATCTTCTTCACTAGATCGTCTTCTGCTTTCCTGCACATGTCTGAACCACTGTAACCTGTTCTTTCTCTACAATTTGAGTTACTTGGGCTGCTGCTGTGATGGCCTCATTTTTTCATCTGTCTCAGTGTGCATCTTACAACCCATTTCAAGCACTTCATCTCCAACATTTCTGCCTTCATTATCTCAGGTTTCTGTACTATACAGTATTAATGGTCGCATCATGGTTTTGCGCACCTTAGTTTTCAGCTTCTTTGGCATTCTTCTGTCACACACTACCCCTGACACTCTGTGACAGTTGGTTGCAGCCCCTCTGATTCTTGCTTTGATCTCCTCATTCAGACTTTCCTTCTCTTCAACCACCCCACCCAGATATCTGAAGCCGTTAATCTATTTCGCTATTTTTCCATCTATCTCATTCCTCAGCTTCTTCTGATTTCCCCCATTTGCTACCATTACCAACCTTCCCAGAATTACAAAATATGCAGATGACTCCACACTCAAATAGAGCCACCTCATTGTCTAAACTACAAGAAATAGCCCAGCTTTCATTCACAGCAATAGAATCATGGTTGTCTGACTCCCAGTTTATTATAAATCCTAAAACAACTAAACTTATGACTTTCTTTCATAGCAAAACCCAAGACCCACTCCCCCTTCCAAATATATTCTTCTGATAATACTAAGATAGAACCTATAATACACACTAAGCTGCTGGTGTCATAACAGATAAAAACGAAATTTGACAAGCATCTATCTCTAGCCATAAAAAAGTTCACATTAAACTAGATTCTGTATACAGAACTAAACCATACCTCATTGACTCCGCAAGACAGTCTATTGACAGTACTCACTTACCCTCTTCCCTTCTTTATGCCTCTGCTACTTTCACCAACTTGAACAAAAACTGATCTACCAAAACTAGAAGCCTGCTATAAGATTGCTAAATCTGCCTCTATTTCCCCATATAGATCCCATCACTGTATTGCCTTACACCAACTAAAATGGCTTAAATTATCCAATCTCCTAACCTTCACTCAACTAACAATGCCCCATGGCATAGTCGACCAGAAAAATGTCCAGCACAATGCAACCTACTTCAAGAGAAAACTAAAAACAGCCAACTGAGATTTTTAGACAAATTTCTAATACAAGTCACAAAAACTAACAACTACTATGGAGATTCTCTCTACTCTAACCAAATCTCCAGAACTTGGAACTTGACCCAGAGAACATTGTAACCATCTCTAACCCCTCTCAATTAAAAATACTTCTCAAGACCCACCTATCTAACTCCTGTCTATGCTCTTCTCTAAATCCTGGCAAAGCAATGTCCCACTCTGGAAGACCATACCCCTGTATGTAGTCACTAAGCAGTATACTTGAAAGAAATCTTATAAATATGACTTCTGTAAATAATGAACCAACAATACGTATTCTCGTCTACCTTATCATATACTCTAAGTGCTCCTTCTGAATAACTTGGGTTTCCATTAAACATGCAACAACTGTATGAACTGCATTTACATTTTTATACTCTGTTATTTAACAACTGAATGAGTTATTTCTTTGTATATGTTTTGTTCTGAATGTTGTTGTATCCTTTGTAATTTCTGGGGCTTTTCCCCCCGGGCCTCTGTTGAAAAGTGCAACTGTCCAGTCAGACTATCTTGGTAAACAGACATCAAATAAAATAAATAGGTAAATAAAGTAAAATTACATCTGTAGTCATTTTCATCCCATGTACTTTCAGCTTTGCATTTCATTCTCATCATTTTCTGAACTTCTTGATCGACATTCGCCTGTAATGCTACATTGTTTGCATACATTAGCTATATTGATATGCCTCCTCCAACCTATTTTCTAATGTAGCCCATCACCAGTATGAACAGCAGTGTGCTCAGAGATGAAACCCGGTGCACACCCACTCCCACTGGGAATCCCTTTGTGAGTCCGAACACTGTTCGTATTTGTGTCACTGGGTTATTGTACATAGCCTGCACTAATTCTACCATTGTTTCTGAGACTTTGCACCATTACAGGACTGCTCAAATCAGCTTTCTTAGGTGGAAGCAATGAGTAATAATTGTGCCCCTCTAGCATGTCTCATTTATTTTTGATGTAGGTTTAATTTGTTAGTTCAAGTGTTAGTAAGGTCATCTGTTTTGTAGAGGTGCAATAGATCAAAGAGAGCTGGCTTATTAAAAGCACTGAATGCTACACATAAAGCATGTCACAAGAGTTTTATAGCAGATGGATGGCCTGATTCTAAAAGATTTGTTTTCGGTGTAAGTGACTTACTCCGGTCTACGGCCTGTCTATAAATCTAGCCTATATTACAGTGGAATAAGTCACTTACATTAAGGTCAAGTCTTTTGGAATTAAGGCAAGGTTACGCTGTAGTACACATCACTTATACTGAGTGGAAGTGTTTTGGAATCTGGCCCAGAGCATAAGGATAGAACTTCAAGCCTGTCTTGGAAGCTGTGGGGGGTCTTTAGTCTAATTATATCTTTAGTTAGAAATCCCTGTTTTTTATTTATCTGTATGATATAATTAGATAAATACAAACTAAAAGGGACATTACATTATATAACTGGCCTGATCAGGACATAATATAGAGGAATGACAACTTCTTTTTAATTTGATGAAATACATTTAGGTATTAAATGGGCTAGATAGAAGGGTTTCCTGGCTAGTGTCATTATGTGGTAGTTAAAAGATAGGGAGCTGTCAATAAGGGTGCCAATGTTTATACTTCAGAGCATACCTGGGGTTATGCTTAAGTTGAAAAGTTTGAGAAGGTCAATTTAAAGGCTATTAGGTCTATTTAAAGGCTATTAGAGGTCTATTTCATTGTTCCTCATACTAGGAAAAAATCTATGCTGTTATCATAACATTCTGAGATATAATATACATTTTCTTCATAGTTAAAGTGGGTGCTCCCTTGTATGCAAGATTTTGTATAAGTAATATAATTTGAGATGCATTTAATCTTACACATAATCACATATTCTCAGTAAAAGTCATGTCAGCATTACTCTCCATTAACAGAGTTATTCATGTTTATTATTATCATTATTATTTTCCTGTAGTAAATTGTTAATGGCTAAACAAGAAGTAAGAGTTCAGGCCATTAAATCAATCTGCTAATATCTGGAGACATCAATATTCACTGGAAAGAAGGCTTGGACTGAAGATCCTGACATGGTTGGTAAAGTTTCTTACCCCAGACTGAAAACAGTACATAATATCAGGAAGGGTAAGCATTCCAAACTAGATGGGAATGTTTCACTCATCCATACATTAATTTATATTTGATGAGCATGAGTGTCCATCTTGCACTGCATATTTTCTGTGGAGTCTGGCACAAATTGTGAAGAAAAGATTTTATCAAAGCAGAAGCCAAAGTAGCTCCAATTGCAGAGAAGGTCAAAGAGAACATCTTGCAGTGGTTCAGGCACATGTGAAGAAAAGCAGAGAATAATCTGGTGAAGATAATTTTGGACAGACTGAAAGATGGTAAGAAGAAACGAGGGTGTCCAACAAACACATGGACAGATTCGATGACAGAAGACTTGCAGCAGTCAAACATGACTTTTAAAGAATGTAGGAAAGTGCACTGAATCGAGAAAGGTGATAAAAGTTGATGCAGTACTGAAATTCCATGTAGAAATTGGGAAAAAGAGGGTTAGTGATGATGACAAATTCTTAGACAGGCTGAACCCTAATAGACATCAGCCATGTTTATCAGTCAGTCAATAACATACATGATTCACTGTAGAAAAAAAGGCAAGACAAATTATTAACAGATCAGGCAAAGACAGCAGGAATCTTCACAGAAGGCACAATAGAAGATAACTGAGAACCTGACAACTGCATGACTGACAGTTGCACAAACCACAGTTCAGTGTGTCAGCCTTGCTGATTACCATTTTTAATGATGGTTGACACTGCCCTTTTCCCCACTGTTGTACTATATATATCTATATATATATATATATGTGTATATATATATATATATATATATATATATATATATATATATATATATATATATATATATTATACGACTGCATTATGAAAAGTAGAAAACTCAAAAGACAGAATCACAAATGGTAGAACAAAAAAAGAGCAAATTACAAAAGACAATGACTAAATCACAAAATACTTGTGTCCCACTAAAAAAAACACATATAGTAAACTCCAGCTATAAAAACTACAATCTGGTGATTCTTCAGTAGAAATACGGTTAGGAAAGGGGGTTTTAGTAATATAATATGTAGGGTTAGGGACTTAAATAACCCCTCAGTCTAACCCTAACCTGCAAACACTCGCACATAGCCCACAACTGCTTTAACCCAGTGTTGCACATCTTCACAACCACCAGTTTTTCATTCAAACAATTTTACTACCCATTCCTGCTTACTTTACTACACTATATAAAACTAAATACAGCTATATGTGATTCACTCATTTGTGCATGTTGTCTTTTTTAAACCCACGAAAACCTGTCTACCAAATGTATAGTCTACCTTTTGAATTACACCCGTATGTACACACACACACACACACACATATATATATATATATATATATATATATATATATATATAAACACACACACACACACACACACACACACACACACACACACACACACACGAGTTGTGGGTCTGTGAGAGGCTTCTTCTGCATCTGGTGTACAGGATGACTTCCCCCCCCTAAAAAAATATTATACTGGTGATTGCTGAAAATGCTCTTCAGCAAAAAAAAAAAAAAGGGGGGGGGGGTTCAATTCCTTAGGACTCATACCGCTGCCTGATAATTAACTAACATGAGCCCATATGACTACAGAAATAGAAAAGAAACATGTAATGCATGCAATGATCATGGGAAAGCAAGATGAATTAAAATAGGAAGAACTGTCAATGTACATAACAGGTTTCTGTATTGCTATTAAATAACAGATAATGCTGTTTTTGTGTCATTCTATGATATAAAAATGATGACTACTGACAAATAAATACTCCCGTATTAGTACAGTACTTAAATTCTTATCTGACTAGGGCTGATTGCCAATAGTGAGTTCATGCTTAAAATTTGCAAAAATACTTGCAGTCTCTCAACTGTTTTCCTTTGCCATTCAACTCTTCCTTCTCCTTTATTATCTTCTTTGTCTCTAGGTCTGTCCCTGTAATCTCTGTTTTTTTCCTCACTTCCATTTGAGTTTTTTTAAGGAAATTCAATTTTAAGTCTTTAAGAAGCAATTTCATGTAACCAAACTGTACTGCATCTCATGTAAGCCTGCTACTTTTTTTTAGATATTTATAAGAACTGTATAATATTCTACTTCATAAGAAACAGTATAATAACTATACATGAACTTTCTAATGTTTTGAAACTCTGCAAACCTAACAATCTATCATATTTGAAGTGCATAACTCAAGTTTACTTGCACTGTTTATTGGGTTGAGGCTGAAGAGGGTCCACCTACCCAGTTTCCAAATAATAAATAAACAAGCAGTTTGATGGAAACATCTACTTCAGTCATAGAAAGATGAAAAGAATACATGCATGGGTTTGAGCTCTGGAGGCTGTAAAATAAATGTTCTCATTCTTGAGATCCTGGAAAATAGAAAGCAGAGCTATGGTTTTGTTAGTGCTTATACACAGTCCAGAAAACCATGGACAGGGTAGTATGGAGTTGAATGGGTTCTGCAATTCTGAGTTGCCAATAAGGATAATATTGTCTGTGAGGAGGTTGCTATAGTTTTTTATATAAAAATATCGCATCCTCACAAGAGTAGTGCCATGCTGTTATTGAATACAGTAAGGAACACAAGGCAAAGCACTGTACTCTATGGAGCACTTGGGGAACACCAGCATCTGGGGCCATTCAACATCTAATGGATGATGTTATACCTTCAAGGTAGCCAGTAGGGCACCACAGGCATGAGAGTCCATATGAGTCTCCAGAAGACAATGATGGCTGATCATATCCAAAACCATACACTGGTCTAAAAACAAGATCACTGTTTGTTTCACTTTCCTACCTTTTTTGACAATTATTATATTGTCAAATGCCTTACCTCATGCAGTCTATATCCTCCTCTTGGCTGAATGCCCTCCTCTTCTCTCCTGTTGACTTATTCCTCACACTTTCAAATCTGCTTTATGAAATTATGTTCTACTTTCATGCACGTGACCAAACTACCCTAATCCATGCCTCTCAACTGTCCAGATTTTTCCCTCACAAACTTTGTGTGTTCCTCATTAAATTTGTGTTTTTCTGGCAAATCACTGAGATATTGTATTTAGAGCACAACCTAGAGCTGTTTACTGAATTTCCTGTTTGCACTTATTTTTAAAATTGTTTTTTTCTCAAAACTTGCATTTTATCTGTCTTTGGCCTAGCACTCTTGTGTGGGGTCATTTACTGCACTGTTATAACTTGTTGATACTTGTGAACCTCTGCTAGCTCTGAAAAAAAACAAAAAAAAAATCTTGCTTTTTTCCCACTTTTCTGAGATTTAAAAAAGTTCAGTTACAGGCTTGCTGTTCTTGAACTGTTTGTAAGTTTCTTGGAGGCCATTTTTTGCTTGGGCTAAAGGGAAGTCTCTCTGTTGATCAGTGGCAGTGAAAAACATTGAGCAGCCTAACCTGCCCCTGTGGGAGTGGTTACTGACTTGAAACTGTAGTTTTATTGGCCATTTTGGGTCAGTTCCTAACTCCTTCATCTTCCTCTCTTAAAACCCTCTTTTGCGCTGTTTTGCGCATTTTTGTGCATAGCGCAACAGCGGGCAGCGCCACCTAATTGGGTTTAAACTATTCCTGGCTCCACAAAGTCTGCTCTTCACTTTTTCCCTTAGAACTGCTCTATCTCTCAATTTAAACACCATATTCTCATTCTAAGGCCCTTCACTGGTCCAATTAAGTAATCCTACAAGTTAGCACTATTAAACCATAAGCACTACTTACTCTTATACTCTCTACGATTACCCTGTCCTCTATTGGTCCGTCTTAAATTCAGTTTTCCTATATTACTCTAGCATGTCCAAAGGTCAGTCAATGGTTTCCTCTCCAGTCCAGCTGGTGAATCTGGGAATTTTGAGGCAATGTTACAACTGTCTCATGTACACGGACAACCCTCTCCTCCTCCAAACAGGTTCAAATATATGTGAGAGATGCAACTATTTAGCCAAACTGGAGGCTGAGCTCTCTCATCTCAAAACTGGTGTAACCAGTCAGGAGGAGAAGGTAACCTCACACAACACTATTCCAGTATCACATAGTCCCACCACATCAGCGAACCAAACACAAAATACACAAAAACATACTCGGAGGCTCTAAATAAAAATCTGCCTAAGCAACAGAGACCTCCAAAGCAGACATCCAAGCAAACGCTACCTCAAAACAAAACACGCACAACACATAGCCCACAAAGTCAGTGTGCCAAGCAGCCACAGCCCTTAAGGCTGAATAACACACCTGATACTCTTGTAATAGGTGACTCTATTGTCAGACACAATGACGTCCTGCTCACCAGGCTGAATAAAGAGAAGGTCACGGTGAGCTGCCTGTCGGGTGCTAGGATCCGCCACATAACACAAGCACTCGGGTCACTCCAAAGCAAATACAAATATGACTCGGTCATTGTACATGCTGGTGTGAATGACCTGAGACGTACCTCGCTGGACTACATGAAAAGAGACATAGAGGAGCTCTCTGATCATGTAGCCCAGGCTGGTATGACCCTGACCTTGAGCAGCATCTTACCCTCACCTAGAATGATGCCACAGTACAAAGACAAAATGATCGATTTTAACAATTGGCTAAAATTTTGGTGTCATTCAAAGGGGATCCAGTGTCTGTCAGCCTGGGATGACATGCTCGACAAGCCACGTTGCTTCGCTAGGGACAGCTTGCACCTGTCACCACTGGGCTTTCGGATATTGGCAAAGGCTCTTGCCACCCCTATAGTGCCTTTTTTAGGCAAGGCTCAAAAGTCAAACCCACCCCCATAGACAGCACAAGGAACAAGAAACTAAGGATAATGCTGCTTAACGCCAGAAGTCTTAACCTCAAGATGCACGCACTCGAAGCTCTCCTCAGTATGGAGAACATCGATATCTGTGCAGTGACAGAAACCTGGTTCAAGGCTCCAGAGAACACCCCAGCACTACCAGGCTATACCTCATATCATGCTTTTCGGCCCCAAAACCCGGACCGAACCACAAAAAGAGGGATATCCACACCTCCAGGTTAGTGGCATTGCACGAAGTATCGCAGACCATCCATGTGCAACTAACAGTGGGCAAAACTGCTTTTCAGTTTATAGCATCCTACAGACTACCCTCTGAAAGTCAGGAATCCCACTCGGCTTTCCTGAAAACATTGGAGAACATGAAGATCTCTCCGAACACCATTATATTGGGTGACTTCAACTACCCAAACATTGACTGGGAGCACTACTCAAGCCCCAGCACCTTAGCCCAAAGGTTTCTGGAAATTATAAACTCAAATGCTATGGAACAACTAGTCACCACTAGACCTGATCATTACCAACATGGGGACTCTATGCTCCACACCAGAAGTATATCCCTCATTGGTAAGATCAGACCATAAATTAATTTCACTGGATGTCCACATCCCGACCCCACCCCCAGCCCAGAAAACCACAATGAAAAACTTCTCAAAAGCGAACTTCTCACTTCTCAAAACCGAAGTGGAATTCTTCAAGGCCCCAGGGCCAGTGGAAACTACGGCCCAAACTGCAGAATCCTATATAAACGCATTCTACGGACATCTCCAGGAATGCATGGATCATGCTATCCCAAACAAAACCAAGACCCAATCATCCAAAGGCAGGCATCCAGTCTGGTGGACCCCTGCCATAAATAAACTGTACAACAGAAGGAGGAAGCTACTACATGATAGAGCAAAATCCCTAATGGGGAAGGCATCTCTGATCAGTACTAGCAAAAAATTACGATCCCTCATAAAATCCTCCAAGGCCAGCTTGAGAGAAAAATTGCACAGGACACCAAAGACAATCATAAGGCTTTTTTCAGTTATGTTAGGAACCTGGGATGCAACTCCCAGACTTGTTCTGAGTTGATTCTAAATGACAAAAAATACACTGAACCCACAGACATCGCCAATATCCTGGCAGACAGGTTCAATGCAAACTTCTCCCCCCCCAAAAGAGCAAGTATCTATCCCGACAGAGGGCTGCCTCCCAAACATCTCTGATGCTCAGGTGAAGGCTGCCCTCTCTCCAAAGCAAAAAACACTGCTTCCATGGGACCAGATGGCGTCCCAGGTTGCGTCCTACATGAACTCCAAGAGGAACTAATCCCTCAAATAAAACAGCTATACAATCTCAGCCTCACTACAGGATATGTGCCCACAGAATGGCGTACAGCAGCAGTGGTCCCACTCCACAAAGGTGGAGCCTCTACGGACCCTGGAAACTATCGCCTCATAAGCCTGACTAGCTTAGTCTGCAAGGCTATGGAGAGGATCATCATGGAGCTCATAAACAAAGACATTGGGGACCTACAGACACTAGATCCTACCCAGTTCGGCTTTGTCAAGGGCAGATCCTGCCTTTTGAACCTGGTTGACTTCTTCGAAACAGTCACCAAAGCCATAGATGAAGGGAAGGTAGTCCACACAGCCTAGCTGGACCTTGCAAAGGCATTTGACACAATACCCCACTCGAGCATCATAGATAAGCTATCCAGCTTAAATATAAACCCCTATGTCACAAGATGGGTCGCAAACTGGCTCAAA